>NC_140935.1:143082009-143564509 GCF_014529385.1 Adiantum capillus-veneris | reverse complement strand
TCAGTATCAATTGGCCACTTTCCCTTCATATAGAGACTCTTGGACATGAGCTTAATCTCCGAACCATGGTCTATCAAGGCCACATAAGGCTCCTCAAGATCTCCCACCTTAACCAAGGTTTCTGTTGTAGCCCTTGCCCAATGGTTTCTAGAATAGTGGCTCTTATGAGTGGCTTCGTCTTCATCTTCATCTTCAAATTTAACATGCCTAGTTCTGCTGCCCGAAGACTAGTAGCAGCTTACAAAATTCTCATCTTCATCTATTTTTTGTACTTGTATCCCATGTGTCTTTGAAGCATTTTCTTCAGCCTCTGATAGACTCCGTTAAAGATTGTCGCTTCCTTCTTATGATATCAATGATTTCCTCGTGGAACTCTCTTTTTGCAATGCCAAGGACTTCTCCCAATGTAAACTCCACCTTGCTACTTAAGATCCTTTCCTCTAAAACTTTCTTTAAATCTTTGGTAGCTTCAATATCTGATTGTAGCTTGTATGATGGGATTTTTCCCTTGCTCTTTTCTTTATCTTGCTTCTCCTTTGGTGCAGCATCTCTCATTGGTACTTCTTGTGATGGAGGCTCCCTTGCCATGGGCTCTTGAGAGGGACTCGGATCCTTTCTCTCTCCACCTCTAGTAGCCTTCTTTGAGGGGCCTTCATCCCCATTTTCTCTCCTGCGTTTTTCTTCAACAAGTGCCTTGTTTCCTCGACACTTTGCAATGTATGCATGCACTGACAAGGCATCTACAGGTTCATTCCACCCAGTCTCAAGACGGATACAATCTCCTGCTTCATGTAAGACTTCTTTAGTCAAATTTCCCTTCATAGCTAACTCCATCGCAGATGGCCAGACGTCTTCACCATTCTCACTCACGTCTTCAATGGATTTTGACCCTTTGAGCATGACTTAACTAGCCTTTAAGCCAAATGCTTCTGCTTTAACCATTGAGATAGCATGACTGGTTTCCATGTCCTCAACTAGCTTTTTCATCCCTCCTTTGCCAAAGTTGGTCGCCAAGGGCTTCCCTGTTTCACTAAGATGTATCTTCCCTTCTTTGAAGAAGACAAAATCTTTACCCAAGGCATCTTTGAAGCTTTCACAGTCCCTTCTTGGATGGTCTGGGCTGTCACACCAAATGCACCTATTTCCAAATCCCTCTCTGTTTTGAGGTCTTTGACTTGATGATTGTCTAGATGTTTGCCCCTTTTCTTCAAGCCTTGCCAGCTTTAATTTCAGCTCGCGTATGCCCTTCACAAGTTATTCAAGCATAGACCCATCATCCTAGAAGCTACAATAGCAGGTTTTGGCTGCTTCTCAGTAATAGTAGGAACTGGAGCATCATTTTTCACCACCATCTTGTACATCATTCCACCTTTTCTTCAAACCTTGCTCTGTATCTTTGTCTTCCAAGAGAAGCTCTAACTTTTCTTCAATTTCTTTGCCCGCTACTTGTAGGAAAAGTTCTACCTTCTCCCTATCCAAGGAAGCTTGTTCAGTTTGTGATAGTTGAGCATAGCGTCGCTCAAACTCTCCAAGAAGCTCTGTAGCAGAAATCTCTCCTTTAGGCTTTGCAACCCAATCTAAAAAATTTCTCTTGGTCACCCTCTCAGGGTCCTCCATAAAGTAGTCTTCTTTTAAAGCAAGCTTGAATTCCTCCCATTTTCTTCCATGAGCATTTTGAATTTCCCTAATACGCTCTCTGATCTCTGCGACACAAACTAGCTCAAAACTTTGAACCATGTCTTCCTCACACACTTGGTTCAACTCCATTTCCTTCATATAATCTCGTAGATACTTTGTGATGTCCTTGCCATCAAACTGGTCAATTCTCTTCACAATGGACTGTAGTGCTTTTGTGGTTGAAATCTGGCTTCTTTCCGCTGCTTGTTGTTGTTGCATGTACATGGCAAATGCTTGAAACATCTCCATGACTATAGGATCAAAGTGCATCCCATGTGTCTCTTGATTTTCATCCATGGCTAACAAAGTGTCAAGATCAATTCACAAACTCCCACCCCAGCAACCTCACGTCGGTTCACCAGAAATGTCGGAATGTGTGCGGTCTAGTTGGGAAGGTGCAAAACCTCTGGTTGTGAGAGTTCCTGATGAGAGTCACAAACACTTTGTGAAAAGCGTTTGTGGAGAATCACCAACCCTCTTTCTAAGGGGTGACTAAAAATCTAAGAGCGTTTGTGACAGCAAAGTCACAAACCCTCTCTCCTATCGTGCTTGGAGTCGGCTTGTTTTCGTAGTCGAGATTATGATGAGAGGATCATCAAATCGCATTCATTTTCACTTTAAAAGACCATTTAAAAACACTAAAGTTTCAGCCATGAAACCTCAATGCTCATACAAGCACAATTCTCAATCAAAACCCAAACCTCTTTCATGGTATCATGTAGCCTCTCCCCCAATTAAATAGTTGTAACACTAAACAATTGAAAGGAATGCTCGAGCTTCCACCTTCACGACGATAATTTTTTGCTTTTGCAGAGATCTATGAGCTTCTAAATTGAAGCCCACACACCATTTTGATAATGGGAAACCCTAATTCACTCCCTCACAAGCTCAGACACAAGATTGCGAAGAGGCGGGACTGCAGCACACATAGATTGGGCAACTATGGAAGCTATTGAACAGTAGTGCAAAATTGCAGGTTTTTCCTGTAAAAAGCAGCCCTCTCTCTCTTACCCACGGCATTTTCCGCTGATGTGCCAATTTTTTGGCCATTTTGCTACTTTGGACCAAAACTAGGTCATTTTCAGCTCATTTTTTACCCAAAAAATGCCATTTTTTATGCGAAAAATCCCAAACGGAGTCAGAAAAATCCCTAAATTTGTGGGATCACTCGGATAAGCATAAAAAGCATAGATAAGCATCATTTTTAATCAATATACCATTTTGGGTCACTTTCCATGTAATTCTGCAACGGCGCCTGTTGCTGCTATTTTTGGCAGTTTTTGCTCGCATCAGTCTTTATAGGCGATATGAGTGTGCCACCATGAAACACTTGGACTATGTACATTGTCAAACCAAATGAAGCGTCTTATCAAGTGGAGAAGCACACAAGTGCGCACATCTAGGGCCACGACTCCCCGGGATAGATAAGTACATGATAGTGACTGCAATAGCCGCTTTAGCATATATCACGATATGTACATTATTGCTTTTCTTTCCATGCATCGAGAAGTGTCAAAGGTGAGGTGAATGTTTTTATTTCACACTATGTACGTGCCACGGCACGACAACGTGGAAGGGTACTTATCAGTAATATGTTACTGATGCAACTATGCCAAAATTGGCATAGTTACAAAAGCCCTTACATAGTTGCATAAAAGACAAATTCTTGATGCATGAGTGACCATGCATGAGGCTCAGCTATTTTAAAAAAAAACGGATAACTATGTATCACGTGACCACTCCCTAAAAGGTAGGCCTCCATCGGAAGCAAGGAAGGGGCCTCTCTTGTGTGACATACCATTAACTAAAGCCTCATCCAATGACATTTATTGGTTTAATCCTCTAGAGAGTTGAAGGAGGAGTGATCAACTCCGATAGACCACTCTTAGGTCTATAGCAAAGATGAGGAGGGGGCATCACATGTAAAATGGTAGTCACACATGTAGAGAGAAGTTAGTTAATATCCCAATACGTCAACTTGAACTGCACCAGTTGGGTAGCATATAGCGATGATGAATGGTGGAGTGAAAGAAGTGGCTTTCGTTGGTTGCATTGTTGAAAAGAGAGAGAGTGGCAAGTGCTCATCCATGACACTAATTGACACCTCCCCTTTTGGGCGGGGATCTACGGTCCTAGATCCTTGTTGATCATAGACCGTCCAATCTAGTTGGAGGAAAAATACGGATTGAGTAGAGGTTGACCTCAAGACCTCTTAAGCATGGAACAAGTGTCTAGCCACTATGGTAGCACACATGTTTTGTTATCCATGGAGAAATGTAGCATTATATTAGGTAGTTTAGGCATGTCCACGATCCTAGTTCACACCGAGTTTACATCGAGTTCATGTTTAGTGTACACCACCAAAATGTAGTGTACATTAGTTTGCATCTAGTTCCAATTCGAGATGAATGGTTATGATCTTTACGGGCATGCGATGTCGATGTTCAACCATAGATCCCTTCTAAACAGTGTTCAGGAAAAATGTGTCTCAGCTTAATATCATGCCAGTTTCATTTTCGAAAATGCCGGTTGAGGGCAAGGCGAAAAGGAAAAATTCCGCCCAAAAATGGAGAAAAATAGTGTAAAAAATATAAAAAACAACCCAATTTTGTTAAATCTCCTCTTGGAGAATTCAAGGAAAGGAATTTTGTATGTTTGGGAAAATGATTTTTCTCGAACAATGCTGCTAAATTGAGGTGTAATTTAGTGACAAGAGGCCCGGGGGGGGGGGGGGGGGGCGTGTGCAAGTCGAAAGCTGCCTAGGCCTAAAGTTCTGGTCCTTGTATAATTGTATTGGCTCACCATGGGGTGACGGGTCCCCCTTGACAGGCCCTGCTGGTGAGGCAAATCTGTAGCCCTCGATAAGCTATCCCCAACGGAGAAAGGTACAAACTTCAAAGGATGAGATAGAAGATTCCCCTCGTCACGCCGGGCTTCCAGCAAATTAACCCTAAACTTAAAGATTTCGGCAATCGGATGCACCGTCTGCGCAGCGCATGTTCAAAGAAAAAAGCGATTTGATTTGAAGTCATGAAATGCAGTATACTTATTGGCGCGCTGTCCCATTTCAATTTTCATATATAAAAATGGTCCATCCGCCACACCGATAGCAGCGGCTCTCTCTGTCTCTCTCTCTCAAACTATCTCTAGAGTCTATAATCGAGATATGCAGATGGCGGCCAAGTGCGCGGGCTTGTGTTCTTTGTTGTTGCTGCTCACGTTAGCGGGAGCGGTGGCTGGAGAAGGTAAATTCGTGTGTGTGTGTGTGTGTGTGTGTGTGTGTGTGTGTGTGTGTGTGTGAGAGAGAGAGAGAGAGAGAGCCCGTTGTTGTGCTGCAGGCCATGCTCGGAATGCTACCAAGTGCAGTGAGGAGGATTTGAAGATACGGCAATGGCAGGTGACGAGGGGCCGGCACCCGCGTTGGAAGATGGAGGTGAGCACCAGCTGCGAGACGTGCGAGGCGTCGCTGGTGGAGGTACGCTGCCCCGGCTGGGTAGAGGGCAAGCCCATTGAAGGGTATATGTACCCCGTGGAGCTGGTGGAGCCAGACCTGTGCATGCTAGGGGCGCCCATCACCGCCTCCCAGCCCTTCTCCACCGTCTACCACCAGCCGGCCGGCCAAATTCAACTCTCCATCGCCTCCGCCCGCTTCAATTGCACCGCCTAACCCCTTCCAACGAAGGTGCCCTATCCTACGCACTCTACAAGGTGCCCCATCTCTTCTACATTTATATACCCTTAGCAGCACTGCATTCTCATCTTACAGCCATAGCTTTGGCAACTCGTCAATGCCATACGTTAAGTGTAATTTTCCACCTCTCTTCCCCGGGCTACCTTTCTGGTAAGCCAAGTGGGACTAGCACTGCGATGTTGTACCTTCGCATCCCTCAACCCCCGTTCCTTCTGTAGCATACAACATCAACAAGGTTTTGAGTTTATATTACCGCTAGTTAAAACAATTTGAGTTCTCAATGACCTGGAAATGGGGTCTCTAACGCTAAACTATAGGTATGTATCCAATGTTTGCAAGTCTTTAGGGTTCAAATCCATCCACATTGTTGTCGTGCTTATATAAAGTATATCCAACTACACTATAGTCATTGATTTAGTCAATGTTTTCCAGCCTTGTTAAATTCTTTTATGCTTACATAGAGAGATGCTAGTTAAACTAGTTTAGTTCATTTAACTCTTGTTGAGAGTTACAAAAGCTACTTAAAACTTCAGTGTAAATTTGTTGTATATTAGTCATCAAGAAATGTCTTTGTATTATATACAGTGGTTCCTTCATGAAAAATCATGTTCAATGACCATGGACAACACATGTATCTAGCAACTTGTTTGAGAGTAGTCATTGTTTTTGTGTCATGCACAGTGGTTTACCTTCATGAACAATCGTAGCTAATGACCATACTCGACAGAAGGTTTACTTCATCACTTTTTGTAACAATTGTTGGTCTTCGTAACCTTGACTCGTAGTTATATTTCTCTACAATTGTATGCATTTATACATTTAGGCTAACATTGCAATGGCAATGTCCATGTTCCATCAAAAAACTTGTAAGATATGATAAAAACAAGAATTGGAGGAGGAAAGTACCTTTTCCACTCAAGAGTTTAGGAAGACGATGTTGATGTCTAGTGCATGGTTCACACACTATAGCTCAAGAAGGTTGGATTTTCTTAGAAAAAGGGCAACTTGGCAGATTCTCTCTCTATAGGAGTGGTTGAGAAGGCCTTCTTAAAGCAATGGGCGGCCTTACTAGCTTGGAACACTCGTGCATTCTCTTGGGCGCTACTCAGCATGCCAGCTCAAACTGTGGGCAACAAGGTGGTGTGCAGTGTGAATGGTTGCTCGAAGGGCGTCTCCTTTCGTTGGTCCATCTCAGCAAAAACCTTGCGTGCATGGACAGTCTGCCGATGTCTTAAGCATCAAGTTCACATCTAACTAATTTTTTCATTTGTCAAGCAAGAATCCAAAGTTGCCCAAGCTTCACAAACTTAAGCATCCATCAAGTTCACACTAGTTGTCACTACAAAAGCAAGGCTCTTTGAATACCTAGCCTCAATTTAAGCATACTAAGCATATGCTCTAACACCCTGATTGTCTTGACCTCATTTTGGCATTTGCCAAGGCATAATCCACACCAATATAACGGCATCACCCCTAGTATAAATTCTACGTGCTTGTGGGGCATCCATACTTGTCAAAAACCCCACCAATATAGTGAAGTCCTTACTAGTACATATTCTACGTACTTGTGGGGCATACATACTTGTCAAAAACCCCACAAACATAATCCCGCAATGCATTGGACCTTGCTTTCACATATATTTTGTCAAAATACAGTTTCTTCCAACATGCTTCGCTCCCTCCTTGCACACCCATTTTCTCCAAAACAACTATCCAAGGGAAGAATGCATGCTTTCTTTTGTGTTGTGTTTCAATCTAACAGTTTGGCTGAAAATTTTGTACTTCTAACGTTATGATATTTTCACCTGGTTTGCTAACAATTTCCATTTTCTTTTACACGTTCCCCATACAAATCAATTATCTTGGCTACAATTTCTTTCTCAATGTGTTACAGCATTTGACCAAGCTCCACATTGTCAACAACAAAAACCCTTCCTCTACAACAATCAACATGCTAGAAGGTATCTTGCAAATGCCCAACAAATTAACCAATTTGCTTGCAATCTATCACTACATGTCCATGAACAACATCTCTCAAGTATGTTGGGTATTCCTTGCAACCAATAAAGCAACACCATATGCACTTCAAGCTATTGGCTCTTTCTTTTTGTAATCTTGGTAAACTCCAAAGAGAGCTCTCCAAGATTACCAAAACAAAGAGCCAAATAGTTTGAAGTGCATATGGTGTTGCACTTCAAACTATGTTGGGTATTCCTACAACCAATAAAGCAACACTATGTGCACTTCTAAACAACCAACTCTTTGCTTTCTAATCTTGGTAAGCTTTTATCGCACCAATTGTGATACACCCACAAAAAGCAAAGCATTGTATTTCTCTCTATTGTTGTCACCAATTTTTTATAATAATGTCATCCCAAGCAAACCCCATGAAGTGCCACAATGCTGATTTTTCCTATTTTATGGCCATGACATTTGGTTCCTCGCTCTCATCGAGGGTTTCCAATCAACGAGCAAAGAAAACCGAGCGAAACAATTTCTCAAGTAAATCTGGACGACACCCTTGACAAATTGATGTGAACACAAGGTATATTGAATAAAATAATCATGTCATGTTGGATTTAAGCAGCACCTCAACCCAAAGGAGTCCTACATCTAAAATTACCACAAAGCAACAGGGGCTTCAAAATCTCAAACTTCAACACCTACCCCTTTCTCCAATGACCCAGTTATAGTGACATGGAACACATGTGATGCGTGGGGGACCATGATTACCTCATGCACCAATGTGGTGTGCATGCTTCTTCCCTGTGCAATATTGTTTTGAAAATCTCCATTAGGAGAAATGTGAACCCGATGATTATGCATGGACCAATAGGAAGAGCGTGGTGGCCACAGCTACACCCAAGGTGTGTGTGGGCATGTGTGTGTGTGTGTGTGTGGGGGGGGGGGGGGGGGGGGGGGGGGGGAGCTCGTTCATAAGTAACACAGGGTCAAAGTAAAGGGATCGACGACAGGTACGCTTTTTCGGCGGCGCGAACAATTGGGGTCGTTGGATCGATGCAACCGGGGGGGGGCAAGATTTATATAGCGCCGGACTCGCATTGCTTTCAACGAATCGCGCTAGGCGAGTTGGATTGGGTGTGGGAGCGTGTAGGGGCAGGTCGGGGGTTCGAGATACAAGCGCTGAAGGTGAGGAGCCGTTTTTTTGTCCCAAGTAGATGGGATCAACGGTGGATGAAACCCCCACCATAGATCCCTCTACTTTGGGCTTGTCGCTTATAAACAAGTGGGGTGGGGTAGGGTCACCTTCTAACTTTTGATTCATTAACTACTCCTTTCACTCCAACATATATACACTATCCATTTACGTGCATCAAAAAACCTTAGAAATTCAAAAATTTTAACATTTTTCAAAACCTCACTTTTTAACGTCAAAAGCCCCTTCTAACCTATTATATGATCCCTCACTAAAATATTCTTTCTAGACCTTCTTTTCCAGCAAGCTCCCCCATCTTCATCTACATGGTTCTCTCCAAGCTCTCTATGGCTCCTTCCAAGAACCTCTTCTCCCCTATCCATGGGTGCATCAACCTTGCACTCCATGGTTGCACCACCTATGGAAGCTCTCCATGGCTCCTTCCAAGCACCTCTTATCCCCTGTCCATGGGTGCAACAACCTTGCACTCCATGGTTGCACCACCTATGGAAGCTCTCCATGGGTCCTTCCAAAAACCATTTCTTCCATCTGAAAGGTTGCAACAACCTTGCACTCCCCTCTCTCATCTTCATCTACATGGATGTCTCCAAGCTCTCCATGGCTACACCACCTATGAAAGCTCTTAATGGATCCTTCCAAACACCACTTCTCCCCTCTCTGTAGTTGCAGCAACCTTGCACTCCCCTCTCCCATCTTCATCTACATGGCTCTCTCCAAGCTCTCCATGGTTGCACCACCTATGGAAGCTCTTCATGTCTCCTTCCAAGCACCACTTCTCCACTATCCATGGTTGCAGCAACCTTGCACTCCCGTCTCCCATCTTCATCTACATGGATCTCTCCAATCTCTCCATGGCTCCACCACCTATGGAAGCTCTCCATGCCTCCTTCTAAGCACCACTTCTTTACTATCCATGGTTGCAACAGCCCTGCACTCCCATCTCCTATCTTCATGTATATAGCTCCCTCCAAGCTCTCCATGGTTGCACCACCTATGAAAGCTCTACATGCCTCCTTCCAAACTCTTCATGGTTGAAACAACCTTTTACTCTCCTCTCCCATCTTCATCTATGTAGCTCTCTCCAAGTTCTCTATAGTTTCCCCACCTATAGAAGCTTTCTGTGCCTCTTTTCAGACATCTTATCTCCCCTCTCCATGGTTGTAGCAACTTTGTATGACATGCATTTCCCCATGAACATCCCTCTCTATCTCTCCAATCTTCTACCTATTAAATCTCTACCTTCCCTAAAACCACACCACCATGCTCTCCATCGACTCCCCATTGTTATAGTAAACTTTTACTCCATGCTCCCTTCCACTAACTTCTTGGTTATACATATCTAGCTCCTCCAAAAAGCTGCATAAAGCCCTCTTTTGGTATAGCCTTTGCATTCACCAACATAAGTTTGCATCTTTGTTTCTACATTAGACATTAAAGTTGTTGACATTTATGATTCGGTTGGTGTATGTGAGTTTTGGACTATGGCTATTGTTCTAATTTGGAGTATTTAGAGTTTCTGTACACATATTTCCATCAAGATCTTGGAGTATTCAAGTGGCTTGGTAGACGCAATGGTGGCCAAATTTGAGTGAGCTTGCACGCTTTCCATGTTGAAAGAAAACTCAGACCTGTCGGACCACAAAGCAATGCAATCTCAAAGAAGGCCTTCCAAGAAAGTTAAGCCCAAAGCCCCAAAGCCAAATGCACATCATTGTTAACATATGCACCCAACATTGATGCTTTGATTGTTGTTGATGAGAGGAGATCCTCTGTGAACCTTTTCTCAAGGAGAAACATGGATGTGATGGAAAGTAGCAATAAGTAACTCTCTCACCTTACAACATAGCGGGCTCAAATGTGGCCACTATGTCACTAACATCAGTGATGTAGGATGCGTTGGATTTGTCTAAGGGGGTTGCTTTGTGGGAGGGGGATACTATAAAGCGGGAGATACTACAAAGCATTTGGGCCTCAAGAAGTACTTGCACACTTCTTAAAATTCATCCCATGGAGGACTTCATTGTCATCCATAAGGACTTCTTTCACGATGGAAATTTCACAATTTGGGCGTTCAAGGTTGCCAGCGGACTTATGTGTCTATCCTCTATTTCTCAACAACCTATGCAGTCATATTTGTAAAAAAGAGTCTTGTCATGGACACTTTTTGGCGTTGGGTTTCACGAGGAGCTCATGGCTTAGATTTTAGCAGTTAGTCAAGGCATATGAAAAGATAGCACATAAGCCATAACGGCATTCATCTTTAGCTCTATTTTGTCCAACATTAAAGATAGAGCTTGAGGCGTCCAAATGCCTCATGTTAACTCCTCCCAAGACTTAATATGTAATGATACTTGGTTAATATAACTGGTTTTTCTGTCAATTCCATTATCTCTCTTTAAGATTCTCTCTCAACTTTATTGATGTGTCACATTCTACATGTTTTTGGTTTTGCGCATGTAGGAGAGGGTGTGGTGTTAGCTTGTGGAGCTTAATCTCTTTTCAACCACAAGTTGATTAAATAAAATTAATGTTTTTTAAAAATTTATTCTTTCTCTTAAAGATTAACTATCAACTTTATTGATGTGTGATTCTACATGTTCTTGCTTGTGAACATGTGTAAAGAACGGTCCAATGTTGGATTATGGAGTTTAATCTCTTTTGCACCACAACTTGATCAATAAATTTTTTGTTTCCTCCTAATTCCATTATATCTTTTCAAGTTTAACTAACAATTTTATTGATGTGTGATTCTACATGTTTTTTCTTACGAGCGCCTGTAAATGCCACTAGGCATGTTTGCATGGAAATCTTGAACTCCTCTTCCCTCCACACCCACCACCCCCCCCCTGCAAGGCCAAAAATAGTTGCATTTTGGGATATAATTTTGTATGTAATTCTAGTAAAAAAAGGATAATATTCATCTCGTGGTAGCCACCATTTTAAGTGTGGTGAAGAAAAATCACTCTAAAATTTTTCTAAAACATATGCTCAGGGACACATGTCATTTACACCTTGTAGTCAATGTCAATGTCAGTAATCTACATCAGTACAAGGGAGTGATGGGAGGAGGGGAGGAGGAGTTCAAAATTGTCATGCAAACATGTCCAATGGGCTTCAAATAGGCTAAATAGTGACCCTACATGGTCCACTTTGGCTTGATGCAGTAAAAATGTGCATGTCCACAAGGCAACAAATTTTAGCTAAACAAGGCCCAAAATTTTATGCCTTGTGGACATGCACATTTTTACGGCATCAAGCCAAAGTGGACCATGTAGGGCCACAATTTAACCTATTTGAAGCCCATTGGACATGTTTGCATGACAATTTTGAACTCCTCCTCCCTCGCCTTTAAGAGCCCCCGCTCCCCCTTCCCCCCTTCGGCCCCTAAGATATGTTCTCTTATGTTTCCATTTCCCCCCTCTGATCGTGCCTCGACCTGGATGCATGCCTACATGGCTACATGGGCCTTAAGAGACATGGATTTTCGGAAAGGTGGATAGTGCACTAGACTTACTATTTACAAATGAGTCATTATTTACACAAGACTTAGATGATTTTTGAGTGATGGCACATTGTACACTAGTTTTAGGAGGAAGAGAGAGGAAGAAGATTAGAGTGAAGTAGTCTAAAATACACAATAACAAACGTGATTAACATGAGGCCATCACAATCCTATCATGCCTCAAGTACAAGAGATCATTTTTGGCGGTGATTAGAGACTAGGCAACAAAATGGTAAAGTATTGGATAGAAAACTAATAAACTTTTGTCGAATTTATCATCTCTATTGTAAAGTGATTTTTGATGGTACAATCAATGGTTTCACGCGTGAAGTTTCGTCTCTTTTTGAGTTTTTTAAAAAATTTATTTGTTTTATTAAAAGTTTTATTTTTTATTTAAGATACTATATAAGTCAAAACTCATAACTTGAATTTTCTCATTTACACATTCTAAGAGATTCTCTTGAGCATACACCAAACCCACAACCTTGATTGCATGTGGAGAACCAACCACCACAAGTGGCTCCTGAAGGCCTACAACCACCCAAACCATTAAATAGAGGGGATCAAACAACCATGCGGTAGATTTTCAATGACCTTCCACCATTAAAAAATCCCATCTGCATGCCTCTGCCGGATCACCCACCACTTTATACTCTAAAAAGGGAAGGAAGAGAAGAACAGAAAACAAGGGCCACCAAAGAAGAATATCATGCCCTCTACTTGATGAGGAAAATACCACATGTCATCTCACAACCTAGAGCTCAAGCAACCGTGGAGACTAAGACATGAAGGTTTAACCCTCACATCAAACAAAGGATTCTAAAGGTAATATCAAGCAACCCCAAATTTGAAGCACAAGAGGCCAAGCAAATCAAAAGGGCTAAGAAAAAACAAAAGAAAAAGGAGGCAGAGAGAGAAACGCAAAAGAGAAGGTAGAGGGAGCAAGAGAAGTGGAAAAGGGCAGATTCCAAGAGAGCCCACCTCGAAAAGTTACAAGCATGGATAGAGGCCAAGAAGAAGGTGACACAAGATAGATCTTGAACTACCCAATAAGGTGCAGCTAGGAGTTCTAAGCCTTTGAAGTTGCAACAATGTGCCAAAAAATGTGCAAAGAAGAAGAAATCCAAGCTGACACCTGAAGAGCAAAAAACCCAAGAGGAGTGGAGGACAAAGTACCCAATGACCCTCCTCAATGGGCCCATTGGCCAACTCCACCGCTATTGTCAACAACACACAAAAAAACAGAGATAAAGGCCAAGAGCAGTGTCTCTCAGGGAGATCTAAAAATATTAGAAGAGCATTGAGCCAATCATTCCAAAATCAGCCTTGCCTCAAGTGGTGAGGAAGATTATAGAAGAATGATGTGATTTAGTAAATGAGGATACAGTATGCTGCCCTCTTGGCCCTACAGAATGCCTCGGAGGATATTCTGTTGCAACTATTCCAAGATGGCATTTTTTGTATGGTGCATGCAAAGAGGATGACTTCCAAAAAAACCAATTTAGTCATTGCCATCAATATATAAAACGAGGATTGCCTACATAAGAATTAGAATATCCCCATGTAACCTATGGTGCACACTAAGATGGTGACTTTAGAAAACATCAATTTAGTCCTTGCCATCAATTTAGGAAATGAGGGTTGCCTACATAAGAATTATAATATCCCCATGTAACCTATCTTTTGAGATCGGTAATCTTTTCATATATTATCAATGACTTCATTTCTATCATTTGGTGCAATTGTACAATCAGTTCTTTAAATTGTGTTTTATTTGTAATTGTACATTTCAAGTTGTTTAATTTATGTGATGACCACACGATGATGTTGATGGAGCAGAAGACACCATGTGCACACTCACACACCCGCGCACCTCAACACAAAACAAGGAAATCACTTGATTTTATCACATCACACACAACCACTCAAGAGCTCCATGAAAATCCTCCCCCCAAACCCAATTCAAGCTCCAAACGTATTGACCTACAAGTCCTTGCATGTTAGCAGACACTATGTAGTGAGTCGAGTTGATCAAGGCTAGGGATCACACTCAATGGCTACCAAAAGGCACAAGACAAACCATCAAAAACTCCAGCCACAAAAGAAATCTCTCAAACCATTGCAAAAGCTTCACCAAAGTCCACTATGCTGGACTCTTTGGTGTAGCCTGAGCCCTAATGGGATCAATACAGGGTCACATAGTTTTGCAAAAAGCCACACCTTCTTCCATAAATTCTTCGTAAACATATTCATGGAAACCTCAAAACTTATATAGACTCTTCCAAGTGCAGAATTGAAGAGAATTTACTCCGATGGCGTGTTGCAGAGAACGAGAGAGAGAGAGAGAGAGAGAGAGAGAGAGAGAGAGAGAGTCGATACACAGAGGAAAAAATAACGCTTATGCTTTGTGTATGTAAAACTTTGTAAACATACCTTACGATATAAAATCCAAAAATTGCCATGCACAACTTGAACTCCAACTGAAGCTACCTGCATTGCCTTGAGCATTTTGACATGCTTATCAAGCACCGTCGTCAAGCCTTGCACTTGCAACTCGCGGCGTTTTGTGAGGCTCGTTTGAATGACCTCTTGGTTGGCCACTATTTCAAAATAGCGTGAACACAAAGGTTACAAAAAGAAAATTGAACTCTCTGTTTGTTTGCAAACGCCGACAACGCAGATGACAGAGGATGGAGGATTATCGTTCACAGTGGGCTAAGAAGGAGGAAAGAGTGGAAGTCCAAGTGTCAAAAATAGCTGCTCAAGCTAGGGCGCTTCTGCAAAGTTCAATGGTGATTGGCTTCGAGCAGGCCAACGGGCTTGCTTCCTCTCTGCAAGAAGTTGCTCCCGCGCCATGTCGAGCCAAGCCCGAGAACGTGTCGAGAACGTGGCTCTAATACTATATGATGAGCACACAGCTATGGTGGGTGCCGACGGTGAGGGGTCATGGCTTTGGAGATGGCGTGCTGCAGAGAATGAGAGAGAGAGAGAGAGAGAGAGAGAGAGAGAGAGAGAGAGAGAGAGAGAGAGAGAGAGAGTCGATACACAAAGGAAAAAATAATGCTTAAGCTTTGTGTATATTAAACTTTTTAAACATCTCTTACAATATAAAAGCCAAAAATTGACATGCACAACTTGAACGCCAATTGAAGCTACCTGCATGCTTCATAAAGGGGAGTTTCCCACAGGCTAGACGCACACTGGACTTGCATACCCAACAATATCCCACTTCACAACCACTCCTCTAGCTTGAACACTCATAGAACCATGAGTGATGTGGCAAAAATACCCCCTTTCACACTAATTTTTATCCTTTTTTTACCTTTTTGGGGCATTTTTGGCCAGTTTGAACCCCTGACGAACATTTTTCGTGGGAAAAATACCAAAGAAACTCCAAAATCCACCAAATTTTGTGGGCTTGGTCCTTGATACTTAAAATTGATTTCCACATACCCACATTTTATTTTTGACCACTTTCAAGGCGATTCATGCATCACTACATATCGGGCACGGTAAATAGACAGTTGACAAAACCTCTGGGGGGAGATGAGAGTCCCCACACTTCACGCATACATTACTTACATTCTAGAAGTCTCAAAGCATATCCCAAAGCTAAAAGAAGCCACTTGGCACCACATCTAAGGCTTTGACACCATGTCCAGGCATCTACATGTGCCCGACTATTGGCACGCAAAGCTAACTATTTACAATGCATACATTGTCCACCATACTTGAACCCAATATTATGTTGTCAAAGCTTTCAAGTTTATGTATTCACATTTTTATGGACACATATCCATGTGTATAAGCACTACTATGCACATGCCAAAAGTAGTTTGTTATCATTGCCCAACCCCAAGTTGAGTATTCATGCTCAATTCTATCAAACAGTGACATAAAACTTCAAAAAGTGACCCCAAAGTTCCTCTTGATCATATAGAAACTCATCAACTTGCATGGCACCATCTAAGTACCTCATGCCACTCACAAAAATGCTTCTCCTTGCCAATAGCATTTTAAAGGTCCCCCCCCCCCCTCCCTTCCTTCCTTTGTGACTTTTCCCTACTTGCTACCATCATTTCAAAACATTGCTTGTGGCCTTGCTTTCGGTGTTGGAGCACTGTAAAAGAGCCTCAAAGGAAGTCTTTTGTATGCGACTTGGGGACGAGTTTTGAAACTCAAAAGTAGAAGAGGATCTTGCAAAGACAACGGAGATTTGGAGTGGCTTTGTGGAACTTTTTGAAGCCTTTTGGAGTGCGAGGAGGTAGACAATCAACTCTCCAGGCCTTTAAGCATGGGTATTAAGCTCAAGGCTAAGCCATCCATAGAGTGAACACGAGAGAGAGAGAGAGAGAGAGAGAGAGAGAGAGAGAGAGAGAGCTCTCAAAAGTGGATCCTCAAGAGTGGATACTCAAGAATGAAGCCTCCTTGCATAAAGGCATCCTTAGCCCTCTAGCTAGCATATACAACTTTGGAACTCCCAATGAGCCCAAGACCTTACACAAAGTGAGTAAGAAATATTGTGCACATCCATAGCACATATCCCACTTGATTCATAATTGATGTAGCATGTGTTAGCCACTGCTAACATTCCCCCCTTCCTAATTTGGTGCATGTCCTCGTGTGTCGGTGAAGCAAAACACGGTGACATGGTAGAAAGCAAGTCCATGGAAGAAATGTTAAGCTGCAAAACATAAGAACAAGTAATGAGCATCAAAGGCCAACAAGGATAAATAAAACTTGAAGTACAATGAACAATCATGCAAAGTAAATTTTTTGCCTCTAAAAGATGGGTGAATCATAATAAAAAACTAAACAACATAAAGCAAAAAAACACCTAGCTATCATGAAGATTTAACCACTTGAAATTTCAGTTTTATGCATGAAACACAAGCAATCAATTAAGACCCTACGCTAATTCAAGTTCATAAACCTATTAGCCTAAAAATTATGTGACCAATATCAATAAATCATTCAAGTCTATCATGTCTATGGGCTACAAAAAACCTCCTAATTTGTTAGTACATTGTCACAGTATTTTGAAGCTCATGGAAGTTTGTTTTTTGTCATTCATAGAAAAAATTAAAGCACAATACAAGGCTACCACCCCAAGGCAAGTCTAGGTGCGACTCTCGGCTCCTTGAACCCTCAAGAAGGTGTTCCAAAACCCTACTAGCCTACCAAGGTGACGGCTAACCCTTATCAGCCCAGGGCATCGGTTTAGGGCCTTGACCAAAGCGAGCCAATGTGATTCCCCTTGCCTGCCAAGTGCCAATAAGGTGCTAGGCCTCACATAGACACGACATGATATAGAAATTTTATTTTCATGTGCCTAGTAGCATTTTTGCTTCTTTTTCTTGACACTTTTGTTTGCTCCATTGTTTCATTTTTTAGCATTTTTTATTTCTTCCATCATGAGATGCTAATAGCAAATGGACTAAGGGACTAAAGCCTAATCATAACCCTAGGTCATGTTAAAAATGAATGGAGTATTAAGACTATCACTAAGAGTCTAGGAATAAGGAAAAATGATCCTACATTAACCTAAGGTCAATGCCAATTACCTATGAATAGCACACATAAAGCCAAATTTTTTGATGAGTTAATATTCACAAAGCAAAGTGTTGAAACTTTAGTATGCCTAGCTTTTGAACATAAAAGAACCATAGCTTAGAAGCAAAAATTAATTAAGCCAAGCATAGAGAATGGAGGGATGAACAAAAGAGAAAAAACATGGAAGGATTTCACCTATTCATGCTCTTTTGAGCACCCTTGAGCAAGCATCCACTTTGTGTAGAGAAGTCTCTTGATCCTTTCATTTACAATCCAAGTTGATTGAAGCTGTGTAAACACAAGCTCCAAAGGCCTTTTATTGAAAGCCAAAATGACAAAAAAAACATTAATGAAAACCTAAAGCTAGGGTCTTGCATACCCAAATTTACCAAAGGGAAAAAACCCAAGGAAAAAAAGTGTCTTTGGTTATGCACATTGTGCTCTTTGATAGCAAATTTATGCATACACATCAACAATGAGAGAGAAAAATGCTTCTACATATGCAAATTTTACAATTTAAGGTCCTCTCATGCATTTATTCAAAGTTGATTAGTTTCTAGCTCAATGAAATATGGAATTAAAAACAAGCCAAGAGCTAGAAATAATGCAATTTTTGAATGAAATTGAAGCTTCTCTTGAAAGCCAAATTTTATATTTTTAAAGCCCTCCAAAAAAGTTGGCTAACAACTAGCTCACATGAAATTTACAATTTAAGAGTAATCTATGAGCTAGAGATTACTGCAACGTTTGATGCAATGGAAGTGAATGGCTCTAAATAGCCAAGTTTTGCAATATGTTGCAATGATGACCCCTTCTTGGATCAATGAAAGTTCTTGTTGCCCACAACCCTTCAAAATAAAGCTCAATTGTAAGTGCTCTTAAGCATATTGTCATTCAACACAAGCACTCAAGGAATTCACAATCAATTACAAGCTCAAAATTTTATTGCTCTCCCATGATCATTCACAAAATCTCAACTTTTAGTGCTATGCAAGGATTTCTCATTTAGAGCAAGCACTAAAATGCACAGTCAATGTCAAGCCCAGATTTTAGTACATAGAATATCTCAATCAAGCATTATTGCATGTACAATGTAACTCTCAAGAGATGCCCAAACATATCACCAAGAGTTTTTCAATTAGTGCAAAGAGAATATTTCTATTAAGCAAAGCACTAGATCATGCATAAGTCAAAAGCATTTGTGTATTGATATTCATTATGTATGGAGATGATCGTGATCACATAATCATAGCACACACTCAATGCCTGCCTGCTTGTTCTTACATAGCAAATATGACATACATAGTATGTTGATGTAAATTTCATCTCTTTCAAAGCAATCAACTTCGTCTAGTGTCATTAGCCATTACTCTTTGGTAAAGATCACTTACTAGTGCATGAAAAATTTGACGTTTAGAGCAAGCACTAGACTATGCATAAGCCAAAACACTTTGTGCAATGAAGTTCAACTATGCATAGGAGTTCTCATAATATCTTCATACACATGACATACATATCAGAGAAACGAGTTTACTCCCTCGAGTGGGCCCAAATAGTATGAACGCCAGTTGCAGCGGGGTCAAGACTAGGTGAATAGGGGGTTTAGAGGCTGTCCAATGTTTCCCTTCGCTTCGTTTTGACCTTCTTTGATATGCCTTTGGTGAGCAACATTTGAAGCGGGGTCAAGACCAGGCATATAGAGAGTTTAGTGGCTGCCCAAGGTCTCCCTTCGCTTGGTTCAGACCTTTTTTTGTTATGCCTTGGCGGGCTGCAGCTGTGTGGAACAACGATGAGCTTGAGCCTGAGGGAGAATGGAAGAGAGAGAGAGAGAGAGAGAGAGAGAGAGAGAGAGAGAGAGAGAGAGAGAGAGAGAGAGAGAGAGAGAGAGAGATAGAGAGAGAGAGAGAGAGTTGGGAACATGTGTGTGTAGGCGCGCTAGTTTGCAAGAGGCGACTCATGTGTGAAGTCCAAAATCGGGAGTCGCGATTACCGAGACCTGGAAATTTGCAAGTGGACCGGATGAAATGCCAATTGCGCCAGAGAATCAGGAGCAGCCTAGCATTGATTCATCAAGCGGCCTTGATAGCAAAATTCGGTGAATAGCAACAAGGTCCTAAATTCGGTTGAGGTGGATCAAGCCTAGGGAAGCTTGGTCAATGTGATTTTTTGCCACGAGCTATGGGAGGGAGAGCGAGAGAAAGAAACTGAGCCATCGGCCAACCAGTGAGTATGGGGTGAAAGTGTGTGTGTGTGTGTGTGTGTGTGTGTGTGTGTGTGTGTGTGTATGTGTGTGTGTGTGTGTGTGTGTGTGTGTGTGTGTGTGTGTGTGTGTGTGTGTGTGTGTTGCGCAGCTTGGCCAGAGCGACAATCAAAGCAAGCATGTGGACAAAGTAAAGGTGGAGCAAGTTTGTGTGTGAATGACGATAAGTATGAATGTGTGTGCACGCTTCATTTTCTACCAGCCTGTGGGTGCTGATAGTGCGGGGTGCTTCAGATGGCGCCATGACAGTCAGAGATATAGCCGGCCAGGGATCTGCATTGTTGGATAGGAAGCAGCTTTTAGTGTGTGTGTTTGATTTTTTGCCAGGCGACAAAGTCACGGGCACCGCTTGCAACTTAGGTGAGGTTGCAAGGTTCTATTAATAACCAGGCGGTTGGCGGCATGTGGCATGGGATGTGAGTCAATGAGGCTCATTCTTTTGTGCCTTTTCAGCCTCGATCAAAAGTGAGTGTGTGTGTGTGTGTGTGTGTGTGTGTGTGTGTGTGTGTGTGTGTGTGTGTGTGTGTGTGTGTGTGTGTGTGTGTGTAGCATGGCAGGTGCAGCCAAAACGGGAGTACTAGGAATATTTGAGTGAGGGAGGTGGGCTCAGTTGTACCCCAGGTGGACAAGCACCCCAATCAGGTTAACTTTTTTTTTTGGATAAATACCCACAAGGGGAGGTTCCCATGAGATGAGAGGTTTGTGTGTGGGGTGTGGGCTAGCTACTAATAGACAAAATGCTAGACTTCATATGGCAAGAATGTGATCCAATGACCATCAACGATTTCAAATGTGACTTTTTAAAAAAAAACACTCCGTATTACTCACTTTTTCACATAAGGTGGTCGAATTAATGAAATGCCACACACATAAGTAGCACACACCACAAAAAAATTGACATTCCATTATAGTAGACAATGCATCTCTCAAACCATTCCTTGTGTCATCACATTTGATGAGACATATGCCACATTCAATCATATGACCATGCTTTTGGTAACACATCCTCAATTTCCCCACCAAGTTTCTCTTTTCAAGTAGCTTGAATTGCAAACACATCATGCAATGAAACACAATAATGACGTCTTGAGTCCATTCCTTCTTTAAAAATCTCATTAAGTTGTGCACGATATAATCTCATTTCCACATTGCTTCCAATTGGAGATCTCTTGACATACACTTCGGATTGAAAAAATTTCATGCACACCATTCGTTCAAGTCCATCAATTGGGTATATTGCACACACTAAATGAATGCATGAATTTTTCCTTGGCCAATCAATGCCTAATTTGCAATCGTTTCAAAATAAATTTCTCATTTCCAATAGCCCCAATCATTCAAACCTAATTAGGATTTTCATTGCATCACTGCACACTTTGATAATGGCACTTGCAAATGCACAATGTAATGAAAATTTTTGTCATATCCAATCAAATTGGCATACAACTCAATGGCAATACATAAAATCATTCTCAATTATGTGCAATTGAGTCATTCCTCTCAATTGATTTGATGAATTGATTTGATGACACACACAAAAATGTTTAGGTCTATTCAATCATTATGATTAGTGATCCACCAATCATTCATTCCAATTTGGATAGATTATGTCATTGCATAGGCACACACATTAGTGCATTTTTTCAATGGTCATCAAAATGATTCATCATTAGCATGGCAATACACTAAAATTCTACACAATTGAATACCAATTGAGTGATCTATCTCAATTTTAAGCCAATTTTGATCAAGTATTTGGCCAAACTAATCATCATAATTGGTAAAAATTATCAATCATTCATTCACATATTGGCTTGCACGTGCCATTGGTTGCACACACACCTAAATTTAAGCCAAAATTTTATGCAATAATCCAACAATTTCACATTGTAATGCTCAAATTGCAATCTCAATCAAGTGTAATTGAATGCATGCATGCTCAATTTTTAAAAAATTAAGACTATTTTGACCCAATCAAGCAATGCACACACTTAAAATTAAGCACAAATGATCAAATTTTTTTCAATTGAAAATGCAAGTAGGCCAATCCCTACTGATTTCACACACTTTTCATGCACATTTTCACAATCAAAAATCATTTGGGTGCCCCAATGACCATCAATCATTGAAAATCAAGTGGTCTTGGATGGAGACACACACTCAAATTTTGCCTATTTTTTTGGCAATTAGGCTTATCCAATAATGATATTAGCATAACATCCACATCAATTACATGATTTCATACTCATATATCATCAATTCCATCAATTTCTATGCATGCACACACTTAAGATTAGGTACACACACACTTCAATTTTTTGGCAAGTTTTTCCCTCTTTGGTGCATTACACACACAATGATTTTTATGCACACGCATGATTTCTTGTTGCACACACAAAGTTCATTAGTCAAATTCGACCATCAATTTTATTCCAAGTGAATCAAATTAGGTGCAAAGTATAGGTTAATTGATTTACACACCTAATTTTAACAAATAATTAGCACACATTGAACCACATTAATCAATCAAAAATTGACATAAGCAAGTGAGTGCACTTACATCGTAATCACACTCCCATCTGTTCTTTTGCTCCACGCAAAGACGCATAATTGCATACACAAGTGTGTGCACCATCAAATCGGCTCCAAAATTGATCATTGTAGACCAAAAATCAAACACTCAAATCATCAAATTAGGCATAAATTAACACAATTAACTTGATTAGAGTGATGATTCCACCTCTTATAAGGGGATTAATCATACATTAGACATCAAATGTTAGTGGTTAGGTTAGCTAAGCTAGTCAAAAATTAGTAAAAATTAGCATGAAATTACTACAATTAGCATGAAAATGAAGCGAAATTAGTAAGGGCTAGTATGAAATTAGTGAAATTGGGGGTTTGGGGTATTCACAACTCAAAAATTAGCTTCAATTACTTGCATAAACATCATCAAATCAAACCAAAATTGAATTACACACACTCAAAACCAATGAAATTAGTAGTGAGATTACTCTATTGTAAACATCCTATATTCAAGCTTAGGTTATCGATCCCCGACAACGGCGCCAAATATTGGGGGCAATCGTAGCATAGCCTAATCAACCCAAGACCAAAAAAATTATCAAGTATAGGATCGAAAACCCGGCTAGGGCATGGAAGCACGAGCATCGGATGTATCGAATGAGAGGATTCAAGAGTATGCTCATTCAATGCAAATAGATATTAGCCACGAATCACTAACTCTAATCACATCATCAATCAAGCATCACCTACACACATTAAGTCCACCGAAGTCCGACTTACCATAGATTAGAATCTCAAAGCACACTCTTGATAAGCACACACTAATTGCATTAGTGTTGGCCTCTCCAATCACCACATGCTAATCAAGGCATTTCATCAAAAGCTACACACACAAGGTGAATGGTGCTAGAGTTTCATAAAACCCATCCACACACAAGCAAGCAATAGGGCACATACACTAATTACAAGATTAATAACCAAATTAATCAACCTAATTAGAGATGTTAATGGTCAATAAGCAAGAATTCATCACACACATCAAATCTAGAATAATGAGAAAGGTGAAACTACTTCATGATATAATAGAATATAGAAGAAGTAGACTAATGAAGAAAGTAGAGATTATATTAAGAAATGGTTCTCTAATTACATTGGATTAGCACTAGCCTCTTAAGCATGGCATTAAGCTCAGGACTAGGCCATCCATAGAGTGAATACTCAAGAGAAAAAGAGCTCTCAAAAGTGGATCCTTAAGAGTGGATACTCAAGAATGAAGCCTCTTGCATAAAGGCATCCTTATAAAGGCTTGCACCACAATCCCTTCTACTATGGGTTTAAGTTTGAGCCCTCTAGCTAGCATATACAACTTTGGAACTCCCAATGAGCCCAAGACCTTATACAAAGTGAGTAGGAAATATTATGCACATCCATAGCACATCTCCCACTTGATGCATAACTCGTTGTAGCTTGTGTTAGCCGCTGCTAACAAATGTATGGTCCCAGGTGGCTGAGGTAGTGCCACAAGGATCTATCCCTACTAACATGCACATTGCGAGAGAACCCCCAGTTTGCATTGCAAACTTATCAATGTGGTATACAGCTTGCATAACATTTTAAATGACATTACTATAAATTGTGAAAAATCCGTAGATAATCATTTAGGTCTAAGAATGTTTATCTCAGTATCCTGATCTATTTATTCAAGAGACTTCCTTGTAAGTTCAATGTTGGAATGATCATCTCCACCCATTCGAATCAATGGTTTGTGTGGGTAAAAAGCACTTTCGGACACACTTTTCATAAACGGAAGCACATGATTTTATCTCCACTAGGATTCTTGCCACAATTTGCACCAAATTCTGGTCATTTTTATTGGGTAGATAGGAGAGTCTTGCCAAGAGACTTTGGTCTTCGAAATCAACTTCAAATTTGGTATGCTCTTCCTTTCCACTTGGATCCTTCATGCCCGCATAGATAGCAAGCATCGAGAGTGACTCATCTTCTCTAAGTCCAAGGATCTTTACAATGTCTTCAAGGAATATAAATTGACAACCCTCCATCACCATTGCATGGAAACAGAGAATTGGGGGTCACTGACTTCCTCCAACACTTCATCTCCCTCTATCATCATCCAATCTTCCTCCTTGGTGGAGTTGGATTATTGTAGAGGACCAATCCACAATGGTTATAAGGGATTTCTTGTTGGCCTTTACCTGTGATTTTCCCTTGTCCATTCCCTCGAGTGCAAGTAAATCCAAATCCATGTACCCCAAGCTATGAATGGGTGCCTATACACCCCATGTCCAAGTCTATAAGTACATCCACATCCCCTGTCTTGTAGTCTCATTCAGTAAGTCCTTTGATTTTCCCTTGTCCATGCCCTTGAGCGCAAGTAAAGTCAAAACCATGTCCCAAGCTATAAATTGGGCGCTTACCATGTCCAAGTCTATGAGGTCATCCTCATCCTCTATCATGTAGTCTCATTTAGTGAGTCCTTTGGCAAACCTCAAAAGGCAAAATCAAAAGTTCTTGTCGTCCACGCAGAGGGGTTTGACAAAATACACCTGCAACCACACCATGTTAGATCCCTCAAACAAAATAGCATATTCGTCCATGAGTTGCTCCATGTAATGTCGCGAAAGCTTTGGAAGGCCTATGCATACACTGAGTTGGCAGTGGCATGTGTGTCAATAGAGTCCTTGAACAAACTCACTTGGTCATGTTCTCATTCTATAAGTTCAACCTTTTCCATCTATGAGAGGAGTGTGTCACAGGATGTTGCCATGGCCCTTCGTTTGTGACAAAGATGCCAAGAGTGCTTAGAGCTAGAAGTTTGTGAAATTGAGAAATGAACCTTAAAAACTTAGAAATATGCAAGAGTTGAGATACAAAACACTATTTTTATTCAATAAAAGAAAAATTCGCATTAGTCACAGAATTTTTTAGTAATACATCAAGGAAATGCAATGTCCTCACAACTTTGTCATTGACAACAAAGAGGTACAGCTTGGGCAATGTATATCTCAAATTGAGATACTCACAAAGATGGTCGAGGTACCAGTCATTATTCACAGAGATGTCGTGCACACTACATCATCGTTGGGAAATTTTTAAGGTCAACGATTTCGCGAGCAGCAATATCAAAGTCAAGTGTCTCCCACACTCCCATAGTTTTCTTTCACCTTCTGTAGGGGAAGACCATTGACAAGATTTTCTTTGCAATATTGTATTTGAACACCAATTATGCACCACTTAATGTTATCTCCCTAATGCTTAACCACCTTGATTCCCCAACCAACGATAAGGAACCCATTCATCACACCATCCCCTCTGCATATCCACATTGTTGGTGCTCTATGGATACTTTGCAATCAAAAGATATACACAAATACTTGAAGAGGCATAAACCATGTTACCATTGCTTTGTGTGACTCATAGGTGCACTTTGTGGTTTCCCACCTCCATTCTCCTTTGGGTTGCTACTATCAATGTGTTGTCTGGTGTAGTCCATTCGAAACTACCCAGGTTTGGAGAGTGAATGGGAGATAAATTACCATACCTATTTTGCCTAAGTGTGACATAAGCATGGTTGTAAAAACTTCAAGAAAATGACCAAGTGGAGGGTGAATATATGTGTACACCACATTGTGGGAAGAGAGAGAGAGAGAGAGAGAGAGAGAGAGAGAGAGAGAGAGAGAAGTGGAGGGTCAAATAGAGTGCACATATGACACAAGACAATGACAAAAGAGAATCTTTAAATGCCCCATCTAAATAAAACAAGTAAAACATGAATTAATGCTTATCAAAATTTGGGTGTATCATAACTTTAAAACCATAAATGACTAAGTGGAATCACACCAAAAAATATGTGCTAGGAGCAACATACCTACGTAGGGATAGGTTTGACAAGACCTCTTTTCACACATGAATTCAGGACTCCCTCTAAAAGGACTTTGTCTTCTAAGTGGGGTAATGGGAGTTTTTAGGTCATCCAGAAAATCCTTAAAAAATTGTGGCGTCATTCCATTCCTCCTGGAAATTTCTCCTTGTCCATGGCTTGCAAGGCAAGCAAACATTCTTCTTCAATAATGTTTTTTTCTAGGCAGCCCTTTTCTGCGGGTGTTATAGTTTTGATTCACATTGCTGAGAAGTGTGGCTCTTTCTTCTTGGACCTTCGTGTGACATACCATATGGTTGCCCTATGGTATGGCTTAGGTGATCAAGCATCATTTTGGCCATTTCATTTGGGTCTTGCACCATCTCTCGCAGCATTGGTGATTGTTGTGAAGATACCCCATCTTTTTTTGGTTTTAAGAGCATTGAAAAAGTGCACTTGATTGGTAGCCTTGGGTTTGAGATAGATATCACTAGAAAAAAATATTTCTTTTCTTATTTCTTTGAGCTGTTGTCAAGAACTACTTTCACTTTGAGCCATCGCTTGTGATTTGCCTCAGTGGCCATCCCTTCCTACTTTTGGCTAGTCAGTGCTTCCATTTCCTCTTTATCTTTTTGGTGTTTGTAATCCCAATCCTTTTTCATCCTTGGTTGTGTCTTTTTTTTTTTGTCTAGATTCCAATCAAGAGTGTTATAGGCCCTTGGTATCTAATTTCACATCTTCTTGAAGCTTGCTAAGATCTGACTTGAATATGCTTCTAAAAAGAGGTTCCTTAAAGAGGTGCTTCCCCGTTACCAGCTTCTTTTTTCCTTTGCTGCAAAGATCTTCTCCTTTGATCCTTCTCACATTGATTGATAGTGGCAAGTGATCTGAGAAGCTTTGGGAAGTATCAACCTTCATTTTGACCAAAGAAGACACCCTATTAGCTTGATGGGAGTAGTAACATTTTTCCAGCCTGGAGGATGTGCTAGCATATTGAAGGCTTGTATATGTAAGGCCTGGTGTCTTATTCCATGGACATATGAACCACAAGTCCACCATAGCCCACTTCTCACATAGGCCTTCCCATGTAGCTTTTTTCAATCCAAGAAAGGGAGAAACTGAGTCGGTATGACATGTGATGCATGAGAGTGGATGATGTTGTGTTGTGTAAATGTAGATGGTCAATCATTTCCTTTATAATACATCTTCAAAAATAGTAAAATCAAGAGCAATTATAGTTAAGTTTGTAAAGCAAGCCTAGCAACGGCAAAGCAATGTAGTGGATGACAAGCGAGATTTCCAAGCATGTTCAAATAACTTTAAAGATGTGGGGACATAAGACATGGGTTTTGAGCCTAGAATTTTGTTGATCTTGGATGGACATAGAATCAAAGTCTATTTGGATGTGATTGAAAATGCTCATGAGGTTGACATTGACATTGTCTTATTGCCTGCATATACTTATATATGTTGTGTCAGGACACCGGCAAGGTTGGACTAGACAAGGGCAAGGCAGGGCTAGGCAGTGTGGAAAGGGAGTCCAAGTAGGGCAAAGGGCCAGGGGCTATGCTATATAGTGGGTGGTTGGGTGGTGGACTCCTAGGCCTTGGGGATTAGTGGCCACACCCAATTTTCAACACTAAGGGGCGGTACCCACAGTGGGGTGCCCCACCCCCTTCCTCGTGTGCGGATTCGTCAAGGCCCGGAGAGGTGCGGCATCTCGACATGGCCGGCACAAACTTCGAGCCACATTCTCCGCGTATTACCAACAGCAACTCAGAGATTTAAGAAGTACGTTCCGACGGGAGTTCAAAGTACAATTAATTTGCAAAATCAATTAACGATTGCAAGTCTAATTGATTTGGCTACCAAGGACTTGTGGAATTCCCTATACGGCGGACAATTCGAATCAATTTCCACCAGGATACTATCGATTTTGACGGAATAGCAAGGCTAATTCCATTTGCGAGTGCTCTCAATCTCAGGTATTTTTATTTTACTACTCCTTGCACCACACTGTGTCGCCATGGATTCGGATATCAATATAACATTTGATTTTGAGCAAAGTACGCCTGATCCTGCCAATGATGGCCCACGGACGGATCCTCTCAAGAAGAGTATCCGCGACGCTACATCAGGCGATGACACTTACGAATTGCTTAATATTCAAGAATCTCCTGCACTTTAGACACGCATGACAGTCATGGATGAAAATTTTAAATCCATAAATGCAAATGTTACTAAACTATCCACATTAGTAATTTAATTAATGCAACAGCAGTCCAACGGTCCTGCTGCTGACGCGCACATGCATGAGCACGTTGCTACACAAGGGCAAGGCCCTTCTAATCTAAGGCAAAGCCCAAATGCTGATACGTTGCATACTCTCACTGCAAAAGAGGTGGATGAATTGTTGAAAAACACCAAACCACTGATTTTTAAGGGAGAAGACCGAGACCGCAATAAGGATGCAATGAATATCTTTCTTAGCAAGTGGGATGGAATTCACGCCTTACGGCGTACTCCGGACGCAGTCAAAGCTCTGCAAACGAGCTTAGCTCTGGAAGGCAAGGCCTACAAATGGTGGACGTCTCTCAAGGAGAAGAACATCATACCACAGAGTTGGGCAGCTTTTGAAGCTATGTTTAGCAAAGAAGTTTTGCCTACAAATGAGGCAAATTGAATTTGGACGGCTTGGGACACATGTTCCATGCGCCAATACCCATCATTGCTTGAGTATATCTCTCACTATCGGGATGTTATCCTCAAATTGGAAGGCTTAGATAACTTTCAAAAAGTACGGGGGTTTGTAAGAGGTCTAACACCAGAGCTTAAGAAGTACGTCAAGATCCAAGATCCTAAAACACTTGAGGAATCCATAGTGAAAGCACATATTCACGATGATCCAGATGAAAAGAAAGCACATAATATTCATGTGCCTGCTAATACACATGGTAATACACGCACTCAGTATGGGCACAATAAAAGGAAATTTATAGTTGCTAATTCAGATGTATCTAAAAAACCCAAGGGGTCCAGGGGTCCTCTCTCTCCTGAGGCCTTTTGATAAAGCTAAGAAAGATAAATTGTGTGTTCCATGTTTAGAAAGCGGTCATGGCAAAAAGGATTGTCCCAAGGGGAAATTTGCTGCTCATGGCAAGGAGAAAGCAGTACACACGGTGCAACCGCTACCTCTTGAGTCTTCCTCACGCTTCTCTACAGTGGAAGTAACACACACAGAGGTGGTACATGAATGATGTCTCACAGCTTCCATGTGGCAACAAACCTTTGGACCACATGAGTTAGTACATATGCACGGATCTCTGCAAGGCCACAAGGTGCGCATCTTGGTAGATGACGGTGCTACTCACAATTTCATCAATTATGGATTGGTGAAAAAACTCAAAATGCCTCAAACTCCGAGTAGCCACCGCTACAAGGTAGCAATGATGAATGGACATGATACCAAAATCTGGGATACTCAATGCCGAGCTGTTCCGTTGAAGGTACAAAGTTACTCCATATGCTTGGATTTTTAAGTTATGAACATGGAAAGGGCAGATGTGGTTCTTGGTAGGGAGTGGTTGCATAGCCTAGGACCATCACTGAAGCGTAGCTATGAGCACAACAGTTTGATGTTTGAATCCCATGGCTCACATGTGTTGTTGTTAGGAGAGAAGGATATACCTTCATCACCATTGATTTGTACCACTGAGCTTATGCAATTCGTTTCAGATAATAAAATAGATCAAGTTTTCTTGTGTTACTCACTGTCTCATTTTCTTTCTAACATTAAAACTGTTGAACATTCCTCAACCCCACATGCTTCTCTCTCATCTATTCCACCAATGGCTAATTCTAAACAAGCAAACATTGCTAGTGAGTTACAAAAATTACTAGAGGAATTTCAAGATGTTTTTTCTAATGATTTGCCACCAAGATTACCGCCGACACGATCGGTGCAACATAGCATCGACATAGCTGCATGCTATAAACCTGTCAATAAACCGCCTTACCGTATGAGTTATTCTGAAGCTACTGAGGTGGAACGTTAGCTTGCTGACTACCTTAGCATAGGGTATATACAACCCAGTTCTTCACCATGGGCCTCTCCTATCCTATTAGTGAAGAAAAAAGATGGCAGTATGCGCATGTGCGTAGACTACCGTGGCTTAAATGCGGTGACGGTTAAGAACAAATACCCGTTGCCCAAAGTAGATGAGTTGTTTGACACTCACTCATGCTCGTAATTTTTACGAAAATAGACTTGTGGTCAGGATATCACCAAGTCCGTATTCAACTTGTCGATATACCCAAAACTGCATTCCAAACACGGTTTGGACACTACGAGTTCTTGGTGATGCCCTTTGGGTTAACCAATGCGCCCGCAACATTCATGACACTTATGGATAGTGTCTTGGAGCCGTATTTGGGCAATTTGTCATTGTTTTCCTCGATGACATACTAGTCTACAGTGCTTCTGAAGAAGAACACTTACAACATCTCAGGCAGATATTTGAGTTGTTACGAACAAACAAATTATATGCCAAGGAATCTAAGTGTGATTTTCTAAAACACGAAATTCACTATTTAGGGCATGTTATTTCAGTTAATGGGCTATATATGGATCAATCCAAAGTGGATACCATCCGGAAATGGCCTTCTCCTAAAAATCTGAAAGAGTTACATATTTTTTTGGGATTTGCAGGTTTTTACCGAAGGTTCGTTAAAAACTATGCTAATATTGGTGTTCCCACGACGGATCAACTAAAAGGCAAAGGCAAAGCTTTTCAGTGGGGATCCGCTCAACAGCACAGTTCTGATACGCTCAAGGATGCATTAGCTACAGCTCCCATACTGGCTATTGTAGATCCTTTGAAACCATTCGTTTTGGAAACAGATGCCAATGACCGTGCTATTGGAGCAGTCCTGTTACAAGACGGACGGTCGATTGCATTTGAAAGCAAGAAGCTTGATGCAGCTCATCAGAACTACTCTGCTTATGAGCGCGAACCCTATGCAATAGTGTCTACCTTAAAAACATGGCGGCATTATCTATACGGTGCTCAGTTTGAGATTGTGTTTGACCATGAAAGCATCAAATGGTTTACACAAAAAACGAATTTGAAGGGTCGGAAAGCCAGGTGGGCCGAGATTCTTCAGGAATATGAGGCCAAGCTAAAGTATCGTAAAGGCCGATACAATGTAGTGGCTGACGCTCTAAGTCATATGCCAGAGATCAATTCTCTCTTGTTCACAAAACTTCGTAGTGAATTTTTAGATTCTCTCAAAGGAAAATATGAGCATGATGAAACATATTCCAAAGTGTGGAGCCATGTTCAAATAAGGGATCCTTCTCACTCCAATGAAGGTAGTGTACAGTTAACCTCCACACCTAGTTCTCCTCTATCGAGTGATGAACTACAGCGATGGAAGCATTTCACCATCAACAATCGGTATCTACTCCATAAGAGGAGAGTTTGTACACCGACGAACACAGACATTCAACGCCAAATTCTTTATGAATGTCATGATAATCCAAGTGCAAGGCACCCGGGTATTAGAAAAACTTATGCTCTCGTTCGACGACAATTTTACTTGGCCGGGTATACATGGCTTTGTTCAAGCTTATGTCTTGCATTGCCAAAAATGTCAAGTTAACAAAGCAGAGCGCTTGAAAGCAGGAGGACTCTTACATCCTTTGGAGATTCCTAATGGAAAATGGGAAAGCATCTCTATGGACTTTATTGTGGGTTTACCAACCACTGTACGAGATCATGACTCAGTATGGGTGGTCGTCGATCGGTTGACTAAACTATGTAAGTTTATTCCAACCAAATCAATGGTTAAGATATCATAACTAGCGAAGTTATTTGTGGACAATCTATACAAATTGTATGGTTTGCCAAGTAACATTGTGAGTGACAGTGATCCCAAGTTTAACAGTCACTTTTGGAGAGCTGTGTTTAAACGATTGGGTACACAACTGAACCTCAATAGTACAGTCGATCATCCAGAAACAGATGGTCTGACTGAACGAGTTAACCAGGTGCTAGAGGATATGCTAAGAGCATACGTCAGCAAAAAACAGTCAGACTGGGAGAAATACTTACTTATTCTCGAGTTTGCCTACAACAGTGCCAAGCATGTCACAACGGGCTTTAGTCCTTTCATGCTCATGTATGGGTTTGAACCTAGGTCACCAATTATGATGGGGTTGGCAACCAAAAAACTCCAACAAGTTAAGGATTTTCTCCAAGACCACATGGATATGTTGAAACTTGCTCGACATAATGTCCAACAAGCATAGGATCTGTATAAGAAGTACGCTGATGAGAAACGTCGGCAAGTTACCTTTGTAGAAGGGGAGGAAGTATTTTTACGTGTACCAAAACATTCAGAAAGTCTGAAAACGGGGCCAACACCTAAATTATTTCCCCGATATTGTGGGCCTTTCAAAATACTCAAGCGAGTAGGTGATCGTACCTACAATTTATTGCTACCTTCACATTCTCGTATTCATCCGGTGTTTCATATAAGCCATTTACATAAGCGGTTACATAGGGACGACAATGTCATTGACTAACAAATTTTAGTTGATTTCATTGAACCTCCTACCTTACTGCATGAACCTGAACGTGTTCTCGATTATCATGAGTTGCGTACACGTCATCATGTACGTCAACAAGCCTTAATTAAGTGGAAAGACCGACCTGAGGAAGGTGCCACTTGGGAAAACATTAGTGTTCTTAAGAAGAAGTTCCCCACTTTTGTTTTCAAGGACGAAAACTCTTCTTAAGGAGGGAGTAACGTCAAGACACCGGCAAGGCCGGACTAGACAAGGGCAAGGCCAAGCTAGGCAATGTGGAAAGGGAGTTCAACTAGGGCAAAGGGCCAGGGGTTATGCTATATAGTGGGTGGTTAGGTGGTGGACTCTTAGGTTCTAGTTCCCCTTATCTAACATGTTGCAATCTTTGTATGTGTCAATTTTGAATCACTGAAAGAAAAAGATTGACACAGAGAGCAATATAGTAGCAAAAAGACATCAAGATTTCTAGCTAATGAGAGTGAATTGGCCTCAATTGTGGCCAAAGCTTGGAGATCATAAACATCAAGGCTAGATTTAGAGCAATAGTAATATGGCCACACAATGCAAATGGAATAAAATTTGAAGGCATTCATGAAATCAAATAGCAATATTTGAGGAAACAGACGTATTGATGAGAATGAATCATAAGTTTTGAGTATGCTCAAGAAGGATATCTTGCAAGAATAATCAACAACAAAGGAAACAAATATTTAGATTGTGCACTCAAGAAATTTATATCTCTAAGGGTGCAACGACTCCCTTGTTGCAAAGGAGGAGGGAGTGCCGAAAAGGAAAGGAAGATGCAAAGAAAAAAAAAAAGCTAAGCATTCTCAAGGGGAGTGGGAAGCATACTATTATTTTGAGAGTTGAATGCATGCTATACTTTCATATCAAGGTTCCCTTCAAGGTTTGGTCATTAGACCTCTCCACATTCATCATTCATACCAAGCATTGGCAAGGAAATGATGTTTAGAGAAGCTAAGAAGATCTCAATTTTCACTAATGACCCAAATGCTTGGTGCTTCATCCTTTGCTGTACTGTTGACAAATTTGGCATTGTGATAGATGAATTATTGACTTGCAATGCTCCTATGGCATTGTTCTTCATCTTTGAGCCATAGGCGTCAAAGTTCCACCCGTGCAGTCAATGTGAATCTAGGACGCCCATGGTGAGGACGACTTTCATTCTCGAGGACAATCTTCATGCTCCTCACGCTTATTGCTAGTTCATGGCCTTCATGATGAGTGCATGCAAGAATGCATTTCTTGTAATCATCACTCTATTCAACCCATCTAGCTTAGTTTCACACTCAATTGATGTAAATTCGCTCCTCTTGCCTCTTTATACACAAGAACAACATATGCACATTGGCAACACCTAAGTAGGTTGGTTTTTCCCTCTTCATGTAGCAAGCACAAGAGTCGTGTGCTGGCAGCACCTCATGAAATCAATGGGGCATCCTTAAACAAGTAGTAGAAGGATAGGTATCCGGCAAGCATGCTGCACACCCCCTTCCATAGGCATACATGAGCCGCTTAAGGACCCATATTCACACAAGTGAAGCTCTATCAAGAGGCTAAATTTTCTCTATTAACTATTGAAAGTGTTTTGTGTTAAGCATTGAGAATCTCTACTTATCCATCTATTCTAGAGCTCAGCAAGATAAGGCTCAAAGGCGACACTTAAAAACTCTTCGGTTAAAATTTGAAGCATTTGCTAGCATTTACACTAAAACTTCTAAAATTTTACGGGTTTCCTTCAAGGTGCGCTCCCAATTTGTTAACCGGAATTTTTCAATTTTGCAATTTTAGTCAAACATACACAAAACCCTACTCTATTTTGTCTCTTTTTTTTAAAAAAAAATCGGATGCTAGTTTTAGGATTGCACTATCTCACATGGGTGCCGCCAGAGGGGTTCGACGGCTAAAATGATTCAGGCCGTCCAATGCACTTAGGTTTAAAAAAAACATGAGGCTTTGAATTCGTAGAATCGGGGAATTGTGCGCCTTGCCTGGGGGAAGACGTGTATATTCCACCACCCCTGATTGTGATTAATAGAGCACCTCTGGTTGGTAGCAACAATGGCAATGAAGCGAAGGATGGTGGTAGCGGTGGTGCTACTACTGTTGGTGATGGTGGTGGTAGGGATTGCAGAAGCGCTGGAAGGTGGGATCAAAATATGAAGGATTTTCCACTTAAATGCAAATACTTGCATAATTGATTGACTGACCATGCTTCTTTAATGCACATAACCAGAGGTTGTGAACAATCCACTTCTCATGTGATTTGGTAATCTCCATGGAGCAAGATGATTTAAACATGGTTGTGGATTAATGACAAAGGTTGTTAATGTGCAAGGTCATTTCCCATGGTGGTGGTAAACTAGCACTTCTCATATAAAATCTTCATAACTAAGCTATGTAATCATCATGGAGCACCATAGTATTAAGCTAGACTTGCACTTGATCACATCATCATAAGCATAAGATCCACATGGGAAGGGCTTCAAGTGCACCCACTGTGGTTCAACTCCTGCACCATGCAGGTGTGGGGGTTTGGACGCAATCTTGTAATTTAAGTAGCTGATGTGAAGCATTATATTCCCAAAAAAACAAAATCAACTTACATTTCAACATTTTGAATGTCTCTCATGTTGAATAAATCTCAATGACATTGAACACATAATACTGGCATAGAATAGAACATAAAGCATAATTCATCGTTATTTTTGGTAGTTTACAAGTTTTTTTTCAAAGACTTGTATTATGCGACTTTCACACATATATGGCATGCATGTGATGCTTATGTTCTTGTTAGTGTCCATTGCAATCATATTTGACATAAAATTGTTGGTGTATCTATATAAGAAGAATTCTTCACGCTATCCAAATAAGAGCAGAGGAAAAAACTCTAAAGAGATGAAAACATCACCCCATAATAAATGTGCTTAGTGACAATCAAAGCACCACCACACATGCGAATCCTCCATTGTCACACATCCCGCAACAATGAGGCATGCCACTAAAACACCATTCTATCCCCTACATCACATTTGCATTGAAGGGAGGTATAATTATGACTTCTTTCCCTGTTTTACAACATACTTAATATGATCCTTACTAATACATTCATTGGCCTTATAATCTCTTCAAATCATTCCTTCTCACACTCCAATTCTCGAGAATGTCGAGATCAACTTGCATGAAAGATCAAACCATGTGTGCCCTTATTGACTCATCCTTGTAGGGTTTGGTTGTTAGCACCTACGGGGGTTTGTTGGGTGCAATTATACTAATCCTGAAAGCCCCAATGGGATGGCGTCCTTTCTCTATCAAATAAGCAACACCCATATGTCGCTCACTCCCTACCTTGGCATAAGTGTAAGGGCATCAAAGCCAGAATCTAGAATCAATTATACCGTTAAAACTACAATGCGTAATCTAGACATCGTGCCCTTTAATGCATGTCACAGTAGGTAACAATATATGCTCTCTCTCTCTCTCTCTCTCTCTCTCTCTCTCTCTCACACACACACACACACACACTCACACGAGCATGCACTAATACAAAGTTCTAGGTATTGAATTTACATCATGTCTGGCATTGATTGAAAGCAAAACACGGATACAAGAAAATGCAGCAGATAGAAAATCAAAGGAATTACAACAATAGGTCCTAGCAAGAGGGATGAGAACTCCACAATGTGGAATTATATGCCTACTAATTCAGCCACTTAAATCAACGCAGGGAGAGGTCAAACTCGAGTTTAACATATTAGGGCAAGGTATGGACTTATGGTAGTCATCCAAAAGACAAAGTCGGTAATAATGTCATCAATGAGTAGAACATCCCCACAGCTAACTAAGATGACATCATAAAAAGATTATACTGCTAATGATATGGCTTTCGCGCTGCAGCACGTGGATGCATTAGTGTAAATCTCTAAATGGCTGGTACATCTAATTCAATACAATGTGGAGGTGGAATACCACTGGAATGCACACAAAGGTTCATATCCACAACTTACACCCACAGCAGCACCCAAAAAGCTTTCCTACAATGTACATGTTCCATCCTCGAAATTACTTTCGCTACTGCGAAAAACAAGAGAGGGAGAGACTCAAGTGACATGTCCCCAAAATGGGTGTCGTCGCAAATGGTAACACGCAGCCATTTCGTTCCAACCATTCACGCATTTCGGAAATGGTCTCAACTTCAAGCCATAGACATACCCAAAGATGTTCAAGGTGGAGGAGTAGAAGATGATTTGCCCACTCCTCTTTTCCAGGTAGCTTTTCAGCCAACGGACTGGTATGAAGACATGCTAGCATTCATACAAATTCTCGAGGCATTCATGAGGGCTTGTATGATTGGTATTTTGAGGTTATAACTGAATGGTTGTAGTAGTGGAGAGCAAATGGCATACTTCACAGATGTGTTCCAAAACACAAGAAAGTAGTGCTGCTCTGCGAAGCTCATTAATGTGTAGGGAATGGTCTTGCACTGTCCTTTCCCAGTAATCAGGGCGACCGGCGGAGGCCGGGGGCCCTGATTACGGGAATGGGCAGTGCACAACCATTCACGGCCTTCAGCATCCAGTGGAGTGGGGGCCAATGACATGGTGACAGCTCATGCGTAGCAGGCAACAGTCTCTGAGCCACCACAGGTCCACCACTATTTCAGCATGTCCTTTTTGCTGACATGCTGCACCTCAAAAGCAATGATTGGTTCTGCAGACTGCAAATTACGGTCGCTGACTTGTCACGCATCCAGACCTCGACACGAGAATTCTGCGATTTAATGGCCAGAGATGGACGGCCGTGATGATGGCATCGGTCAAAAAAACTTTTCCACAGCATGAGAGTTACTTTTTGCGCAACTTTGTTCACCCATGGTGTTTCAAGATGAAGGGGCATTCCAAATTTTATGATTCCTGCCAGCAATAGGGTCAGTCGCAACCGAAAAATACAATGTGGCACCAGCCAGTTTTGCCACTAAGGTCTTTTGAAAAAATAGGGCCTAGATTTTGTAAGACCTTTCAAAACACCGGCTTACTCTAGCGGAGCTGTTTACCTGGTGGCAGCACCTGAGTATGCAGGTTGAAGCTAAAGCTTTGAGAACCAAAGAAGCAGTGGGGTTGCAAAGTTACTTTGTGCGTTCCAAATGCAACCCATGGACCGAAGCTGTTCCATTCCAGCTCATTGCAGCCATCCTGTATGGAATGCCGTTCTAACATTCCAGCAGCCACAAATGCACGTTCCCTGTAACTTTGGGAAGCATGTCAGCCATTCTATTTTATACAATTAAGTGAGGTCTATCGACAACTCTCATGCTAATTGGGCCATCCAACTACGAAGTAGGGAATGGCCCTTGGGAGGGCCTTTTTGCAGGTCAGGCAACCCGTGGCAGCAGCCAGGAGCCTGCTGCAGAATGGCTCAACCAGGCAGTCACAGGTTCCTGGGAGGGCACCACAACAGCCGAGGGAATTTTTTTCGGAGCAAGGGGGAGTGGAGGGTTGGCACGTCAGTGGGTGGTATCTATGGCAGGACTTGATGACTGGCTGTTGGCAGTGGTTGGTGGCAGAAAAGGCCGACCAGTACTGGCATTGTCATGTCGAGGCCAAGGAAAACTCAGACACAGACAAAAGACCAAGCTATTCCAGTGCATGTTCTTATAACCCAGAAAACAGCTTATTCAAAATGCCTGGTAAGAAACAGTCTCGATAAAAAATTTGAAAGAGCACACCTGATGCAAGTTTTCTAGTTTGCAGCATCCTGGAAAACAGGCCTTTTCGGAAAGGGTCCTTCCAACCTCAACAAATGCAGCTCGTCCCTGGACAACCTCAACCTGCACCTATAGAAACGATCAAGGAGCCTGCTCGGCAGAGAAGAACCTGCATCCACCTCCTCATTAAAGTATATAGTTAGTCCTATCCACAGAGTCGCTTCCGACTCTGCCGACTCTTCCACATATTATACACGTTAACAAGCATTCTAAAGGGCTTCTTCAACCTGAGGAAGCCCGGCACCTTTAGAAACATTCAAGGAGCCTGCTCACAGAGAAGAACCTGCATCCACCTCCTTTTATAGTATATAGTTAATCCTGTCCACAGGGTCGCTTCATACTCTGCTGACTCTTCCACATATTATACAAGTTAACAAGGCACTCAATCAAACAGACCCACAGACGGGTGGGTCCCCGGGGGAGGAGGGGGGGGGGGGGGGTGGAGAGAGAAGCCCTAGTATTGCACTACAAACAGAAAGGGAACCCATCAGTGTCCTATCCACAAATTAATAGAAGCCAGTTCTGTGTTCCCCATCTTTTTATTGTCTTAATACATCAAGAAGTCCTGCCATAGTATTGCTCAATGTTTGCAAAATCTCAAGTCTCTTCGCCTCTGAATCCTTCAAGACCTCCAGGGATTCCCTCCATGTTTCGACCATCTGCGACAACGACTCCTTGACCTTTTGATCTTTGCGTGCCCGTTTTGCATTGAGCTTGTATTGATGTACAAGATGGTTGACAGAGTCTGTTGGGGGTGCGTGCGCAGAATGAGGGTGGGTTACCTCTTCTGCAGATGTTGGTTGATCATCAGCACCACCATTCTGATCTACATGGTTGTGCATGTAATGCTCGACTAAATCGAACCATTTGCAAGACAAATATTTCTCCCCAGAAGATGCTGCAAGAAGTGCCTTGTCATCTTTGAACGCCTTGTATACTCGTTGCCATTTTTTCCTGCAGCTTTCGCTATTTTTGTCGAAGTCCTCATGGGCTTCAGCTAACTGAGAAGACACTTTTGACCACATGTCAATGCCCGGTTTCTGAGGTTTCATGAACTCGTCATCCATGGAGCCTCGCAAGTGTATCAAAGACACGACCCAATCATCTTTCCACGCTCCTCCTCTGAAATGCTTGTCGCTTATATTAGGAATCAGACTATCCGCAGCTTTGGCCACCTCAATCGCCATCTCACCATTCTGCATCTTAAGATAAAGAAAACGTACACATGAAAAAGACAGTTCTTGCTACCAAGAGGTAAGATAAGTAGCACACGAGCTTCATAAAGCAGGCTGTGATCATACCATGATGGCTATATTGAATAAACTCATCAAGCTGCCTTAGAAAGCTATATATGTATATCAAACTGTCCCTAATTGCAAAGAAACTCATTTTTTCAGGTAGCCATGTAGTTTTGAGATGTTGGAATGAGTTTCCAATTTTTCAAAACTGGTCTGTTGAAGTTTGAAATGTTTCCCTAGAGGTTTCAATAGAAATGGATATATTCAAACATTATTATGAAAGGCTAAACAAGATTCAAGTGGTCACTTGAAAATCTAAATGTTTAACCAAATTAATGCTAATACAAGATCATGAACCTTGGATGGTACAAACACCTTGTTACGTTGAAACTTCTCAGAAAGGTTTCAGACGTTTTTTTAGTGGTCCATAAGTTGCCTGAGTAGATCAAACCCAAACAATTCAGGTGGACATATCTCAATGCTACCTCAAACACCAAGATAAACCATCCTACTGAATTGGCAAAAGCAAACTTTGTTTTATCAAAAAGTCCCCAAACCCATGTGCAGACACAACGATCAAATGACAAGCCACAATGGAAGATACTACTGTTAATTAGATAGTGGACACACCATTGCTTGTACATAGTTATGAATTCTCATTATGCAAACGTGTGAGTAATTTACTGACAACAAACTTGAGACTTCAAATTCTCTATGCATCATCAAGTCCATTTTTTTGGCAATGTATTACAAAGCTTTAATATGAGTCTTAAGGCATATAGATTCTCCAAACGTTCCCCATAATGATCCAAAGGAAGACGCAAAAGACTTGTGCACTCCTCTATGAGACTCAGTTTCTCAACAAAATCAGAGGCGAGAAAAGTGGACAAATTAAAAATAAGCTCTGGAAGGAAAGCACGATGTGGCCAAACAACTACGCAACAAAGGTGTTCAGTCTGTGCAATGTCTTTCTTTGTTGGGGTTAGGGAGGAGAAGAAAGGGAGTATCATGTGCAAGGGCGCGCGCCTGTGTGCCTGTGTGTGTGTGTGTGTGTGTGTGTGTGTGTGTGTGTGTGTGTGTGTGTGTGTGTGTGTTTTGTTAGTTTTAATTAGGGTAGGCTTTCGGGGGGGGGGGGGCGGGGCGGGGGGGGAGAGACTGTATGCGGGTTACGAGATGGGTCATCAAGAAGAGATCGAAATCAAATAATAGGGTAATTTGCCGGAGTAGGATGGTGGCTAACCTTATGAGAAAACGGGAAGCTGGATCGGGTGGCCCGGTAGGAGAGCTCTGCATCGTCGGGGACGGACGCGACGGTGAAAGAGACATGATCGGCCTGCAGCTTCTGCTCTTGTTCTTCATGGTGCTCAGGAAGGGAGTGCGAGTCGGCGGCTTCTTGAGAAGGAAGGAGGTGAGGCGCGTGTTCATGTTGTGCTTGCAAAAGGAGTTGTGGTTGTTGTCCGGGCGATGGCAAGCCGGGCGGTGCAGAGGAAGGCTGTTGGGTCATTTGGGCACTCTCCCTGTCCTACTACCCGTCGCAGAGAAGAGAGACCAAAAGGAAATATTGCAGCAAGAAAGCACCCTTCCTTGCTTTAAGTGGCCGGTCACATGCAACGCAACCAGTTGGGTTATTCAAAGGTCAAAATAAAGGCAAAGTAATAAGCATGTCAATACTGGACCACATTGTAACATTTGAGTTGTGAAACCTAGACACTTAACTCATCAATCATATATAATTGCTCCTCTTTGGCAAAACTCGTGTGTGTCTAGCTAGACCAATTGGACCACATTTTCGCATTTGGGTTGTGTGTCAAGCTGGACGAAGTAGACCACATTCCTGCATTCGACAAAACTCATTCATTGTAACTAGGCCTAGTCCCCCTCCCTCTCTCTCTCTCTCTCTCTCTCGAATGGGAAGCTTCTAAGAATGTGCTTTGCCACACAACATATGTGTCACAAAGGTGCCAATAAAGGTTGTTCAAAGTTTAAGAGGAATGTCAAGTCATGAAAACTACTTAATGAGTTTAGATGCAACTCTTGATTTCCCCGCATCACAAGCAATGAAGAAGAAACTTACCAAACTCGTGTAGCTTGATACAATGCTCCTCTTTACAAAAAAGAAAGGGAAAAGAGAGGAAGGTGCAAGTGAAGTATCAAATATCTATACCTAAAGAGAAAGTGCATGCATGTGGCAAATTTTTAAGAGCCTCAAAGAGAAAGCATGTAAGAAGTTTGGTTTCATACATAACACCTGGTCTATTTATGTACAATATCTCATTCTACAAAAAATGCATAGCCTCTTAATCTGGAAGAAACTTTGAATCCACAACTGCATGAATCCATGGTGAATTGTGCAATCTATACACTGCTTCTATACATCCCTACAACAAGCGTGAGTTATAAATCAACTTTTAGGTGTGTTTAATAAAACCAAATCCAATCATAATGATTTGTGAGTTGTAATCCTACACTACTTAGTCGAAGATAACCCACAAAGGTGTCGTCTTGACATGTGAAACACCCATGCCAAAAGAACATAAGACTAGCAAGTACAAGCTATCTCTCTTTACCTTGAACACAAGACTTGAACGGAAGATACCATTTTCATCCCCAAAAAAAAAAAAAACATAATAGAAACATTCTTTAGCACGTGCATTAGAAAATAATGTAGCTTAACCAAACCTATGGTTTCATAAAGTTGTAATGTATCACGATTAGCTTCTTTGCGTGGAAGTGTACTTGGAAAACTCCTCGCATAAAGGCCATGGAAGAGAAAGAGCCCTTGGATACAAGCATTACCTCACCCACCTTGAAAGAGAGAAAATTTTGATAAGAAAAATAGCTACAAACTTATATGTGTCCAATATTGTAGTAAAATAGCATAACACCCTCTGATGGTGTGATCACTAATAAATGATAATACCTTTGACAAAAGGCTCAACATATTATATGTATCCTTGGCACCCAACACCCATACCATAGCGTCGGTTGGACAACTTAAAAATGCCATATGTGCCATACTTTTGCTAAACTAGATAAATCTTACCTAAGGGCTCCGGCTATAACACCTCCATAGCCAAACACTCTGAGCTCTACTACACCCTGTACCTAAAACCCAATGTCGTAATTAGGGTTACACGGAAGCACACACATCTTGGAGAATATGAAGAAGCTCACGGCACACAATAGAGAGTATATTTCTTAGTGCACAATGGAAAGATTAGTTAGCCCTAGAATGATGGGCATATATACAATTCGCCGAGGAGGGACCTCCTATTGAGGGGAAAAAATGCCTCGGCGGTCCTAAGTGTGTTCACACACATCACTCTCACATATGTAAGGGAACCAAACCCCCTTGGGAGTGATCCGGTGAATGAAAGTTGGCACCTAGTGTAAAGGGAAGTGCCATGCCCTAAGGACATGATCAATCCTGTGGGATGGGTGTCTAACCTCACTCCTATCTTATTGCAGATTTAACGAGAACCATGATTAAATTGTCAGCCCATGGGATGAAGCTGACTCGACTAGTGCATAGAGCTTACAAGAGGTTATCAATCTCTCAGAAAACAACTAACAACTCGCATCTAACTCAAGCTACCCTCAAGTGATTGAAATCACCAAAAGCCAATCGTTCATTGGTAAACAAATCACATCCGTTACAGCATCAAATGACATCCAAACGTAACGAAACTTATAGGACAAGTTTATAAGACCTAAGCACACATGCTTATGGTTTCAAATCCCACTTTAGGTCAGTGCCAAAATCGCGATTATTAACAACAGTGGATTTTTGACCTAGTCGTTTTTGACCTAGAATGCACCTGAATGCTTAGCAATGATGTCCCAATACCCCGCCTATGCTTAATTTTTTATTTTGAAGTGTAAATTCCTACTTATGATGAAATTAGGCCGCGGGTCGGCGACGCCAAAAGCTACGAAATACTATGAAGTATTTACGTCAATGCGTAGAGCTCTTACCTGCGGTTGCAATGCAACAAACGCGACTGCAATGTGACAACCGGAAAGAGAGTAGGAAGCGCGAAAAGGAAAGAAATGAGCGCTCTTAGCTCACGCTATGTATTTCATTATCCAAAAACTTACATATAACTTACAAAAATTGGCTTTTATACCTTAGTATGATTTAGCCAAGGTTTTTGGTGGTCAAAACTAATAACCTGGGAGCTCTACCAAAGATGGGTAATGACAGGTTGATACAATCTGGAAGCTTGTAGCCCCGGCTCATCAATTACAAGGTTTATCCGAAAAATAGGAGTTACAATATTCCCGATGTATCAAAATAATAAGTATTTTTACAATAAGAGCTCTGAAAAATGGTATCCTCATTAGCTTGCTGCTAACATTCCCCCCCTCCTCGCCTGTGTCGTCCCTTGACACAGCTTTATGGGTTGAAGTAGTCTTCGGGTTGACGGCTAGCGAGGCGATCTTTAAGCGTATTTAGGGCCTTTTCATATCTAATCTTCCTCTCTTTATTTGGCACTTGCAAGAACTGCATAGTGACTCTGTTTTTCAGTTCCATTGCTGAGTAGCCTACAAATTTCGAGGTCGGGTTGCTTATTCACTAGCACAAATATCTTCGTTCGCCAAGTGAAGAACCCTGTGTAGAACGCTTCTTCAAATGCCAGCATATTGTGAGAAGGTAAAAACATACATATGGCGTAGAATCCATAGAGGACTTCTTCGGAAGGTTGGCCTCTGAGATCATAGCATAAACCTTTATTATCCTCGAGGAATGACATCCAAGGGACGCCTGCTTGCTCTGGCTCATGGAAAACTTCGATGCAGGTAAGAAGCATTCGACAGATTTTATATAGCATTGCACATGATAAATTTGGTAGACTCTTGAAGAAGGACATGGTGCCCGTTAGGGTTTTCACCATGTATTCTTCTGTGGCCGGTCCCTTTTTCTAGAGCTGGTAGTCTTGGGTAGTTCAACCAGGTTGGTCGCTTCTTCGTTAGTGCCTCATGCGCTTGCCAAGTCCTTACTCTCACTTGGGGTGGTCTTGATTTGGGCCTTCTACCTACATGTCTTTGTAAAGTCTCTCTTTGACTTCGAGTAACTCCATCTTTATCAAAGGATAGGGCAGGGATTGCTTATGCCATTGTGCATTGATTTGATTGGGAGTGAGTTGAGGAACGTTGACGGAGTGAAGAACTCTCAACTCCCAATTCATCGCGGCCTTCCACTGCTCATCTACCTCTTGTGTAATCTTTTCTTTCAGTGCATCTTCCTCAGCCTTTGACGGTTGGACCATTGGCACTGTATCCGTCTCTGTTATTTGTACTTGAAATTTTTCCTCGCCACCTAGCTCTTCTGTTGGCTGTGTTTCCATCTAAGCAAATGAAAACGAGGGGATCTCTATCTGTGGCTGCTTTGAAGTTCCTGCCTCTTCTTGCGTTTCTGGGCGTCCATCTCTCAACAGTTGGTTGACTCTTTTAAGCTCAGCTATTACTTTCAGCAGCTCGTCTTCTCTTTGCACCTGCATTAAATCCAGGTCTCTACGTTGAGATTGCTCCAGCTCGAGGTCTTTATTCTTTTTCTCTAATGCTCTGTAGACCTCGTCTGTTCCTTTGATCGAGGCTACTGCGGGATTTTCTCGTATTTGTCGCAAGAAAATTACCTGATCATTTATTATTTTCTCTAAATATTGTAGGGAAGCATTCGCTACATCTAACTGCACCTGAATCTTTTGAGCTGACAGAGTTGTAGTTAGAAGTTCGTTGGTAACCTCTGTCAGTTGGTCTTCTTTGGCTTTGCAAGCATCTGACAACTTTGTAAGTAGGTCACCGAGCTCCTCCATCTCTTTTTGTTGTTTATCCCTTGCTAGCTGATGTTGTTCAGCTTTAGTTTTCAATTTCTGCACTTGCCTTTGTAGATCGGGGATGACATTTAATCTGTCTTCTAACAATACTTGGAGAGCGTCAATCACCATCTCTAGCTCTTTAGCCTTTGTGCTGCGGCTAAGTGTTGTTGATCGGAGTCTTCCGTTGAGGCGGTCCGGGGCGGGCAACAAGAAGAGCGGTCTCTAAGCACCCTTCTAGGCTCCCGTGCTGCTCAATTGGGTTGGGGTTGGAAAAAACAACAAACACACACACACAACCCGCAACCTAACCCTACACAAATTTGGGACACCACCTAGTTTTAGATGCGAACTAGGACGCATAGAGAGAGAGAGAGAGAGAGAGAGAGAGAGAGAGAGAGAGAGAGAGAGAGAGAGAGAGAGAGAGAGAGAGAGAGAGAGAGAGAGAGAGAGATAGTGCTCGGGCTGCTTTGAAATGTATTGGTAGTGATCAAGCAAACAAAAAAATATATGTAAGAAAGAAAGAGAAGGGGGAAGGGGTACTTGTTGCACTAATACCTTCTTACAAATCTGTCATGACCAATCAAAGTGAGATTAGTATTTGTTCAACATAGCTTGAGTAAATTACACCACAACACATCACAAGAAAAGCCACCCCAATCTCTATCTTAAGGCCAGGGGAGTCCTCTCCACCCTGTCGCCCTCTTACAGTATGTGGGATTTATGGCTAAATTGATAACAACACCCGGAGACAAGCTATCAAGATCTTAAATAAAACACCAAGGCACTTACACATCATGTTGTTCATGACTTCATGTTGGAAGAGAGACAAAGTATCCATGCTTAGTCCAAATCCACCCTCCTTGATTCAGCAAATGTTGGGCTTATACTAGTAGGAGAAATGCTAGATTTCCTACTTTCAATTGAATGCTCACTCTCTCTTACAATGACATAGAGCTCCCTTGCTAATCACCCCTAATACAACACATACATATGCGTAAGCCAATCATATTCCACTCAAGAGCTACTTCTCAAGAGGTTGAGCTTGGCTTCTCAAGCTATAGCATAGTGTTCTTGCTTATGGCTTCTCTCTTTTGTGTTAGCTACACTTTTCTTTTATAGCAATTTTGAGGGCTAGGGTTACTCCTCTAACCATGGTTGGGTTAGATTTTCAGCACTTTATCTAATTTCTTTTGCTTGGAATTATCAAGAAGTTGGTGGGGATAGATGAAGAAAAGAGAGAGGAGAGAAATAGAGGTGATAGGACTTTTCATAGTGGGTTAGTGTTAGTAGATTAGTAGATTTAGTATTTTTATTAATTTACAAATGGAATTGGATATTTATAATGGGAGTATCCATGTAGGATACAAATAAGGAAGAAAAACTCTTAAGGTGTAAGAAAAGATGGATTTCTTACAATGTTGATGCTCCAAGTGTCTTGAGTAGGGTCAATTTTGACGATTGTTGAAAATCCACTAGCTTTGACGGTACGTTTTTTTCTCCATCTTGACCTTCCTTGGGAGCCAAGGTGATTGAAGATGAGTAATCAATCACCATGATGTTGTCTTTCAAGAGAAGAGGCTGAATTTTGTGGGTTTTTTGATAGATATGGATAATTTGGAGGAGGAAAAATGAAACTAGGTGGTCAATTTTGGGATGCTGCTGTGTGTAGGAGGCATGAGTTCACCATATATGGTTTCTCTTATTCTTCAAGGTCGAGGAGAAGGTGAGTAGGGTGCAGAGAGGAGTGGTGAGAGAGGTGGGGATGATGAGTGGAGAAGTGTGTGTGAAAGAGGAAAATGATAAGTGGAAGAGGGAATGTGGTTCCATAGCATAAGCAAACTGGGGTCCACCAATAAAATCATCGCTCACAGCTCGTAGCTCAAAAAAATATGAAAAAAATTGAGATAAAATTTCAGCTCACGAGCTACAATTCTTGTCTTTATCACCTTTTCAAATTCGGAGAGCAAGTGGCCTTAAAAAATTCAGCAAAACCGACTATTTTTTTCCACTGCACAAAGTCCTTGTGGGATCCTCCTTTGGATGATTATTTTGAATGCCTCCAAGAGTGAGCCCTCCATAGTGCATGCATGCATGCCACATACCCTTGACCTTATTTGGTAGGTCTATAACTGAAGGTATTGTTGAGATCATGATATAAGTGAATAGTTAAACTAAGGAGATCAAATATTGAGGGGTCTAAAAAATATGTACATGTCAAATATAAATAATATAGGTGGAAAAAATATAAAAGGGTCAAAATAAATTTCTCTCATTATCAGTCTACCATAAAAAGATGAATATTTCTGGTGTTCTAATTTATGAGAGTAGTAGAGAATAGATGTTGGAAGGAAAAAATCACAATAGCGAAAAAATATACACATAAATAAAATTAGTTTTTTTGGATTTTTGTTGGGATAGAGTTACACCAAAAATAAGAGAAGCTTGCATGAAATTATTTCTATATAGAATAAAGAGTATGCAAAATGGTAAGAAAAAATATGGTAATGGTGAGTCAATATACATAGCATAAATAACGCACACTTAGGTAGAAATATTTAAATAAATACCAAAATAATTATTAAAAAATCCTTAATTTAAGTTTTATATACAATGAAATATTTACACACAAAGAAGCCATAATATACTTTTATTTTTTTATTTATTTTTGGCTCAACTAGCTCAGTGACTATCTAATTGAGGGTTTTTTAAAAAGATATGGGAAAAGTCCCCTAACTCACACACCTATGTACAGTGAAATGGTAGGGATAGCCACAGTGTTTGGGTGATTTTGGTAGGGTGAGGTAGTTCACTATGGAAATTTGGATAGCCAAAAAATGGCTATCATTAGCCCTCCCCCAGGATGATGGTATATTCATGTACCATCATAAAGCATCTTTTCCAAAGAGAGTGCTTTAAAGTCCTTGACAAGATCTTCATTGTCTGGCCCCTTGGCATTTTGGCTCGAGTTACACTCATGCTTTATGGAACAATACTTACATGAGAGAGCTACCTTTTGACAGATCTTTGGTAGATCCTTCGGTAGAAGGCGACTCAAATAGGGTTTCAAGCGATACTCGTTTACCTTCCTGGAGTGCTCTTTCACATTCAAGTCCAGAAGTTGATAATAACTTGAATTGAAAGCCTTCTTGACTATGCATGGCCCCTGCCATCTAGTATCAAATTTAGCATCAAAACGATTATCGAGTCGATTGTCATACCTTAGCACAAGATCTCCTTTATTGATGCCTTTGTCCTTTAGTTTCTTCCTTCGCCTGTGTAGCTTTCCTCTTGTAGCACTCGTATGCTGCTTCTCTTTTCCACTCAAGCTCAGCTAAGGTAAGAAGTCGATCCATCCATGCTTCTTAATCATCTTGTGCTGCTTTGCCATGAAGTCACATTGTTGGAATTTTGAGCTCAATTGGTTGTAAAGCCTCGTGACCATAGACCAAGTGAAATGGCGTGAACTCCGTGGCTTCCCTATATGTGGTCCTGTACGCCTACAAGGCACCATCCAAGAATTCATCCCACAATTTTGTCTTATTTTTAACCATCTTTCTAATGATGCCTGCAATGACACCATTAGCTTTTTCTACCAAACCATTTGAGGGTGTACTATGACGATGTAGAATGTGAAGTTCTTCACAGACTTTTGTGAGCAAGCCCTTTCTAAACCCTAGACCATTATCAGAAACAATCTCCAAAGGTGTGCCAAATCTACAACAAATGTGAGTGTAGACAAATTTGCTCACTGTCCTCTCATTTACCTTTGCCACACTTTGTGCTTCCACCCACCTAGTCATATAGTCTACAGCCACTAGAATGTAGAGTTTACCATTTTTTGTTCTAGGCAAAGGACCCATAGCATCAATGCCCCACTTTTCAAAGGGTCCATTTGCAAGCATGATTTTCCTTGGACCATAAACCAATCTTCTATTACCATTTTCCTGACAACTGTGACAACTTTTACACCAATGCTGGACATCCACATGCAGACTTGGCCAAACATACCCCGCAAGAAAAATCTTCTTCACAGTTAACTCTTGGACAAAATGACCACCACATGCCTCTTCATGCAAACCTTTTAGAATGGCTGGAATTTCCTCGATAGTTGGTACTCTTCTGCACACTTGATCCTTCCCTCTTTGATAGAGGGATCCTTCTAGGAAGAGATACGCGCTTGCCTTCTTCATGAGTCTCCTCTTCTGAGCCTTCGTGAAGTCTTATGGAAACTCACCCTCCAAAATGTAGCCAATAATGGGAGTCAATGACTCCAATCCTTGGTACCTCGGTTGCTTGACCGCTGCTACCATCATGATGACCTGCACTTCTTTCTCAACACAAGCAATTGCTTGTTGTGCAAGTAAATCGGCATCTTCATTTTGTTTCCTAGGAATATGATATAGTTGCACTTCTTCAAACTGATTAAACAACCTACAAAAGGCATGAACTTTTATCCTTAAACTTTCATTCTTGCATGCCCAAATGCCTAAAATCTACTTCACAATGATAAGTGCATCCCCCTTTACCATGAGGCGTTGTATACCTTGGCCAATGCATATCTTTAAACCATGAAGTAGTGTGTCGTATTCTGCTTCATTGTTGCTAGTTGAACCTGGTAGAGTGACTTTCTCTTTCATGACCACCTCTCCACTTGGGTTGAGCAACACTAGCCCTCCCCCTGCTTTTCTTGTGGCTCGTCAAAAAGCTCCATCAAAGAACAAGGTAAAGGCATTAGGAATACTTTTTGGTGGTGGCAATGGTAGGGTCTTTTCTTCAGGCACCTTAATCTCCTTCTCATGTACCCTATAAGTAAAGATCACTGCCAATTGTGCACGCACACTATCTTCTACCTTGAAAGATCTTTGTATTGGAACTCTTGCAACTGCATAATCCACTTTGAGATCCTAGTACTAAGATTCATTTGAGATGACACCCAAGGAAACAAATTTTCTGCAGTGAGGATTACAAAAGGTTTTGGTAGCAAGTAGGATCTAAACTTTCTCACCACAAACATGAGAGAAAGCATCATGAGTTCTGTCTCTGTGTAGCCTCTCTCCAAAGCATTCGTGACCCTACTAGCAAAGTAGATGGGTCGCATCTTGGTACTATGGGGATCTTGTTGTAGCAAAATAGCACCAATTGTTTCTTTCCCAACACTAGAGCTAACAAAGAATGTGTACTCCCAAAAAGGAGGCATGAGTGTTGGTAGCTCTGACAGAATGACCATGATGTTACAAAAATATACTTCAAGCTCATCAGACCATGCAAATTCTACTTGTTGTGTCAACTTTTGCAAAGGATGAAGCAACTCCGAAGCTAAGTGAATGAAGCGTGACATATACTTCACCTTTTGAATGAATGAGATGACCTCTTTGAGATTCTTGGGTGATGGGAGCTCAATAAGAGCCTTTGCCTTTGAAAGATCTACCTCAATGCCTTTATAGGAAACCTTGTGACCGAGCAAGATCACTTCATCCTCACCTATGTGACATTTGTCGAGATTGAGCTGACCTCCCATGTCGTAAAGTTTTTTTAGACCTTCTTCTACCTTTTGTAGATGCAATGATTTTGAGCTATAAATGCAGAAATCATCAATGAACACCCTAATTGACTTTCCAAAGAATGCTTGAAACACCATGTTCATGAAACGTTGGAATGTTGCAGGAGCATTTGTCAGACCAAATGGCATGACTCTAAAAGCATAGCAACCCCAAGGAGTGATGAAGGTTGTTTTCAATTGATCCTCCAATGAAATCCCTATTTGAAAGTAAACTGAGTAGCCATCACACACGGTGTACTTCTCATAACCAACTACCTCATTTAGTATCTCATCCTGAAATGGGATGGGAAAGTGATCTCTTTTTGTTGCCTCATTGAGTGGACAGTAATCTATACACACCCTTCACTTGCCGTTTTTCTTAGGAGTGACAACAACAGGAGAGACCCACTCTGAATTCTCCACTGGATAAATGAAACCTACTGCTAGAAGCTTTCTTACCTCCTTGAGTAAAGCCTGCTCCTTGATGACTCGTAGCCTTCGTAGCTTTTGAGCCTTAGGTGTGACCTCTGGCTTCAACTCAATTTTGTGTTGAACAACAACTACTCCATGCACATCGGTGTAGTCTTTAGCAAAAAGCCTAGGAAATTTCCTTAACACACCTTTGAACTCCTCTCTTTCATTCTTTGTATGTGTTGTAGACAACATACCTTCTAGCACTCCTTCATCTTCCACATTTTGGTTCTCTTGGGAACCTACCTCTTCCAAACCTGGGCAAGAGGTCTCTTGGTTGTTTGGCTTAAACCTTACCCCCATGACTTCGATGAAAGACTCCTCTTCAGTAATGTTGTCGCTACTTTCTTCTTTTGAAGTGCTATCGGTCCAGCCTTCCTCCGTCTCACTTTGTGATGATTCTTCATGGAGCTCCTCTTGGCGTTGCTCCTTCATGTCAAATACAACCTTCTTATGATTGTCATTCATACAAATTAATTTTCCACTCTCCCAATCCTGCAAAGATCACATTTTCATTAGCCATGGTCTTCCTAGGATAAATGGGTAATCATTTCCTTTGGTAGACATAACATAGAAATCCACTTCCTTCTTAATGCCAAAGGCCTCCACAAAAACATTTTTACAAATGCCTACGCACCTAGCCTTGCTATTGTTTGCCATTTTTACTTTGATTTCAGGTGTCTCATGGATGTGCATACCTAGTCTTTGCATGAGTCCCTCTGTCATGATGCAAATTTGTGCACCTCCATCCACTAGACCTTTCCTAACCAATCTTCCTTTGATGTAACAATCTAGCACATGTGTAATATCCTCATTCATTTTAGCTTGTGCAATTTTTACAACAGGCACACTCTCTTTAACCTTTCTCCTAGTGCTAACTACCTTTGTTAAATCCCTCCTAACTTGTGGGCATAATGCAAGAAATTGAGGCCATGAGATATCAGGACCCTTACCTCTCATGTCTTCCAACAAGTTGTATGGAGCCATACCATGTCCAAGAGGGAATTCTTGGAGGTTGATAGGACATCGAGTCCTCTTAGCTTCCTTAGTCTCCTTCACCTTCTTTTCTCGTCCATTGTCACTTTGTGACGTAACTCCTTCTTTCTCCTTACCTTTTCCTCGGCCACGCTTAGTGCCATTTGCTTCCATGTCAACCTCTTCTGAATTTTTCACCTCTACCACATGCACATTTGGATCTAGCAGAGGTGAAACTCCTTCCACTCCTCTTGGGGGTGGTCTTGCTCCATTTGGTCTTTGTAGAAGTCGTGGTTGTTGATTAGTTTCTTCACGTGCATTCATCACTGGGTAATTTAAGTTAGGTCTCCCTGGCTCCCCACGGGGTCAAGGACAATTATACATCCCATGTCCAGACTCTTCGTAATTCCAACATTGCAAGACTCTCCTAGGTCGTGGCTCTCGCTCCTCGGCTTTATTTGTTTGTCCTTTTGGGCCTACAGCTTGTGCAAGGTGAATTGAGAAGATGCTTAAAGATTCATTTAACTTCTCAATCACTTTTGCCGTTACCTCAGGATGCTCCCGAGGTGTCGATGCTTGTGACTTACCTTTGGGTTAGACCTTCTATTGGAACCTCTCCCCTTAGGCACTTGAGTTTTCTATACTTCTCAATAGCCCTAGCTTCAGCTGCATCATAGGTAGCAGGTGCATCTGCCTCAACTTTTATCTTAAGGTCAGAAAAGAGTCCGGCTATGAACCTCTCTTTCTTTAGAAATTCTGCACCATCACCAGGATTAGAAACATTTCATATCCATAGAGCCCAAAGATGTAGAAACTCTTGATTGTACAAGTAGTAGTCATCTAAGTCTTTTTGCTTATGAGAAACAATGTCTTGCCATAATTTTTGAGTGTTTTGGGGATCAAAGAAGTATTTCTTGAAACGATTCAAAACTTTCGTGTAATTCCCCTTAACTTCCTCAGGCAAAGAGTCAACCCATGTGCTAGCATCTTTCCTAAGGACCACTTCAAACATTTCTACACGTTCTTGATCAGTTACTATCCTCTTGATACGACAAGACATCTTGCAATTCGCTAAAAATAATTCTGCATCCTCTCCAAGCTCTCCAAAGAAAAGAGGATATCCAGACATTTGGCATTGGCTTTCCATTGAATTGATTTCAAAGTGACGCACGTTTTTTTTCTTAAAAAGATCTACGCAATAACTTTTTCTAAATGGCAATCTATTCTACAACAAAATAAAAATATGCACATCAAATGATCTATGATAATCAACAAGAGACAGGACGACAGGGTTTGGTGATGCAAGAATTTCTCGTACCCTTTCGGCACCAAACATGAATACCATACGTTGTTAAAAATGGGTCTTCCTACTAATTGCAACGTTTATTCTAATGTGTGGAGTGAAATGGAAGGGGAAAACCTCTATTCTTGGGCCATTATCCATGGTCTATGCATCATCTAACGCTTAAAACAAAACAAAAATATAGACGTCCAAACTAAGGTCGTACCTAATGAGAGGAAAAATAAAGGGATTTACTGATGCGTTTATCTCGGCCAGCCTAAGAGGGCCCAAAATTCTACAAATTGAAATTGCAACTTAGTACTAACAATTATGTGCACCTTTTGCCTTGCAATGGGAATGAAAGAATCATACAAATTTTCGTGATTCATGCAAACTACTTGACTATGCTAAAGGTTGAACCTACACAAAAAGATACACAAGCCGTTCCTCAGTGGGGGCACCAATTTGAGGCGGTCCGGGGCGGGCAACAAGAAGAGTGGCCTCTAAGCACCCTTCTAGGCTCCTGTGCTGCTCAATTGGGTTGGGGTTGGAAAAAACAACAAACACACACACAAACCCGCAACCTAACCCTACACAAATTTGGGACACCACCTAGTTTTAGATGCGAACTAGGACGCATAGAGAGAGAGAGAGAGAGAGAGAGAGAGAGAGAGAGAGAGAGAGAGAGAGAGAGAGAGAGAGAGAGAGAGAGAGAGAGAGAGAGCTCGGGCTGCTTTGAAATGTATCGGTAGTGATCAAGCAAACACAAATATATATGTAAGAAAGAGAGAGAAGGGGGAAGGGATGCTTGTTGCACTAATACCTTCTTACAAATCTGTCATGACCAATCAAAGTGAGATTTAGTATTTGTTCAACATAGCTTGAGTAAATTACAACGCAACACATCACAAGACAAGCCATCCCAATTACTATCTTAAGGCTAGGGGAGTCCTCTCCACCCTGTCGCCCTCTTTCAGTATGTGGGATTTATGGCTAAATTGATAACAACACCCGGAGACAAGCTATCAAGAACTTAAATAAAACACCAAGACACTTACACATCATTGTTGTTCATGACTTCACGTTGGAAGAGAGACAAAGTATCCATGCTTAGTCCAAATCCACCCTCCTTGATTCACCAAATGTTGGACTTACACTAGTAGGAGAAATGCTAGATTTCCTACTCTCAATTGAATGATCACTCTCTCTTACAATGACATAGAGCTCCCTTGCTAATCACCCCTAATACAACACATACATATGCGTAAGCCAATCATATTCCACTCAAGAGCTACTTCTCAAGAGGTTGAGCTTGGCTTCTCAAGCTATAGCATAGTGTTCTTGCTTATGGCTTCTCTCTTTTGTGTTAGCTACACTTTTCTTTTATAGCAATTTTGAGGGCTAGGGTTACTCCTCTAACCATGGTTAGGTTAGATTTTCAGCACTTTATCTAATTTCTTTTGCTTGGAATTATCAAGAAGTTGGTGGGGATAGATGAAGAAAAGAGAGAGGAGAGAAATAGAGGTGATATGACTTTTCATAGTGGGTTAGTGTTAGTAGATTAGTAGAGTTAGTATTTTTATTAATTTACAAATGGAATTGGATATTTACAATGGGAGTATCCATGTAGGATACAAATAAGGAAGAAAAACTCTTAAGGTGTAAGAAAAGATGGATTTCTTACAATGTTGATGCTCCAAGTGTCTTGAGTAGAGCCAATTTTGACGCTTTTTGACGGTCCACTAGCTTTGACGGTACGTTTTTTTCTCCATCTTGACCTTCCTTGGGAGCCAAGGTGATTGAAGATGAGTAATCAATCACCATGATGTTGTCTTTCAAGAGAAGAGGCTGAATTTTGTGGTTTTTTTTATAGATATGGATAATTTGGAGGAGGAAAAATGAGATTAGGTGGTCAATTTTGGGATGGAAGTGTGTGTAGGAGGCATGAGTTCACCATGGTTTCTCTTATTCTTCAAGGTCGAGGAGAAGGTGAGTAGGGTGCAGAGAGGAGTGGTGAGAGAGGTGGGGATGATGAGTGGAGAAGTGTGTGTGAAAGAGGAAAATGATAAAGTGGAAGAGGGAATGTGGTTGCATAGCATGGGCAAACTGGGGTCCACCAATAAAATCATCGCTCACAGCTCGTAGCTCAAAAAAATATGAAAAAAATTGAGATAAAATTTTAGCTCACGAGCTACAATTCTTGTCTTTATCACCTTTTCAAATTCGGAGAGCAAGTGGCCTTAAAAAATTCAGCAAAACCGACTATTTTTTTCCACTGCACAAAGTCCTTGTGGGATCCTCCTTTGGATGATTATTTTGAATGCCTCCAAGAGTGAGCCCTCCATAGTGCATGCATGCATGCCACATACCCTTGACCTTATTTGGTATGTCTATAATTGAAGGTATTATTGAGATCATGATCTAAGTGAATAGTACAACTAAGGAAATCAAGTATTGAGGGGTCTAAAAAATATGTACATGTCAAATATAAATAATATAGGTGGAAAAAATAGAAAGGGGTCAAAATAAATTCTCTCATTGTGAGTCTACCATAAAAAGATGAATATTTTTGGTGTTCTAATTTATGAGAGTAGTAGAGAATAGATGTAGGAAGGAAAAAATCACAATAGCGAAAAGATATACACATAAATAAAACTAGTGTTTTTGGATTTTTGTTGGGATGGAGTTACACAAAAAATAAGAGAAGCTTGCATGAAATTATTTCTATATGGACTAAAGAGTATGCAAAATGGTAAGAAAAAATATGGTAATGGTGAGTCAATATACATAGCATAAATAACGCACACTTAGGTAGAAATATTTAAATAAATACCAAAATAATTATAAAAAAATCCTTATATTTAGGCTCTATATACAATAAAATATTTACACACAAAGAGGCCATAATATAGTTTTTTTTTTTTGGCTCAACTAGCCCAGTGACTAGCTAATTGAGGGTTTGTTAAAAAGATATGGGGAAAGTCCCTTAACTCACACACCTATGTACAGTGAAATGGTAGGGATAGCCACAATGTTTGGGTGATTTTGGTAAGGTGAGGTAGCTCACTATGGCAATTTGGATAGCCAAAAAAAGGATATCACCGTTATGTCCTGCATTTGCTTGGCATACTCGTTGACTTGCAGGATCACTTCATCGTTCGATTGCCAATCTTCGTTTCGTGCTAGCTGCTTTGATGTTTCTGCAGTCTCTTGTGTCTCTTTTGACTGAGTCATGGCGGCTGGTTGTTCTTGCCCTCGAGGCTGTGATGACTGGTCTTCTTCCGCTTTGTCATCCTGAGGGTTCGTGGATACCTTGGCCTTTTTCTGCTGTATAGAGGTAGAAGGTGTTTCCTCAGACTCCTTTTCTATTGTTTGCTCAAACTTTGTGTTGTCCTCTGGTGCAGGACTCGCTGCCCTTTCTTGCTCTTTGTCTTGCTCTTTTTGTTGCTCTTGTGTAGATTTAGTTGCCTGTTGTGCAGGTTCAGGTGCTTCTCTTTGTTCAAGCTTTGTCTCCTTGGTGGGCTCAAGCTCTGTGGCTTTACTTGCTGGTGAAGGTGGTGGGCTCAGCATGGGGTGATCATGTTGTTTAAAAACAGGTGAAGAAGGTCGAGGAGACATATCACCTTGATCGTGCTGTGCTTCTCCTTGTGCAGTTGCTTCCTCTGCTTGCTTTTGCTGCTCCGCCGCCTCTTTATCTTTCCGTTCCACTTCTTGGGCTTCTCTCAGCTTCAAAGCTTCTGCTTCCTGATACATTTTTTCAAGTAGCTCAGTGGGGTCTTCTGCCTATTTCTTGGCATGGTGTTTTGTTCTTGGTCCTTTCAATTCAATGGGCACCCACTTTGCTGGGTCCTTGCCTTGTGCTTGGCAGCTGCGTTTGTAGAAGTGCTTTTCTCTTTCAAGTAGCTCAGTGGGGTCTTCTGCCTGTTTCTTGGCATGGTGTTTTGTTCTTGGTCATTTCAATTCAATGGGCACCCACTTTGCTGGGTCCTTGCCTTATGCTTGGCGGCTGCGTTTGTAGAAGTGCTTTTCTCTTTCAAACCTAGCCTGCTTCTGTGGCTGCTCCTCTTGATGTGCTGCCACGACTTCTCTTTTCATTTCCTCGATCCGTGCTCTTCTTTTCTCGTTATCAGAGCTTTCACTACTATGGCACTATGTGCCTTACAAAAGTTGTTTGTACACATGCAATGTGTCACTAGTATCAACCTTGGTCAAATTTGAGCTGAAAGTAAATAATCATGATTATTTACTTTATGCCCAAAATGAACCATTTTTTGCACTTTTTTCATGGATAGTCTTTTCAGGAGCTATTTTAAGCCTATGAATCAAGGCAAAACTTAATTTGGCTTAAAATGTCAAGAAAAAGTAAATAATATGAGTTTTTGTAAACTCTTGAAATTTTTACCTCAATGTGTCCTTGAACTTACCACTGATTCATACAACTTTTAAGCATACTCTCTAGTCGAATTGAGTGGTTTGGAGTCTTTTCGTGCTATTTCTAGCGGTAGACCTGAAATTCTTCAACTTCAAATAACAACTCACAATTGATTCTTTCGGAGAGAGCAATGTTCTGAAATCCACCTCGGATCCTACTTACCCTACTCCTAGGTTCTCATGCAATGGGGTTGTGGTTTCCTTAAGACTTGTCTCATCTATCAATCATTCTCAAAATCCTAATCTTGTTCTACAATCCTACAATCCTAAAGGCACTCAGCAAGTACGATTACTTCCAATTAGCTACCTCTACACAGCAGAAAACGACAATCTTAAGCTATGCGGTTTCTAACAGAAGGTTTTTACTCTAGGAGATCCTAGAGGAAATTAAAGGATAACTTCACAAGATGCTCGTATTTTTCCCTAGTTTAGGTCTCTTCGATCCCCGATAGCGGCACCAAATGTGGGACGGGTGTCTAACCTCACTCCTATCTTATTGCAGATTTAACGAGAACCACAATTAAATTGTCAATCCATGGGACGAAGCTGATTCAACTAGTGCATAGAGACTACAAGAGGTTGTCAATCTCTCGAAAAACAACTAACAACTTGCATCTAACTCAAGCTACACTCAAGTGACTGAAATCACCAAAAGCCAATTGCTCATAGACAAACAAATCACATCAGCATCAAATGACATCCAAACGTAACGAAATTTCTAGGACAAGTTTATAAGACCTAAGCACACATGCTTATGGTCTCAAATTCACTTTAGGTCAGGTGCCAAAATCGGGATTATTAACAGCAGTGGATTTTTGACCTAGTCGTTTTCGACCCAGAATGCACCTAATACTTAGCAATGAGCCCCCAATACCCTGCCTATGCTTAGTTTTTGATTTTGAAGTGTAAATTCCTACTTATGATGAAATTAGGCCGCGGGTCAGCGACGCCAAAAGCTACAAAATATTGTGAAGTGTTTACATCAATGCGTAGAGCGGTTGCAATGCAACAAACGCGATTGCAATGTGACAACCGGGGAGGGAGTAGGAAGTGCAAGAAGGAGATAAGTGAGTGCCATTAGCTCACGCTGTGTATTTCATTATCCAAAAACTTACATATAACTTACAAAATTGGCTTTTATACCTTAGCCAAGGTTTTTGGTGGTCAAAATTATCAATCTGGGAGCTCTACCAAAGATGGGTAATGACAGGTTGATACAATCTGGAAGGTTGTAGCCCCGGCTCATCAAATTACAAGGTTTATCCAAAAAATAGGAGTTACAATATTCTTGATTTATCAAAATAATAAGTGTTTTTACAATAAGAGCTCCGAAAAATGGTATCCTAGTAAGCTTTCTGCTAACAAGTCCACAAAGGAGAGTAAGTCCAAAGCTTTGTGAAAAGCTTCTCATTTCTCACGAGACAATGCCTTTGTGAAAAGGTCTGCAAGGTTGTTCTTGTTGGTAAGGAGACGGGGAGAACGATCGCTTCCAACTTCCAATCTGCTTGCACACTTCCCTGTCAATCTCTCACCATCTCTTCCAATTTCCAAGTACACACACACACCTAAACTAGACAACACAAACACACACACACACACACACACACACACACACACACACACACACACACACACACACACACATACACAAAAAGAGAATAGATTTGACAAAGATAGATTGTAAGAGATGTAGACATAACTAGAGGGTACATAGCATGATTTAGCATAGTCTAAGAGAGAAGAGAAGAGAATCTTGCAAGTGAATGGCCTAAAATCATAGCACCAAAATCTACTTCACCCCTTCTTGTGGAGTTTGGTATTTAATTTATTATTTGAGTTTTGGGTGCCAAAATTGGAGGCCTCTCGTTTACATCTAGTCCATTTTAGTATTTGAGTGGAGCACATCACTTATTGCATGTCCCATAAGGGTGAGTTCTCACTATAGCTATTTACAAGCAGCCATAGTGGCTAATTGAATAAAAAGTCTAAAATACTGTGCAAAGGTAAAATGGTTGTGAGGATTATTATTTGCCAGTGCCTCCTTTTCAACTCCCAAAATTTCAATCTATAAATCATAATCAACTCACTATTAGTAAAATCAAATAGATAGCACATAATTAACCATTAATCCAACTATCCCAATTGCAGTTAACCACATACAACAGGAGGGTGCCCAGTCTCGTAACAGTCATGTATCAGCATATAAGCCAAGCTGTTATCTCTTACTGAGAGTCTCTCTCTGACATAGTGATAATGTACCTCAATGTGCTTTGATCATGAAAAATTGGGTTCCTCGCAATTGTCAATGTGCTCTAATTGTCAGTGTAGATGATGTTGGTAGCATCCTATCCAATACCTAAATTAGCCATAAGGCGTCTGGGCCATATACACTCAATCGTAGCTGTGAATACTGCCTTGTACTCAACTTCGCAACCGGAACTTGGAAGTGGCCACAGTAGGTTGCTTCTTGCTCACCCATGATAAGCATGAATTGCCAAGCATGAAACAAAAACCACTTGTGGACACTCGCATGTCATAACAACCAGCCCAATTGAGTCCAAAAAAGCATGAAAATCTGGCGGTAATGATCCCCACTTGGGATAAAACAACCCAAGATGTAAAGCTCCACTCAAGTAGCAAAAGGTTATGTTAACAATCTACCAATGCTTATACCCTAGCCTATGCATAAATCTTCTAACATGTGAGACTCTAAACTGAATATCTGCCTCATATTGCATACATAAATAAGTCATCCAACAGCTATTTGATAAAGAGTGACATTGGCAAGATCACCATCATCATGAAAACTTAGATTCAAACTTGTTTCCATGGGAGTAGCAATAGGTTTGCAGTCCTCAAGGCCAAACTTACATAGTAATGTCTCTATGTAGCTTGTTTGACACAAGGCAATACCTCCATCACACTGCTTAGATTGCATGCCCAAGTAATGATGAAAAAGCCCCAAGTCTCTCATCTTGAAAGTAGCATTCAAATCAACCTTGAATTCAACAATGTGTGTCTTATTCGGACTAGTAATCAACAAACTATCTGATAAATACATCACCCTCATGATTGACATACAAAGTGCTTTCAATTGGACTGTTACGAAAGCCTCATTTAACCAAATGAGTGTCAACTTTCTCATACCAAGCACGAGGAGACTGCTTCAACCCATATAAAGCTTTCTTACATTTGCACACTTTATTTTCTTGACCTTTCTTGACAAAACCACCAGGTTGTGCTACATAAACTTTCTCAAATATGTCGCCATTCAAGAAAGCAATAATAATTTTTTATTGATGCACATAAAACAATAGATCTGCATACCTTGCAAAGCCCACAAGCACATAATTGATGTGGTACAGGATATGAGAGTGATAGAGAGTATGAGATAGTAAAAAAGCACATGCAAGTGCACCTCCCAAAGTGGAGTGCTACACATGTACAACGAGATAGGAGAGGTGAGAAGAGAGAAGAAAGGCACAGACACTCGGTGCAATCTTTCCCTACGTAAGAGTGAGCATTTTTCTCTTGCACGTATTTATTTATAGATTGATCAATGCTCAAAATGATTAAAGAGTGTTTTCCCAAAAATAAAATGATCATAGCTCATAAAGAGCTCTTTAATTACAAGGGGGGTTTCTAATCACCGAGCAAAAAAAACCAAGCGAAGATAAATCCGAGCAAATTGATACAAGAGCAACAATAGTGTAAGAAAACAATTATGCCACGCACATTACTTTCACTACCACAAATATGACACTTAATTAGCGAAAAATGAGATTTTATAACCATTATGAAAATTGAATACTCAAGACACAAGCAATCTCTTCATACTCAAAACATATATAGTTTAGTTCCATGTGACATACCTCCTCTCAAAAATAGCCCACCAAAAATTTGGCACCTAGACTTTGCAAAAAAAATCAACACACAACCTTGTAAGCCTACAATGCTATCCGAGAACCTCCTAAAGCCTGGAACAACTCCACTTTTGTAAGCAAGAGAAAACAAGTGCCTAAAGAAAGTGGAAACGAGCGCACTCTCTCTCCTCTCAACTTCATAGTGCAGCACCCTTGAGCTGCCCTCCCTTTCCCCTTGCCAACTTGGCACTAAAATGGTGGAGGAAATGAGAGCAGCAAGTTGTGGATGCACCCACCACAACTACATCGATGGCCTATGCAGTGGCAATGATGAAGTGATGTGCCCAATCCATGATGAGCTCAAGCATATCCAAATGCCTCATGACCAACTCAACGAGATTCTTGAGGTATGATTTGTCTATTGATTTTTCCCATACTTGACTAATAGTTAATCCATGTTAAGATCTTCTTAGAACACAAGAGAAGGGCCCATTCTATGAGGCTCATGTGAAACATGTAGATGTTTAGTTGTTGCTTTACTCAGTTGTGACAAAAGTTGATTCCAAGTGCAAATTTGGGCTTGTCTGGATGGACAAGACCATGAAAAGGGTTGAATGGATAGCTCCAGCCTATAGAATAAAAACAATCAATCAAGGAAGCAAAGGAGGTTGTCAGCTCCTTTCAAAATGCTTGCATCCGATCGAGAGTGGTCCTTTGGAAGTTAATACTTTTGAAGAGAACTAGATATTTTTCTTGAGAGAGAAATTGATAGAGTCACAATTATAGTGGAAAATATGAGTAAAATGGAGATCATTTCAGAGAATTTAGCAGGTGCTGATACAAGAAAGTTAAATTGACTAAGAGGTTAACATGTCTATCTATCATAGATTTGCCTAACCTTCTGGGAACAAATTGTTGTCTTTTGGATTTGTGAGTATAGCTGGTGACATTTGAGGTCTTAGACAATATTTTAAGGGAGGAGTCCAAGACAAAAGTGAATCAGCATGAGGGCAAGGTATTTTGAGAAGAGGTAGTACAAGGGTTGTGGAAACCTCTAGTTGACTAATTACCAAAAGTTCTCGTTCCTCGGCAACATGTGCAACATTGGCTTCTAAGCTACCTCTTAATTCTTCAAGTTCTCCTGAGTCCTAATTGAAAATTTAAGGATAAAATAAAGCTTGAAGAGGTGCCTTACATGGACCTCCAAAAGGTTGCTTGATTTGATCAATTTGCTTCTGGAACCACTTTTTGTGAGGAAAATTCTTGCCTAATGAGTCTATCATGATTATTCAATAGAAGCGATCCGACCCAGAGTCAAATGCAAATTCTCTTGCACAATGAAGGCCCAAGTCTCAGGTGCATTTGTCCGCCGGATGGAGACGTGAATTCATGAAGCAACAATTCCTTATAAGCTCCTATGTTGTGAGTGCTCTCACAGCTCAAAACACCCAAGTTCCTAGGATATCCAGACAAAGATTGGAAGAATCTTTTAGTCCTAACTCACATAGTGGCGATTTAAAGCTTCAAAAGCATGTCAAATCCTTTGTAGCAGCACGTAAGCAAGAGCATTAACCATCATAGGATCAGAGTTGTTTCTTAGAGCACATACGCACGCAGGAGTGCTATCCCCGCCTGGCGTGTGTCAGCAAAATGAAGACAAGCCCCCTCAACTCTGTCGATTTCGGCAGAGTTGATGCTACCCCCGCTTTATCTAGCCACAAGACAATCCTTCTATAGGCTTTTTAGAACTCTTCAAAAGATTTTCAGAATTGATTATATGCTTCCCTCAACTTTGCCTGCGTAAGCTTTACCCCGTTGCCATGGCATGCGAAACTGCCCTTATACCTGCCAACATCTTCGGCTACAATCGAATGCCCCAATCCATGGAAAAAAAATCCTTTGCACTACTCTGCTCGCCATCAAATTGTAGTCGTTGTACTGTCGTCCGCCCTCAACACCTCACGTCATGTCGCTTTGCCATCGTTTGCCCAAGCTGAGGCACGCAGCTGAATGCTTCAAGCTACTTCTGAGTTGTAGCCCGTGTGGGTGCTAACCAGGATGAAGTCCGTGAAGTGATGGCTCGGTGCTGGAGATTCTTTTGGAGAAAGCGTGCACTCAAAGATGTCTTTTTGTGTGAGCTACGATGTGCAGGCGTCTTGCGTACCACCTAGAAAAGAGATCCATTTACACCCCACCCCCTCTTGCAACTGAATGATCTCCAAGCTGATGCACACAGCTGAGGCGCCGCTTTCTATACCTGTCTAGTTGAGGCACGGACTAGTTGCAGCAGAGCAGACCAAGGACAGGTAGGGTCAGGTGAGTAGGGCCTTCTTTTAATTAAAAAATTTTAAGTCAGTATGCATACTCGCTATGATTGTGCAAAATGGTTTATTAGGGAATCAACAAATATACCCACAAAGGCAAGTCGCACAGAGGCAGGTGACGAGCGACGAACATGGAGGTTGGTGGCAGACGGCAAGGCAGCTAGGTGACACATCACATAGAGTCAGAAAACATTGGGGCAATGGAAATAGTGCGTCTTCAAGTTGGGACCTGGGGGCGTTTTGGAAATTTTTGAAATTTGAGGGGTATTTTGGTAATTTCCCCTTTTTTTAATTATGTGAGGTACTTTAAGTATGCATGGACGATCTGCCTGCGAGTTGGTTAGTGTCATTAACCTGGGATTTGACCATGCTTTTGTGAGTTCGACTCTGCCCTCTCTTCGAAGTTTTTAGTGTTCCGCAAGTTCCTTGAAGCCACGGTTGTAGAAGAATCTTGTAAGATTCCCACTGAGATGAGCGAGTATGTCCCAATTTGTCTTCAACATTTTGAAAGTTGTTTTATGAGTGGAATCGTTTGAAAATTCCATACACTTGCTGGCAATGGCTTGAGAAGCATAAGCGAGGCCAATGAGTACCCGAGATGGAGAAGGAGGTGTGTCGTGCAGAGAGGAAAAGATTGTTGGCTGTGCCACCCTCACTGGAGAGAGAGAGAGAGAGAGAGAGAGAGAGAGAGAGAGAGAGAGAGAGAGAGAGAGACTCTCTATCGACGAGGGTGATTAAAATAGAAGGTCTGCACGCTTGATTCAATAAGGCATGGTGGAATATTTGTACGTGAACTAGAGTGGCTATGGTTTAGATTACTTTGGTCTTCAAGGCGGCACAATGTTCGAGAAAAAGCTTTAGCCTTGAGCCAACTAAAAAATCAAAGCAACCAGTTAAAGGGAAGGGAAGAAGGAGAAAATCCACAAGAAAGTGTCTTTGATGCTATAATAATTCAATTTCATCTTTGGTATCTTCTCAAGATATGCTATTATATTGCTATCACGGCTTGCTCATAACTAGACTTCACCTCATGCTTGGTTTTCAACATTGAATCAACATAGAATGGGTGTACTTTTGATTACAATGAGTGTATTGATTACATGATAAATGTGTAAATACAATTTTTAGTAGTGATTGTTTTGTGGTTTAAGTGGCTGCTTATTTTTTTGAAAACTTGGGCGTAGTCCTTCAATTAGGAGAGTCTCTCAAAGAAAAGGAATAGAGTTTCCGGCTCCCGATCCTCTATGTAGTGATCAAGTGTGCTCCGTGTTAGTCATAGAGGACTTTGATGACAATGATCTTCGTGGTGATGAGAGAGAAAGCACAGACATTGGCTTGGGTCATTGAATGAAGTAGATGCTCACTTAGCTAGGAGGGAGGCAACCTTGAAATTGGCTCCAATTTTGGGTCCATGGGATATATTAGTCATCATGGGATTTGAGTTTGATTGTGGGATTAGTTTTCAACAATGGAACACCCGCTTATACTTTTGCAATTTGATAAAGAATGTTTGAAGGGACTTGCTCGATTATTTTGTTGCTCGAAAATACTCGCTTGCATATTTGTATAACCCATTATAAGATACCCATAGATTTTATATCCTTTGTCATAGTCCATCATGTTTGCCACATGTCAGCTGCAATAAATAACTAATTGTCAATTTCGACTACATACCTCTCCGTTAGGAAGCAACTTTCCTTAGTTTGCTAAGATAAGAATCTGCAAACCATACTTGTCAGAAACAATGGTTAACATTATGTGTCAAAAATATCATGTATAAAAATAAAAATTCATAAACTTAAAAAATTGAATTTACTTATGCTTGTCATCATCCACATACTGCATATTCTAGTGTCCCATACCACGAGAATAAATAGTATGTGTCATATCTTGACGTGTCAAGATATCATTGGTCACACTCATTGTTTAGTAAATCAATTCTCATAAATTTCAGTCCAATTCCATACACAATGTCGACAACCAATCATCATAAACCACATCCAAATCCAAATCCAATTGCATATCGAAATCAAGTTATATTATATACCCGGGTTAACAAAATCATACTAAGAGTAGTGGTGGCTAGCCACTGCACATGATTTTGTAGTTAATGTTGCCTAAATCGACAAATCAATACCAATGAGTCATGCTGCTATATTATATACTCGGGTTAACAAAATCATACTAGGAGTAGTGGTGGCTAGCCAATGTAGCTGATCTTGTAATTGGTGTTGCCTAAATCAACGAATCGATACCAATGAGTCATGATGCCTGATGTGTCAAGATATTATTGGTCACACTCATCATTTAGTAAATCAATTCTCATAAATTTCAAGCCTAATTCCATACACAGTTTCGACAACCAATCATCATAAACCAAATCTAGATCCAAATCTAAATCCAAATCCAATTGCATATCCATATCAAATTATAATATATACTTGAGTTAACAAAATCATGCTAGGAGTAGTGGTGGATAGCCACTGCACATGATTTTGTAATTAGTGTTGCCTAAATCAATGAATCGATACCAATGAGTCATGCTGTTAACAAAATTATACTAGGAGTAGTGGTGGCTAGCCACTGCACATGATTTTGTAATTAGTGCTGCCTAAATCAATGAATCGATACCAATGAGTCATGCTGCCTGATGCATCAAGATATCATTGGTCACACTCATTGTTTAGTAAATCAATCTCATCAATTTCAAGTCCAATTCCATACACAATCTTGACACCAATCATCATAAACCAAAACCAAATTTAAATCCAATTGTATATCCAAATCAAATTATATTATATACCCGAGTAGTGGTGGCTAGCCACTGCACATGATTTTGTAATTAGTGTTGCCTAAACCGATGAATTGATACTAATGAGTCATGCTACCTGAATTGGCGAATCTGCACTTGTGCTGCCTATAAAACTGGGGAATCTCCACTGATATTTTTTAAGCTAGTAAATCTATTGTTTGTTGATGTGCTGCTTGAATCGGTAAATATGCACTACTGCTGCCTAAATTGATGAATATGGACGATTAATTGGTGTTACCTAAATTGACAATCTACATCAAGATGAGCATATGCACACTGCCTAAAATCAGCAAATCTATGTGCATGTGACCAATGGATTAGACTAGGCATAAAAAACAAAACATTTAATACCTGTTTGACTTCAGATTACAGGATGTTTGAGTAGCAAAGTACTTAAAAACTATTGTCCATTATCCAAAAGCAATTGATCTTATATGAGTACCTGTATAGCTTAATGTCAAAGCATCTCAATAAAAATTTCATTCAATGCAAGTACGAGCCATGCTGTTAGAATCGGTTGATTTCACAACTCATACAATAATGCAAATAAGTAAAAGAGCCATAGTGGTACTCTAGGTTGTTGAAAAATTACTTGAGTGTAGCCTGTTATGTACATATGCAAAGAAAGTAACTTACAAAAAACTAAAGAAAGTGGGCATTTATGAAGAGGGTATATTAAAGAGGGTGATTGGCATATAAAAAGGTAGTGCATAAAGTGGAGATCTTAAGATAATGAATAAAATAGGACAAACACTATAATGGTGCATTTTATATGGCATTTAGGTCTATAGAGATAACTAACTTATTAAAGAGAAAATGATTTTTTTTTAAATGTATATCAATAGAATACATGAAGAAATTATGTACCTAGAGGTTTTGAGAAGAAACAGCTAGTAATCAAACTAATAATAAGCAAGCCACCTAACTTGAATTTGTGTACTTGAATTTTTCTCTTTGAATGCGATCAATAGATATGTTTAGGAGTGTGATACGCTCATGTATGGGTTATTTAGTATGTTGGACAAACTTAGTGCTATAAATTACAAGTTAGTCTAGATATTTGATAGTGTAACAAGGGAGGACACTACTGTAAAATTTGATATCTTTCTTCTTATTGTATTAAGATGGGAGTATTCTAAATGACTTTGCAAGAGGCTAAAAGAAAACTAAAATGAGGAGAGAGCTTACGTGACCACTTGTGTTCAATTTTTGTGTCCAGAATGGTATGTTCATAGTAAGCTTTAAAAAAAAGGGGGAAGTATGCCACAATATGTTGTATATAGCTCTTTGTGAATCATTAGAGCAAAAAATGTTAGAAAAATAAATAAATATTATTATTGAAAGTAGTTGGTGAATGTCATGCAAGACAGACATTTGTATTGCCTTAAAAGTGTGGTAAACATCATAAAGGTAATGATGTTGACCAGATTTGTTGTACTTAACAACTAGGAAATTATAACAATGAGTCATTTAAAGAGAAAAAAAGTAAGAAAATCTTCACAAATTTGTAAGTGCGACAAATTTTAAAACCTGATGATGAATTCACAGAAAAAGCATCTATTGTATTGTAGCAATAATTACACAAATTGTGAAAAGTGATCGCATACCAAGCTTACAGTAGCATTGTTTCCATATATGGTTAGATAGGATTTTATACTTGTCAATGCCATAAAATCTAATATCTAACTAACCCAAATGATTTTCTCATATTAAATTGATCATTTAATGTGGCAAAATAAACGAGAGCAAGAGTTAGAATATAGACTTGTGCTTATGGATCTATCTCAACACGGGGCCAAAGTCAATGGGTCCAAATGAGCGATGGTCTGTCAAAGAGAAATGCTAGCTAATGGAGATTAAAGACCTTAGGGTTAGCTTCATTAAAGACCTCCAAAGGTTAGTGTCAAAAGTCTTTAGACCTAGCGCCTTAGGTTAAGCTAGGCCCATGTATTTGGTGTTTAATAATTGAGATGCTAGGCATGCTTGATGACTAAGGTCCTTGGCCAAGCTGGCCCTGTGCTTAAGGTGTTCCAAAGTCAACAAGCAACCCTACAAAGGGGGGGTGAGCCTACAAGCTAGGGGCATGAGAGAGAGTGAACCCATCCTCATGCTAAGCGTGGACCTGCTAACTAAGGTGCTTGAGAAGCTTCCCATGCTTGGAGGGTATGGTGCTTGAGGGGCTTGAGTCAAAGAAGTGCCTATAAAGGAGGGGGCGAGCCCCAAAGCTAGGAGTATTGTTAAGAGACAATTCAAATGGGTGCCCACCTAGTCGAACACGTAGCCGGACACCACATTTGTACTCTATTAGTTTTTCGAGCTAGTGTAGTGATACTCTGTGTAAATCTTGATTCGAGAGTAGTAGGTCAATTCCCTGAGTTGTAATTCTATCATGACAATTGTAAAGGTCCATGTGAACCGACCATTGGCCATCTAGAATGCCCTAGGTATAAATGTCAATAACCTTAATGTGAAAGGAGGCTTATTTTTAGAGAAGAAAGAGCTCTGTTGTACGTACGCTCAAGCTACGAAGCTGCTCCAACTTGTAATGAACTTTTCTAATGATTGGGTAATCCGTTTTCAAATCCAAAACTTGCATTGTGTTCCTCTCTCTCTCTTTGCTCTTTCAATCAAGTGTAAGCATTGTCAATTTTGCTATGGTTCGCAACTACATGTCTGTGAGCCTTAATTACAGATTTGAGTGCTTAAATCATTGTTTTTAGTCATTTTGACCATAGGAGAGTGTTCCTAGACCATGGGGAAACCTTTTTAGATAGTTACGTTGTAGTTTGCAAGACCTTTTTCATGATGGATCATGATTTTGATACCTTGTTGGATTGCAACCAGACTTGATAGGGTAGTGCCCCTAGGTGTCCTAGACTTCCTCCTAAAGTTTTGTTGCATTTCGAGTCTGTTCGAGAGCCGAAATGGTGTGATGACGTAGAGCTATGAGGAAGGCCATAGACAGATTTTCCTAATCATTGAGTGTTGGTTTTCTTGTAGAGTTGTTGTGTTTGCTTGTTAAGGTTCACTTCTTGAGATTAACGATCTCAAAGAGTCTCCGTGCCCCATCCGAGTCACTTCTCGAGTCTCTGTGCCCCATTCGAGTCACGCCCCTGAGTATTGACATTATGTTTGTACCAAAAAGCTATGTTGCAAACATCCGTCACGGCGACCTGCTAACAAGTATGTTTGACTCAACCTCTCACTCACCCAAAGGGCACCCCTTCCTCAAGGGGCACAATGACACATGTCATGTTCTCCCTATGGTTAGCCACATGGGGTGCTTGAATCCTATTGGCTAGGCTAAAGAGGGGTCCAATGAGCATCTAGTTATTTAATTAAGTGTTTAAAGCATTTTCCAAGACCTCTCTCTCAAAGGGGAAAGGATGACACTTGTCCAAATGCTACCATGGTTGCTTGATATGCACTATGCATGTGATTGGCTAGGATTGCAGGGGTCCAATCAAATGCAAGCATGGACTATAATGAGGGGTCAACCAATGCAAGCTGGGGGTGTGCTTGGGGGGTATACTCTCTCTCACACACACTCACATGCTCATTCTCACTTGGTGAAAGTGCAAGAACTCCATCTCCTTCTCCAAGCTTGTTGAGAAGTTGAGAGCCTACTCCAACACTCTTGGCTATGGAGTGCAAATCCAAACCAAGAGACATGCTTCAATGCTTAAGCTTTCCATCATCATCATCATCATTATTATGCTATTATGTTATGCCATGCAACAAGATTGATGATAAGTGAGGAACTATCTCTTTCTCAAATGTTACTTCTTCTTCCTCTTCCCTACCGTCATTCCCAACTAGCTTTCTCCACCTTCGAAGGTGTGTGAAGCCTTGGGACTAAGGCTGTGGATGGTCAATTCTTTTACAAAGGTTATACTATGCTTGTAATGCATGAATTTTTCCATCTTCATTGCATCACCTAGGTCTCAAGGAACCTAAAGATTGTATTGTATCAAGTCTCTCCTTATGAGAGAATCTATAATACAAAAGCCTATTGGAGGGGGGCCCGGATCCACATAAATCCGGTCCTCAACTGTTGTCAAGTTCTATAATTATCTCTCTTGCAAAAGTATTGTTCATGCCAAGTTAACTAAGTATAATGGTTATGTTGCTACTGCTAAAATTAAGTTCACCCTTTATGTTCTCAAAGTAGTCCCATAAAAATGCTCACTATAGTTCTCTTAATTCTACTATTCTCAATGTTCATAGGCCATTCCAACACATTGGTATCAGAGCTATTGGTTTCTCTTTTCTTGCTTAAGAAGAGAGGTCCTTGAGTTGTCCATGAAAGGTTGGACCTGTTCATTGCAATAGGGTAGGTGGGACATGGATCTATTATCTTGGCTGAAAAGGACTTAGTTCAAGGTACACCGTTGGGAACTATATTCTTAATAATGGAGTCTCTCAGGGCTTGCCTTTGGCTTAACCATTATTGAGCTACTAGAAAGCTCAACATGAACCATAATCAACCGAGCAATGTTAGACCCTCTCCACTAGTCTTTGCAATCAACAGTCTCTAAACCACGGGTGTGGTTGCTTGAGGACTAATTTTCAAAGGTAAAGAAGATTAGTGACTAAGGTTTTTAAGGGTACCAAAGCACAAATTAATTTATACATAAGCTTAGTTAGCATGGCTTACAATAATCAAGAGAGTAGAATGAATATTGACAACTTTGATTTTGCATATGAAGGTGCTAATGATGATGCCCCCATGTTTGTTAATTATCTTTTTACTAGGTTGCAACAAAAGCTATGGGCAACCCTACTTTGCAAGCCAAAGTTACTCAATAACTTTGTGCTTATGGGATTTTCCTTCCTCTCCAAGAGGAGAGAGAGCTTAGAAAGCCTCTCGATGAGACTCCTAGAAGAAGAATCTCTCCCATAAGAGAGCAGGAATCCAAAGAATGAGAAAGAAGTGAATCACTAAGTTCCTTTAAAGATGTGGCTCCACAAAGACGATCGCCAACTCCTCCCAAGAGGAAACGGTCAACCCACAGTCCTTCTCCTCATCACTCCGAAAGGGAAGAGAGGAAACAAAGGAAGAAAAAGGCAAGAAAGAGGTTACCCTCTTCTCCTTCCTCCTCTTCCGACGAAAGCAACAACTATTCTCCTAGAGAATACAAGAGGAGAGGACATCGCAAATCCTACCCTGCGTGGAGAAGGTCCCAAAAGCTTAAGAAGTTCAAAGAGGGAGGAAAGAGTATCTCTTTTCTTACCTATGATGGCACCTTTGGTGCTACTGACAAAGTATTGGCCTTCATCCAGCAATTTGATGCGGCCTTTGGAGACGAGGGCTTTACAGAGTCCTCCAAGCTACATCATGTAGCTATGCACTTCCATAAATCTGCTCGTCAATGGTGGGCTAGCCTGGGGACGGACATGGAGAGAAGTTTTGAAGGAAGCTTTTGAGAGAGCTTTTTTCTGTTCCTCCTCATGGTAATTTTTTCTAGCCAAAAGCTTTCCACACCATCACCGAAGGAGCTTATTGGAGGGAGCTTTTTTTGTTATTTATGAATCCCTAATAATATTAAAACTACCATTGTTTGTGATAAAAACTATGCTTGAAGCACATGTGTAGGACAACAAGATACATTCCACACTTTTAGGACATTTTAGTCATGACACAAATCACAATTGAAACTCAACACACAAAATCTATTAGCAAAGAAATATGCTATGCACAAAGCAGACGAACTGCAAAACAACTTTAATCTAGCACATAACATCTAAAAACAAAGTAATATGACAAGCTTAAAGCAGAAAAGTTGCATAACAAATAGCATCCATTAAAAAAGACATATGTTACGAGACAAAATGGAAGAGTTTCAATAAAAATAGACATTACATCATCCCAAAGACAATATTCTTATTAAAAGAGTTCCAATACCAAATCATCCCACAATTACATACAAAGTAGCTAGTGCTCAATGGAAATTATGTAGCACGTTGACAGTTGAACATACGCAAAAGATCTTCATTTGTAAGCTTGCTCTAATGGACGAACATGTTGTGGGTTGAATCCAAGCCAAAATAGCGGAGGAATATGTAGTATATATGCTTGCAAGCCATATATGGTTTACTTTGAGCAACTCGTTTGCAAAGTCTCCACATGTACACATCGGACTACTCGCAACATGAACCTCTTACCTCTCTCCTCGAACTTGAGAAGAAGATGTCGCCACCATGAATTTTATCGGCATGCGTGCCTTCACAACAGTGTGTTGTACAACATTTGCCTCCATGGTTATTGCAGATTTAATTCTCTTAGAGACCTGAATTGATACTCCTAGCCGATAACACACATTGTTGGTTTCTCTTGTTGCGATCTTATTTATGGTGAAGCCCTGTTGCGGGAGAGACTCACATACCGATGAAGTGCATGCAAACACTACCTAGATTAACATAATTTCAATCGAGGACACAGATGACACGATAGGCACACGAAGGAAATCTCTTTAGCTTGTCAGACTGAGACCATCCTACACATACAACACTCTGGAAGGCCAACTAAACCACAATCAAGAACCTCACTGCTCTCAACTACACCACCTAGCCACATACACACATACGGAAGGTAACTCACCTAATCATGCCAGATTCGTACAAAACTTAAGGAACACCATCCCCTCACTAGGATACACCTATCCCTAAGCTTCTACACTTAAAACCCTCACTCTAAACCCATATGCGGAAAACGCGTAGGATGACAGAGCAGAATTTTGAAAGTGTCCGAAACTGAAATTTATGAGTACCTATGCGTAGCTTATGTCACTACGATTCTATAGACTACTAGCACGCAGAAAACAGACATCGTTTGATACACTTACGGCCACAAATAGCTCGTAGATGCGTCAGCGTGTGCGCTTCGTCTCGCGTGGAATGCTTGGCATTGTCACGTAGCTCTCCTCGAGCCTACAACAATGGTGTAGTCGGATCTCCAATGTGTTGAGCGAGCCGGGCGTAGCAAGAGGACAAAGCTCACGCTCACTCTCTTTCTCTCTCACACACAGTAGATGGCAGCGCTAAAGTTTTGATTATGATTAAAGAAAAGAAATTTCAGAAATTTTTGTAAGCACTATTGGGGTTAAACAAGGATGTCCATTGTCACCAACTCTCTTTGGTCTATGCATCGATCAATTGGAACAAATGGTACTTGACTTTATACAAGAAGAAGGCATTGAAGAGGTCACTATTTGCAATGCGGTAATCATGCTTTTGTTGTATACGGATGATGTAGTGCTTCTAGCACACACTTTAGAAGATGCACAAAAGATTATGGTTGTCCTTGAGAACTTTTGCTTGCATAGTGGGCTGATTGTAAATGAATCCAAAACAAAGGTTATGCTTGTGAAAACCAACCATAAGGAGAAGCCATGCATTGTGTACAACAACGAGACACTTGAAGTTGTTGAGAGCTTTAAGTACCTTGGCCTTGAGGCTCCATCCAATCACAAGTGGCATGAATGTGTTATGCGTCGTTTGGAAGCAGGAAAGAGAGCATATTATGCATTTGAGAACATGTGTAATGCGGGAAACATCAAGTGTTGGGTTCTCAAGAAGTATCTTTTTGATGCATTGGTGACACCGGTTCTTCTTTATGGAGTTGAAGTGTGGGGTGGGAGCATCTCAAAGTCTACTTGGAAAGAGTTTGAGAATGTCCAAAATCGTTTTCTTACAAACTTTCTCCAAGTTAAGACACAAACACCATATATGCTCCTACTTCTTGAGTCGGGATCTCTTCCAATTGAGGTTATGGGCATGGAAAGGGTTGTGGAGTACATGATAAAGATGCGTCAAAACCCTCACATCGACTTCCTACAATTGCATGGGAAGCAAGCAAAAAAGTTCAAAAGACGCATAAACGCAAGATCTTGAGCACGGGATGGATGCAAGACATAAAGACGTGGTTTGGGAGATGGGATGCATTACACTTGCTACATGATGCTTCAATCGACTCTCAAGTGAATGAAGCTTTTCTACAACGCCAATGTATTACGGCTTGGGAGAAATCCGGTGGGTCACGCTTCATACATTACACCACCTATATTGCCCCCAACTACAAAACCATGTTCTTCGCTGAGAGAGGAAACCGTACTCACACTTACATGCTTGAGCCTATTCCCTTGTCCGCGATACGCACTATCGCAGCAATTCGGCTTAGCTCCCATTTCCTTCGATGTGAGATAGGGCGTTGGGGCAATGGAGAAGAGTCAAGTCGATTGTGCACATTATGCTCACTGCAAGTTCGAGAGTCTGAGTACCACACACTACTAGAGTGCTCAGCTTTTGATCACATCCGAACTTGCTTCTCTCACATTTTCAGCCATAACTTAGACCTACACACTTTCCTCTCCCAGCCAAAGTGTGGGCTCTCCATTGCGACTCTCATCACTACAATTTTGGAGCATCGAGAGTCACTCATCAGCCATACACATACTACATCACATGTAACTTTGGTCCCATAGGTCATATTTGACCTCTGAGGACGATAATAAAATCTATCTATCTATCTATCTGTGTGTGTGTGTGTGTGTGTGTGTGTGTGTGTGTGTGTGTGTGTGCGCGCGCGCGTGCGCACATAGGTCCGACCAAAGAGGAGAGGATGACGTGGATTTTTAGGGAGAGGGAGAGCAAAGGAGAGGGAATATGGGAAGGGTATCTGGCTAGCTAGGGGGTTTTAAATTAGAATGAAAAATATGTAGTTTTTTGTTTTGTTTTGTTTTACGAGTCGGGTAGGGCACTCTTGGCCACTCTCCTCATACACTAGAAAAGTGCACAAGAAGAACGACCAAGACTATGCACCCTGAATCCTAGGGCAGATGATTTTGTCACTAGTTTCCTCTGGACTACGAGTGGACATAATTATCTACACTCTTAACCCTTGAGAGACCCATTTTGCTAGCTTGATATGGGCGTGACAGCAACCAAGTACCTCTGTTCAGAGGCCCAGGTACTACAGGACTTGTTTCGGTCTTCCCTTTGGAGTTGCCTCATCCAGGTAACTTATCACTCACCTCACTAAACTGCCCTTGTAACCCGACGATTTTCCCCTAGGAAATGCCGTACTCGCTTGGAAGGGTGTAATGGAAATGGCCTATGAACTTTGAGAGTAGCGGAATTAGGAAATTAGGCGAAGCACTTTTGAGAGATTACTTTGTGAGCATAGCGGGTGAACTTAATTGATGGTAGAAACATAAACATGGTACTTAGTTAACTTGGCATGAACAATACTTTTGGAAGAGAGAGAGTTTAGAGAACATGACCACAGTTGAGGACCGGATTCATATGGAGCCGGGCCCCCCTCCAATAGGCATTTGTATTATAGTTTCTCCCATCAAGAGAGACTTGGTACAATGCAATCTTTCTGTTTCTTGTCACCTACGTGATGCAATGAATATGGAAAGCTTCATGCATCACAAGCATAACATAAACTTGTAGAAAGAATTAACTAGCCCAAACCTCAGTCCCAAGGCCTCAAATACTTTCAAAGGTGGAGAGAGCTAGCGGGGAATGAGGGTAGGGAAGAGGAAGAAGAAACATTCCATAGGAGAAATAAATAGATCCTCACTTATCATCACCCTTCTTGTTAGCATGCATAATAGCATAGTAATGAAGATAGAGAAGATGGAAAGCTTAAGCAGTGAATCATGGCTCTTGGTTGGATTTACATTCCATAGCCAAGAGTGTTGGTATAGGCTCTCACTTCTCACAAGCTTGGAGAAGGAAGTGAAGTTCCTCTACTTCACCAAGTGAGAATGAATCCAAAAAATGAGTGTGTGTGTGTGTGTGGTGTATATCCCCCTAGCACCCCCCTTGCTTTCTTGGGGCAAGTTGCAACTTTTCCACATGCTGCAAGCTCATTGGATCCCTCTCCCCCTAGCCAATCACGTGCAGCATGCAGTCAAGTACATGGGTAGTCTTTTGACAAGTGTCCTCCTTATCCCTTAGAGAGAGAGAGAGAGAGAGAGAGAGAGAGTTTGAAAATATCTAGATATTTGTTGGATGGAACTAGAAGCTCATTGGACCCCTCTTTAGCCCAAACAATAGCATTCAAGCACACCATGTGGTTAAGCTTAGTGAGAGTCTAACATGTGTCCCATGTGCCCTTTTAGAAAAGGGGTGCCCTTTAGGTGAGTGGAAGGTTAGGTCAAAGATTCCCCTAACTTTGGGACTTGTATGTATAGGAAGCTTCTCAAGCAACTTCCTCATTAAGTGTGTAGGGTCTCTTTTTGACTCAAGCATCTTACCCCCATGCAAAGGAAGCTTCTCAAGCAACTTCCTTATTAAGTGTGTAGGGTCTCTTTTTGACTCAAGCATCTTAAACCCCCATGCATAGGAAGATTCTCAAGAAACTTCCTCATTAAGTATGACAAGTACCTCAAGTACCTTAGTCATCAAGCATGGCAAGCACCTTAGGTGGAGTTCCCACCTCAAGCTCAGCCCTAGCGTGCCTAAGGTCAAAGGCAAGTTTAGGTCGGGTTCCCACCTCAAGCACAACCCTAGCTTGCTTAAGATCAAAGGACTTTTAACACTTACCATTGGAGGTCTTTAACGAAGCTAACCTTAAGGTCTTTTAAGGTCCATTAGATGCACATTGCACTTTGATAACTACCTCCTTTTGGACCCTTATTGAGATTTAACCATCTCTCCTCTTGGTCCCCTGCTAAGGTAAGTGTAGAAGCACTTATTACACATTGGTCTTTGATAGACCATCTCCTTTTGGACCCCTATTGAGATGCAACCATCTCTCCTTTTGGTCCCGTGTTGAGATAGGTTTAGAAGCACATGTTTCTATTCTAACTCTTGTTCCCGTTTATTCTCCCACATTAAATGATCAGTTTAATATGAGAAAATCATTTGGTAAAGCTAGATATTATATTTTATGACATTACCTCTCTCTTGAAATTATAGTAGTACTAGACTATGAGGTAGAGAAGATCAAGCCTAGTCACTAGTCCATGTTACTTAGCGGGTAGAGTATCCCTTTTTACCCTTCGACATCATTCCAAGATGGATGACTAATCCATTTGGTGCTTGAGAGACGTAGCTTCCACAAGCATGTCTGCTCTTTACTCCATTTCATCCTCCCAAGTAGAGTGACAAATTCTACATGGTGTTTGAGAGACGTCGTCATCCCAAACATGATTCTTAGTATGCATACTACTTAAATTTGTGCACAATAAAAAGAGAACTAGTCTTATAAGACAAAAACATTTTTCATTTAAAATGCATTTTCATATGCTTACTCTAGTGCAACATTGTAAGCATTGACAAGGTTCATATTATCCTTAAGCTAGGTTCTTTGCATCCATCTAGCATCTTTAAAAGAATAATTCTTAAACTTAATAAGATATCATCAAATAATCTTACCGTTTCTTAATACCTTGTCTTCATGTCATAGGATGGACTCAAGTTGAAGTACTTCTTCTTGATCTTCGAATTTTGGAGGGTCTTCAACTATTACTTCTTTTGGTGGCGCTTCTTTGTAAGGCTTATGTAGGTTCTTATGGAAAATATTGTGCATGAGCCAATGGCTGGGCAAATTCAATTGATAAGCCATCTCATTGATTGGCTTAAGAATTGTAAGGACCATAGTATCTTTTTTCTAGTTTAGCATCATACTCTTGGTGGTCCATAGGACTCTTGATCGTAGTATGCCTCAGATGAGCCTTGAGAAACTTTAGCAAGACCCAATCATTTTTCTTAAATGCTAAGGCTCTTCTATGCTTATTAGCAGCAACCCTTTTTGCCTTTGCTTTGAGATGGATATAACCTCTTTAATCTTTGGAAAAGATTCTTGTGAGTCTCAGCTATATTCATCAGCAGGAGAAGATCTTCCCATGTACTTTAAGTAGTAAGGGACGTTTGGATCTTCCCTCTTTAACTTCGAAAGGTGCTTTCCCCATAGAAGTATATACAATGTCATTGTACGCATAGTCTATACGAGGTAGGTACTTCTATCATTGAGAACATCGATCTACTTCCATGACATAGGCTTTTTAGTAGATTCAAGAATCGTTAGATTAATTATTTCACTTTGGTCATTTGTTTGTGGATGATAGGCCGAAAGAAAAATTTAATCTACTTCCTAGATTTTCAAAGAGACCCTTCTAAAAATTACTGTCATTCTAAGATCTTTGTCCGAAACTATGCGTGTTGGAAATCCATGGTGCTTGAAAATCTGAGATCTGAAGAGGGTTGCCATTTGATGTGCCTTAATAGTCTTTTTGATAGGCATAGAGTGTGTTTTCTTGTTAAGCTTGTCGACTGAAACAATCCAAGTTGCTACCCTCGATCAAATTTCAACTTTTGGTATACCACGCATTTTGAAACATACTCTTGTATATTTACTTTTCATGGTAGACCAACAGAAATACATTTCTACACCTTGAAGAGTAGATTATGGAATCCCTGTTTGTCCCGCATAAGGAGAAGTATGGGATTCATACATGACTTTTGTATTGTATGGGTGATTAACACATAGCCTATTGCCGTTTGGAAGATAACCATCCTTCAAGGTGAATGGTTCCTTTTTTCTTCCCTATTGCAAAGGCTATAATTACATACTTAAAGTTTCAATCAATAGCATACTCATCTATCATAAAAGATAGATCATTGTGAGTTGCTATAGACACCACATTTACCCTTGGTCATTGTGAAAGTGCATCAGCCACTTGATTGTGCTTGTTAGCAATGTGAGAAATATGAAATTTAAATTGAAAAAGAACATTCTCTTACCTCATTTGTTTATTGGAGAGCATATAGAATATCTAGTAGCTTTTTTTGTATTTGCCCAATACTCACTTATTGAAGTTGAGTCTTTGACTCTCATATGCTATGGCATGCCCTTCTTGAAGCAAAATAGCTCCAAGGCAATTACCACAAGCATCACAGTGGACCTCAAATGGCTTTGAGAGATCTAGTAGTGTGAGCATATGTTAAGAGATAAGATTCTCCTTAAGCTTCTTTAAAAACTTCTTGCACTTTTACATTCCATGAATACTAACATTCTTTTTTGTTAAGTCATGTAATGGGCTTGCTATTAGCGATAAATGTTTTTAATGAAGCACCTATATATAGTATGCACACATACCTATGAAGCTTCGTACCTCCTGTAGATTCCTTGGATTAGGCCATCCTTTTATTATCTCTAACTTTGTTGGATCCATACGGGTGCCATCTTTAGAGATAATGTGACCTAAATATTGAATCTCTTGTACGAAAAATTCACTTTCCTTTTGATTAATGAAAAGCTTATTCTCTCTCAAAACTTGAAAGATTACCTGGAGGTGTCACTTGTACTTCTCAAGAAAATTTGAATGGTCGGAAGATTTTTGTCCATCATGAGTTTGAATGTATCTGGAGCATTTGTCAGGCCAAAACTTGTAGCTTATCAAATAGATCTTCTACCCGCGGCACGAAAAATCTATTTTTGATAGTAATTTTATTTAGTGCACTATAGTCGACACACATGGAATATGTGTCGGTTTTCTTTTGCACTAAAAGAAATGGTGAACAAAATGGAGAGGAGTTGGACCTCACCATCCCTTTTTCCACCAATTCATGCACTTGCCTCATGATCTCCTCTTGGTAAGCTTGTGTAACTCAATAAGGAGGCGTGTTAGGCAGTGAGCTTCCGGGTAGGAGCTCAATTGCATGGTCATCATCCCTCATTTTAGACGTAGCTCACTAGGGATGTCATCACTGAAAACATCTTGGAATTCATTTAGGAAATTAGACAACTCTAATTCCTCTTGATTCCCTTTATTGCAGGGAAATGGTGTTCCCCAACTCATTAGCATCTATGTATATGCTCTTTTCCTTGTAGGTGAAGTAGATTCTCCTTTCAAGGAACTTTATGTTGGAAGCCATGCGGTTAAACCATGGTGTCCCAACGATAACATTCTCATGTTTGACAGGGAAGATGAAGAAATCCCTTTTGTCCACATAGCTTTGGACATGAAGCCTTAATTTTATAATTAAGGAAGTAACTGAGACATCTTGTCCCTTGATAGCTCCATTGGCTTTCAATGCATCTCCCATCTTGTGGGCTTGTATGCCTAGCTTAGTGGTCAACTCCGTGGATATCAAGTTGTGAGTTGAACCAGGGTCAAACAAAATAAATGCATCATGCTCTTGCATCTTTCCCCAAGCATAGGAAAGGATAAATCCTTGGCAATAAGCATCCTCTTTTGGAGCTCCAAACATAGAGGCTCTGGAAGTCTCATTGCGGGAAATTCTATTGGGGCAAGGACCATAACTATGGCCTCGCTCCCCACACTTTTATGGTCCTTACAAAAAGCTTCTAACTCTTTAGGAGAGAGTCTATATTTAACTTTGTAAACTCCCTTCTCCTTGAACCGATTGTTGTTGTTGTTGGAATAGCCTTGGTAAGAATTATGGGCATTGGTTTCCTCTTGGCATCACTTTTGTCTTTATTTTGCATGGGCTTGACATTCCATCTAGCCCCTTGTTGGAAATTGATGCACAAAGTAACCATGGTGTGGTGGATTACTTTAGTGATAGAACCAGGCCGTTGAGAGTTGACATACTCAGCCATCTCTTTGGGTAATCCCGCACAGAATTGTTTCTTTTACACAGAAATATCTATCTTTTGAAAGATAGTAGTCTTGAGATGTAAATCCCAAAACTTATCCACATATTTGTGGATAGACTCGTGAGAGAGAAGCTTTAAACTTCACCATTTGGTAAGCACTTCGTCTTTTGCATCACTTGCAAGGAATTGCTTCATGATGGAAACTCGTAGAGTTTTCCATGTCTTCGGGCCTTCTTTATTTCCACAAAGGCTAGCCCACCATTGATGAGCAAATTTTTGGAAGTGCATAGCTACATGGAGTAGCTTGGAGGACTCCATGAATCCATTAGGAAATTTTGGAGGTCATTTGGAGGGCCTATTGAAGAGAGAGAAAAGACGGCACAGTCAATGAGCAGCAACCTTACGTAACGTAGAAATACATGGAAAATAACACAAAAATGAAAGAAAATATTTTAAAATATTGAGTTTTGTCCCATTTTTGTAAGGCAACTTCCTCGTCTCATGACACGTGACTCTACTGATTGATAGCTAACTCTCTCCCTTTATTAAAAGATATCCACTACCTTTATGAAAGGCTTTCAAACCTCATTCTCCCTCCATTTTACCTATGGCTTCGTCTTTCATTAGGAAAAATATGAACCCTCTAGGGGCCCTTTGGGATTAAGGTTAATTAGAGGCCAGCCAATAGGAAGAGGGTGTTGGACACACTCTATACCCTCAAAAAAGTAGGGGGACAAGATAGCCTTACACCTCTTTATGGCCTCTTACCTAGTGAGAAGGTAAGGGAGGTGGCTAGGGGAAAGGGAGAGGGGGGGGGGACCACTTTGACCTTTTTCCCCCCACTTTTTGGTCCGGATTTAAAAATACACTAAAAAAATCAAATTTTCAAAAAAAAATCAAATTTCAAGTTTTTCCTCTTTAAAAGGTCCCCAAACTTATTTCATGGTCAAAAAAGTATTTTTGACCTCCAAAAGTAAAAAACGTGCACTAAAAAATACAAAAATTTGAATTTTTTCAAAAAAGTTCAAAGCATCATTTTCCACCTTCCAAAGTCTTTCCAAATGTAAAGCCTTTGAGTTTCCACCTTTTTGAGTAGTGTTGACAAGTTTTTAGTATCAAATCTTCTTAAATATCCCTATTCATGAGCTATTGGTAGCTATTTCTTTGGTATTGCTAAAGATGATACCAATAGCTATTACCTTGTGAACTTAACTGTTAAATTACGGATTTGATTTTTACTATGTAGCTCATTTGGATAGAGAAAGTGTAACATAAATTATAGATACATGCATTATTAACATAGAAGATATGTACCAATCGAGCCTATGTAAACTAAATTACGGATTTGATTTTTACTATGTAGCTCATTTGGATAGAGAAAGTGTAACATAAATTATAGATACATGCATTATTAACATAGAAGATATGTACCAATCGAGCCTATGTAAACTGCTAATCAAGAAACCTTTGGTTGGATACTATAACAATAGGGGTCACATGTGGTTTCAAATACCAAAGAAATGGCTTAACCAAAACATTCCCAAGAACACGAGGTGGACACAAGGAAATAAAAATTGGCTCCTTGTTTGGTCAATTTCTAGTGTGAATGTTTAGTGCACAGGATTTGTGAGGCCTTTGACCTGGGGAGTGCACTAAAGTATATGTAACATAGCACACGTGTTCAACATAAGGGATTTTGTATTCTTGTAAAGTTACAGAAACATGTGTAGATAAGGTCTATAAGGGGTACTTTTAATCCATTCTGGTGAACGCACATGATATAGAAAAAATTTATATAGTGAATCTTCCAGACCTTTGAGCACATAGAAAAAGGGACCGGGGGGGGTGCTCTGATTACATCAAACGCTATACCTCTATCTCATGGCCATGCATTAAAAACGTCCCTATTTGTCATTATAAGATCCCAAGGGGGGAGCTCTTGCTCTCTGTACATCTATCTTACATCATTTTCTCATTCTTATACACAATAGTGTTACAATATTTTTCCATGTAAAGGCTCCCAGTGCCCTCAACAAGAGTGGCCACAAGGGCGCGCGAAATGGCCATCCAAAAGTCCCGGATGGCCATTTTGCGCGCCCTTGCGACCACTTTTTTTTTAAAAAAATATTTTAGTGTTGAACTTTTAGACCGTGATGCAAAAAAAAACATATCTTGCTCGGATTCTCCAAAAATCAACGTGCAAGTTGGCAATTTCTTTAAAAATGATATAAAACAAACATTCTTACTTTTTCCTTAATCTACAGGCTCCAACGAGCATTAAAACCATTGAATCTGAAAATTCTCAAAGAACTAATGTTTTTTATTGTGTTAAGGACTGTATTTCCTACATACAATACTTTCCCAAAATCTTACTCTAACACCTTCAAAGGTCCCAGGGGGTGAGCTCTTGCTCTCTGTACATCTAAGTTACAGCTTTGTCTCATACTTATACACAATAAGTTTGCAAATTTTTGCCATGTAAAAGCTTCCAAGGCCCTCAACAAAAGTGGCCACAAGGGCGCGCAAAATGGCCATCCAAAAGTCTCGGGAGCCACATTGCCGTTGAGGAGAGCTTTGTGCCACCGTAAAAGCTTCATGTTATGCCAGTTCCTTGAGCCATTCTTGCAAACAACACCACTCAACTTGCATAGTAAGAGGTCACCTTGTAACAAAAACATGTATGAATTCAACATTTGCAAGCTGTATAATAAAGACACTTGTTAAGTATAAGTTGTATAAATGTGCAAGTATTTCCATCCAACTGGAAATAAACAATCCTAAAATATACATTATGATGAGATTACCCACCTCTAATAATCATGGATTTGAAGCACCTACCTGCAAGATGTAATAAAGAAGGCTGTTTTAGAGGAAAAGTGGTGACACTTGGCCTCTCTAACCTGTAGCCTTTCACTATTTGTGCACAAAAGCAACCTTTGTGCCAAGCACTACAAAACAAGTAGAGGCAACACCTTATACTTCAAAGTTTATGATAAGAAGAACACAACCAAAAGAAAGAAGTATATTGTTACCTTGCACAAAGGGGTGTTTTATTCAAATATGTGATGGTATTGGCAAGATATTGAAGAACCATCAACATTCATCTCACCGACGGTACGACGTTCTTGGGATGACCTCTACTCACCCTCAAGTGTGGCCTTCGGTGCAAACGCCACGGACGAGAAAACATGTATGCATACGATTTCTAATGTCCGTGAATACCATGATAGTTGTTGCGTGATGAAGCAAAAGATGAAAAGAGAGAGGGGGGAGGGAGAGGGAGGAACATGGGAGGAGAGCAGGGGGCAGTGGGGGAGAGGGAGAGAGAGGGGAGGAGAAGGAGAGAAGGGGACAGGGAGGGAGAGGGAGGAGAGAAGGGGGCAGTGGGGGAGAGGGGGAGAGAGAGGGGAGGAGGAGGAGAGAAGGGAGCAGGGAGGGAGAGGAGAGGGAGAAAGGAGGGAGGAGGAAGAGAGAACAAAGGTTTTTTTTTAAGGGGGGGCTTTTTTTTTTGAAAAATTGAACTTTTAGTGCTTATAGGTTTTAAAAAAAGTCAAAAAATGATTTTTTGATATGTATATATGTTGGGGGGAAGTTTTAAATAAAAAAGAAGTAAAAATAATTTTTTTTTAAAAAAAGTCAAATTTTGGCTCTTAGTGACCCACGTTTTTACCGATGTGGCCACATCTCTTTACTCCCTTCACTTTCAAAAAGTTAGAGAGAGAAGGTGACCTCTTAGGTCCACATCCTACATGTGTCTTAAAAAAAGGCTAGAAAATCCTACTCAAAACTAGCTTCTTGAATGCCGTTGTCCCCTTAACCCTACACAACATTAGCCTTAATCCCTAAAAATTAGGATTCCTTACAAGACCCATGCAAGGTCCATATTTCTCCTAATGTTACCCACCCAAGAAGTTCTAGAGGTTGCTCTACACTGTCCCCAACTAGCCTCACCATTAGTGTGCCAAGAAGACCATGTAGTAGCATAAGCACTATCTCAATCTCAAACTCTCACACTACAGATAATAGGTGGCAAGAGTAGAGGATAAGCAAAGGTTCTTGGGTTCTTATGTAGCCAAGAAGGAGAAAAAGCTCGAAAGCAACAAACATATTTTGTTCTGCATGGAAAGCAAGAGTTATGGATTCTAAAGTCGATCTTGGTAAGAAGACTGTGAAAGAAGTCTTTGTTCAACATGTTGTCACTCACTCTGATGCGATTGCTAATGGCGGCAATGTCTCCATGGTGTATAATCCACGGTGCAATTGTAAGTTAAGTATTTAGAACTCCTCTATAAATGTTATCTTACATTTCAAATGTGAATCTGTTCTTTTCTTCTCTTATCACGGGTATATAATTAGATTAAACAAATATTTGTATTTATTTCTATTATTTTACATTCACAGATGTTTATCGTTCGTCATATAAGGAATGGGAGCCACTGGAGTGCATTATAGGTTTCATCTCTGTGACCCATGCTCATATTGGAGTCTTGCAATATGCTGGCAGAACTAGCAAAAGTCTGCTAGATGAGGGTATTTTCTTCTATGACCATTTCTACCAACTCTATCAAAGGAATCAGAGAGGAGTGTTGGTGAAGGTTCCACTACCAACCAACTGGAACTTTGTGGATTGGACCGTTCCCGACACAACAATGAGTGAGGCATTGAGGAGTAGGCCCTATAGGGATGTTCAGAGGTCTCTCCGAATTGGTGAAACTTGCAAATTTTTGTCGTATTGGTCTCTTTGTTGAGTTATTTCATTCCTACATGTGCATGTTACTAAAACTATGCTGCTCTGCAAATCATTTGATTCTCTCTTGTGTGATAAGCTTCTTAATCGAGGGTGGTATGTGAAAGAAACAGATGGCATATGTTACGAGATTGCTCTTGACACTTTCATTGTCCAGTATATGCTTGTGACATAGACATTAATAATCTCCTTTTGGTACAAGCGTTCTCACATTGTTGAAGGTTGCTATGTGCGTATGGATCAAGAGGCCGCAAGTTTGGCAAACAATGTTGTCATAGACGTGGAAGTGGTGGAAAAAAATCTGAATCTTATGACAGTAATTACAATAAGGCAGCAATGCAATCTTTTGCAACTTTGACATGACATAGTGGAGGAGACTGCCGACATTGACTTCGTAAACTTTTATTTCTTGCTGGGTGGATGAAGAGTAATGCAACGAAGGGAGAAGCATTTTTTTTGTGGAGATCTTTCTGGCCGTATTCAAATTGCATCCATGTAATCAGCTTGAATGGCTTCAATAAAATCTAACTTCTTTGACTAGTTTAATCTTAATATCACGTGTTTTCTCAAGGCTCTCTCTCTCTCTCTCTCTCTCTCTCTCTCTCTATTCGAAACACATAGACAGGTAGACAGTATCAATTTAAGGTATAATAAATGAATTACTAAGTACATTTGTAAGTACAAATTTTGATGTGCTCAATGGGGTTAAGTACATTGCTTGCAGGTATGGGACCAAAATGTCCTCTAGGTAAAAATTGTGAAGATGCCCTTCAAATGAAGGTGGGTGCCGGATGGATTAAGTAAACCCTTATGTGGTGTCTCATCAATCAAAAAATTATTGAGAGCATCATAAGGCACATTGATCTGTTCAAAGGGCTTGTAGAAAAGTGGTACATTAGCTTTAGTTGGGTGGAAATGTTGCAAAATGTTATTACAATTTCTTTGACTATACACAAAATAAAAATCCGATCTCTGAATTTTAGCCAAATTGCAAACTATGGTAACAAGGGGATACAGGTTATGGGCCTGCATTGAAGACCAGATAGCAACCCTAAACCCTGGAATCAAAAATTCAAAAATTCCTTTGTGCCTGATCGAATTAATACTCTGACATTTCCCAAGCGGAAACTACATAAATTGGAGAACTCTGTATGTACACTGTATGGCTGTCGTAGCAGTAACAATCTATTGAGATCCAAAATAATCAGTCTCTACAATCATTGTGTGCATACATATAAGTAGTTAGAAACAAAAAGGCGTATATTATTTAAGTACAATGGATATTACCGGAACAACCATATCTACTTGAAGCAAGAGCCCATACTGGTCATTTCTAATGTTGACATTCTGTTGTTGAGTGTCGATGTTTCCTTCTGTATTGCGAAGGGTATCCACCTCTTGTGGTTGTGCAGTACATAATCTTGTGTTTCCATGGCCGAATGGTTAACTTGTTTTGTTGTCTGTTTTTGGCCTTGATTTGCAATATTGGCCTCCTCCTCTAGCACTCCCTTATCCTCCTCTGCTTGGCCTAGAACCTCTGTTGCATTCCTGTCTCTGAGGATCATTTTACATCTGCATTTTCAGGGGCTTGGTCTACTTCACATTTATCAACCCCAACTTCGGATTTAGCCGCTCCAACTGTAAAGTTTACCGATGTCTTTTCCTCTAATATGGGGTCAGTTTTAGGGATTTGGTTTCAAGTGGTGGAAACTGGCATGACTTCCTCTTCACTGGTCATTGATAAAGCTATAATATGGTCGTCGACAAAACTGTCTTTTGCATCTAAACCACTTGGGGTTGAAAGAGATAGTAGATGTTGAATTATTGAAGCGCGGTACCTTTGTAAATATTCCAATGCATAATTTTCCAAAGCATTCTGCAAAATTAGGTTAACTTGTGGTCAATACTTCAATTAATAATAGCACCAAGTTGGTCCATACCATAGCAAGGAAATACCTTTGACATAAATGAATTCAGAGCAAAAGAACTCTGGAGTATGTACTCTACATGGAGAAGACATCTCCAACCACAGGAATTTGGATCTGTCTGATTAGGCACTTTGACAACTTTAAAGGTGGGCTTGTAGAGTTCATGATTTCCATAGAGCCTTCATAGACATGAAGTAATCTTTTACACATCTATGAACAGTGAAGGTTATTTATTATTACCAATATTTAGGTCATCAACCATACCCTAAATAAACACTAAAGGTTTTATCAACACTTACACTCTTATCTTTGAATGTGTTGCTTGTATGGAGTTGATAGTCCGTACCACTTGTTTGTCTAGTTCTATGCATACAAGGCTCCAATGATTATTTGATTCGTATGGCAACACCATAGTTGTCACCTGAAGCATTGGATAGTGGACAAACCATCTCTCCAATGTGCCATGAGGGGTGTTCTTTATTCGGAGTGGCACAGACAACTGTGGATATAAAATATAAATTTCATTATGGGTTTGCTAAGGGAGCTAGCTCTTTATTAAGCTACAATCAAAAACAAGGATTTAATTAGAGGCCAAGTACCAACAAAAAAAGATCTTAAAGGTAGAGAAGAGCACTTACTTTAGGCATACATAAACAAGAGATTTGGTAATTTGTGCATTTGGATCTTTCAATATCCCAATATCAACAGAGTCCATTGCTAATTGCCTACTACCATCAACAAGGGGAATGCTTGCTAACATTCCTTCTGTCATGGAATGTAAAATATCATTGTTTCTTTCATTTATGTATGTGGTAACTTGCACATAATTTCTCCTCTCGGTCTCTTCATCAGCAGCAGCAGACTGTATCCTCTTTAACTTCTCTGCTTCAGAGTGACGTCTTTCTTCTTGGTCAGCTCTGGCTTTGGTGTTCTCCTCATGCGTAACCTCATGAATCTTAACCCCTTGAACCCAGCGGCTTGGTGGTACTAGCAGTATATCTTTCATTTTGGGATCAATAAACTCATTAGGGATAAGGAGCTTATCGTATCTCCAACGCACTCTCTTGAGAGTCTCATTGTCCTTGTCCATTATTGTCACCCGATGAGCATGAGCAGCAACAATGGTAATATCATTAAAATACTCCAAAAGAAAATCTTCTCCTCCTTCTTGAAGACACAGTAGGGCAACAACCTTCCACCTCATTGTACCAGCACATGCTTCCTCACAGATTTTCCTTACTGCTCTTTACCTTGATTATTCAAGATTGATTTCACTAAAGCAGCAAGGTTAGCTATGCCATGTGGCAATATGTGATTGGTTTAATGAGGATGTAGAGAGAGAGAGAGAACAAGGTAAAAAAAGAGAACGAGAGTTTCTCTATAAAGCTTGTAGACTTTGCGAGAGAAAAGCATGGCGTGGCGTTTTTAGAGAGAAAATCATGGCCGCCAGCCAACTTATATAGCATCCACTTTCTGTTATAGCAGTGTGATAGCATCCTTGCCTAGCGGCAGAGAGAGAGAGAGAGAGAGAGAGAGAGAGAGAGAGAGAGAGAGAGAGAGAGAGAGAGAGAGAGAGAGAGAGAGAGAGAGTCTAGAGAGAGAGAGATATATATAGAGAGAGAGATATATAGAGAGAGAGAGCAAGTAAAGCAATTGACGCAGAGCAGAGAAAGGAAATTATGACGTAGAGCAAAGGTAATTTGTTTTCTCTATAATCTTGCTTTATAATCTTTCCTTTTCCATGCTACTGCCGGAGAGAGACGGAGAGAGAGAGAGAGAGAGAGAGAGAGAGAGAGAGAGAGAGAGAGAGAGAGAGAGAGAGAGAGAGAGAGAGAGAGAGAGAGAGAGAGAGAGAGGACTCCTGACTGCTGCTACTTCCGTCGATGTTGCTCATTTCCATAATTCTGTACTGCAAGTGGGTACCAACCATGTTGGATTCCTTCTCTAGCTCCATCCTCTGTGTGTTTGTTTTGGAGAGAGAGAGATTTGCAAATGGATTGCCAAGTGGCACAACGAACAACCATTGGAATGCAGCTTAAATACGAGGAAGCAAAGCCACTTTGTAACGCCAAGGTTGAGGCGAGCCATGGAGAACTCCCTCCATACTATCTCGGAGGGGTGGCCTCTAGGTCGGGGAGAGAGAGAGAGAGCACTACTAACTGCTGCGTTTTCCTTACTGCCGGGGGAAGAGAGAGAGAGAGGGAGAGAGAGAGAGAGAGAGAGAGAGAGAGAGAGAGAGAGAGAGAGAGAGAGAGAGAGACAGAGAGAGAGACAGAGAGAGGAACTTTAGGGACACAAAGCTCAATACATTTCTAAGCTTTTTTGATCTCCCTAAATAAACCCAGGTCACCTTTGAATATTCTTCATTCTTGGTCCCTTCAATATCTTCATTGGTTTACCTGAAGTTTTCTTCTTACTAGCAAACCTTCCACACGCTTTCTTTGCAAGCCTTGGTCCTTTCCCTGCCTTCCTTGCTGTTGCCTTGGTTCTTGCCACTCCACTGGAAGAGAAAAATGCAAAGGATCTCTCTCTCTCTCTCTCTCTCTCTCTCTCTCTCTCTCTCTCTCTCTCTCTCTCTCTCTCTCTCTCTCTCTCTCTCTCTCTCTCTCTCTCTCTCTCTCTCTCTCTCTCTCTCTGGGATCACAGTGCATGGGCTCAGGTTTGACATGGGCTAATAGCCTATTGCGCGTCGTGATCCACAAATGGAAGGAGGAAAATTTGAAATTTACTTCAAGCCTTTTACACAACAAGCCCCAATTTTATTGATTATTAAATTGAGTCTAAAGTAGTAATCTTGAGATGTAGAATACCATCTCTCTCTCTCTGTGTGTGTGTGTGTGTGTGTGTGTGTGTGTGTGTGTGTGTGTGTGTGTGTGCGTGTGTGCATCACGGCGCACGGGCTCATCTTTAAGCCAGGCTAGTTGCTTATTGCGCATCGTGATCCACAAGAGGATTGAGAAAATTTTGTAATCTATTTCATGCCTTTTAAGCAACAAGCCTCAATAGTTTTGTAGGAAACTTTCTCTCTCTCTCTCTCTCTCTCTCTCTCTCTCTCTCTCTCTCTCTCTCTCTCTCTCTCTCTCTCTCTTTGTATGGATCACGGTGCACGGACACAAAAACAAGCAAAGAGAACAGTCTATCGCGCGTCGTGATCCATTTTGTGACATCCCTCTCTTTCTCTCTCTCTCTCTCTCTCTCTCTCTCTCTCTCTCTCTCTCTCTCTCTCTCTCCATGTATCTTCCTCTTTCAAACCAAGCGAGGCTTCAAAAAAACTCTCTCTCGATCTCTCTGTCTTTCTCTTCCAAACCAAACAAAAAATCAGAAACTCTAGCTCTCTCTCTCTCTCTCTCTTTCTCTCTCTCTTTTCTCTCGTCATCTTTAAAAACCACTATGGAAATACCTCTCTTGGTGGAATTCAAATGGAAGAAAACGTGTGTAGGAGCCTTGCGCTGTCGTGCAGCTCCGCTGCCATGAAGAGAAAAAGAGCACAGAAATGCAAGATAAGATTCTTTAAAGCCTACACATTTAATGGTCAGTGATCAGGGCTTGTTAACAGGCCAAGTTTAATGATTAATGTATGCCAGATGCGGCTTAAAAGGTCCAACTGATACCTTAATGATGCCAAAAATGGACTATACTTGAAGTGAGCACACATATAATATTATGATCCAAAACTAGTGCTTGAAGAGCTCTATCGGCTTGTCTTTACAGCTCGTCGATTGGAGCTACGGTAAAGAAGTTATGGCACTTTGAAGTTTAAGTCGATTGCAGATCCGTACCGGATTGGGCAATTGCAGCTGAGGTGACAAAAATGGAATGAATGCACCGGGCTGAAGTGCTCTCTTTGCGGAGCGCGTTGGTCTTCTCAGAACATTGATCGGATTTATGGTTGCCAAGATATTGGCAACCATAACATTGATCGGATTTATGGTTGCCAAGATATTGGCAACCAGAACATTGATCGGATTTATGGTTGCCAAGATATTGGCTGTTAAAGATTAACCGGGGGCCGATTCTGCACCAGTCCAGTTCGCTCAGTCAGTGTGCCATCTGGGGATTTTACAGCCTCGGCAATGTTTGTATGCATTTTATGTAGTTTGAGAAGTCTAATGGGATCTACGGCTTGACAGGTAGAGTCCACTATCAATTGTCGCGACACTGCTGAGCTGGGTGATTTCGGGATTTTTCGAGATGCTGTTACGGACAATAAAATTCACGATGATAATGTCAGTCAAGGGCGGCTGAAGAAAGATGTGGTGCTTGGTGATGTTTTAATCAATAAGGACACCCAAATGTGATGCCCTTAGTAAGTGGCCGCTTGCCCAAATGAAATCTATGGCCGAGATGTATGCCAAATGTGGTTCCCTGCAAGGGCATAAAGCTCGCCACCCAAATAAATAAAATAAGAAGCCGCCCAATATAAGGAGCAAAGGGCTTCCCACTATGAGCCCTAAGGTGAGTGGGTGTGAAAAACAAAGAAAAATGAAAAGGAGAGCATGGCGGCCAGCGACCAGCGGCAGCGTGGAAGGATAAAGAATCTTGCGCTACGCTGTAGGTAGCTCAAATGAGCCAGACCATGAAGAAACAAATGTTCAGCATCCTGAGGCGATTCTTTTCGGTAGCAGCCACATAAAATTCTGCGTTGGTCACTGTCCGGGCCTACCACATCATCACAGATGCTCCCACGCTACGTCAGTCACGGCGCCGTGACTGCATGGTGGGGCAAAAACAAAAAGGGGGCTATTTTAGGTTTATCAACAATGAGTGAAGAGGGGAAGGCGAGGATGTGAAGGGAGCCAAGGGAGGAAGCATCTCTCTCTCTCTCTCTCTCTCTCTCTCTCTCTCTCTCTCTCTCTCTCTCTCTCTCTCTCTCTCTCTCAGAAGCCAAGGCAAGGAAAGTCTCTCGCTCTCTCTTTCTCAGGACCTTGAGCCATAAGAGGAAGTCAAGACTCGAAGGAGCAAGAACACGGTGTTCTCTCCCTCTCTTGGCCATAATCAAGAGGAGGCAGAAGGGAACTAGGCTCGGCTTCAAGCTCACAATTGAATCGGAAAAGCTAGGAACTCTCTCACTCAAGAGTAAGAAGATCTCGGCAAGGGAAAGAGTGAAGTTTGGAAAGAGCAGGTAAGGTAGATCTCAGCAAGGTAAAGAGTGAAGTTCGGAAAGAGTAGGTAAGGTAGATCTCGGCAAGGGAAAGATAAGGCGAGTGAAGTTTGGCAAGAGCAGATGTCGGAACTCGGCAATCACTCAGGGAGTCTGGGGTTAATTAGCAAGATAAGGGAGCGGTAAGGTAACCAGGAGAGAGAAAAACATCACTCTACCATAATTTGGGAATTACAAGGGCATCAAGCAGGGAATTTCACCAGATATGTACGTCCTAATCAGCTTCAAATGGCTCTAATGGCAAGCATAAGTGAGAAATTTACAGTCGTGATCTAATTTGAGAGCATTAAACTCTCCCAACACCATCAGTGCCGTTAACGGCAAACATTTGTAATCGAATTTCACTTCGGCTAATCATTAGCAGCTTAGAACATTCCGATTGTCAATTTTTAAGCATTTAAGGTGTTTTCAGAGTCTTTTGCTTTGTGTCTTGGATCTACTCTCTCACACCTCCCACAGCCAGAGGCCGGCGCCAGCCCGACTCACGTTTCGAACACATATCCCCCGACAGCGCCTTTGTTGCAAAGGATGTCTTTGCTGTAGGTGTCTCTCTGTCTCTCTCTATCTCTCATAGCGGTCGTCTTTTCCATTAGCTGTCTCTCTCCTTCTCCCAGAGGTCGTCTCTGTTGGCTTTTTTCTCTCTCTTCCTCTCTCTCTCTCTCTCTCTCATCATGAAATCAAGTGTGCATTTGTTACTATAAATGTACACATATTTTTGGGTTGTTAAAAATCGCTTATTTGGTCGTACCGCCCATTAAATGTATGTCCTTGTAACATGTGCTCAATATAAGCGGCTCACATCGTTAAAAACGCCAATGGTAATATCTATTATTGCATGAAAAGGGGAGAGGAGAGAGAGAGAGAGAGAGAGAGAGAGAGAGAGAGAGAGAGAGAGAGAGAGAGAGAGAGAGAGAGAGAGAGAGAGAAAGAGAGAGAGAGAGAGACAATAACGAGAGAGAGAGATAGAGACTAGAGAGAGAGAGAGAGAGAGAGAGAGAGAGAGAGAGAGAGAGAGAGAGAGGGGAGGGGGAGAGAGAGAGAGAGAGAGAGAGAGAGAGAGAGAGAGAGAGAGAGAGAGAGAGAGAGAGAGAGAGAGGGAGAGAGAGAGAGAGAGAGATTAACTCGTGTGGTCAAGCTAATTGCAGACCTTGAGAGAGAGAGTGAGAGAGAAAGAGAGAGATATTAAATCGTGTGGTCAAGCTAATTACAGACCTCGAGAGAGACAGAGATAGAGGCTTGAGAGACAGAGAGAGAAAGTGAGGGAGTTGGAAAGAGACACCTAAGAAGGCCTCTGCCTCCTTCAAGGTGCAGGAATCAAAAGCTTGAAGACTCAAAACTACATTTCGAGTCTTGAACCTCTACTCCAACAACAATGTCTAGTCTTGGGAAAGGTAAAGTCAATCTCTTCAGTTTCATTATGTCCTTAGTTTAGTTGTGTTTTGGAATTGTTCTTCAAAATGTAAAAGATCATTTCACCATTCAAATACCATCATTGGATCATGGCATGCCACTAATGTTATCGTGATTCATTTACATACTCCGCGCGCCGTGATCCTCTTCTAATATTTACAAAGGGATTTTTTTAACAATAATATTGTAGGTATTTCAATGCATGAAAGCCTGCTAAGTGGATCGCGGCGCACTAGCAAAGTTTTTAACATTAGTTTACATACTCCGCGCGCCGTGATCCTCTTTTGATTTTGTACAAACGTTTTTTTAAAAATACAATTTCTTTGATGTATTGGTAGCTATTCTATTTTATGAAATCCCATTAAGTGGATCACGACGCGCCTATAGCTGTGTGGATTTTTGTTTATGTATTCTACACACCGTGATCCACTTGTATGGCTTTCACTCCTCACAAATATAACCCAGTTTTGTATTTAATCCATAGTAATCATCTTATTTTATTGTTTATATGATTAGTTGGTAATAATTGTGAGATACCTAGTTATAGTTTGTTCAAAACTTATATGATCATTTGGTGCTCTTCTTTTTGTATATGTTTGTTGAAACTTATATTTGTGAGTATGAAGTAAATGGCAGGTTTAAGATCACATAGGAGGAAGAGGCAAAAAATAGATCTCGAGCGTATGGTTGGCCACGGAAACCTTCCAAGAAGACTGTCGGAGCTGTTAAAAACATCAATGAAGAGGAATGTAGACTTCACAGAACCCATTGATATATCTGCTGCAAAGCCTGCCATTAGTTTGGAGGAGCCTACTCTAGGTTTGGAGGAGCCTGATACTGACCCATCTGTAGAAATGGAGTCCCCTTCTACTCCAAAGTTTATTGTACCCAACTCACTTAAGAGAGAAGTGGATTTTTCAGCACCTACTTTGCAGAGTGCCCAATGTGTTGCAACAATCCAAAATAAAAAAGAGACAGTTATTTATGAAGACCCTACAATGATTGATGAAAGGCTTTTAGATTTTGCAGTTTCGTTTGGGACTGGTGATAAGTTTGATTTGGTCTCCTGCATTTTTAATGCTCCATTTAATCTTGATGTGTTTATAGCTGAACAGAGTGAACACTTGCAGCTGGAATGAGAGAAGTTTGACCTTCACACTCAAGAGGGAAGGGTTAATGGTTGTGAAATGGTGGTAGTCCATTTAAAAGACTGTGATCCTAAAAGACAGTCCTACAAGAAGTATAATCAGCTGCCTCTTATGTACAGGTCCCACTGGTGCAGCTTACATGATCAGGAGAGCAAGCTGATTCAAGAATCCTTTGGATTTTTAATATTTTTAAATGGATAATTTACAAGTCTTATGAAATATCCTAAGGAGGTCATGGAGGAACAAGATTTACCAGCAAATAAAAAAGAGGAAAAGAATGAGGAATATATTGAAGTGACAGAGATAGAGGAGTCCATTGATCTTGAAGAAGAAGCAAAAGAGGTGAAACAAAGCAATCTTCTCTCAAATGAAAACCTCAGATATCAAGCTACCTCTAGATGTGTCAGGTTTCAATGAGCGGCAAGCCACCTTAATGCTACTAGGAGTGCCAGAGTTTAAATTTGGAGATAGGTCATACATTTTCCTTCATGATATACAAAGTATTTTCTGTTTGCTGGAGGACTTTGCACTGGCCACTATCTCCAAGTATCAGGAGGAGAGGATTGGATTTTTTTCAGATGATAGTAGTGATGACGAGGCAATGGAGATCTCCAGTAACACACTGGAGTTCCTTAAACTCTGCTTTGAAAAGGCAAAAAAGTATAAAGAAAGCCTTCTTGATGAAGCCACATTTCAAACTATTCGAAATAATCTTAAGCCATCAAATAGTAAACAGGATATGGAGGATTGGTTTAAGCGACCAGCACAAGAGTCAATCGGATTAGTCAACCTATGGAAGGATGAGCTTTTTTTCCAAGATGAGAGTTTCATGGTATAAAATCCCACCTCTCTCTCTCTCTCTCACACACACACACACACACACACACACACACACACACACACACACACACACACACACACATACACAAACACTTCTTTTGTTTACAGTCATGGATTGCAGAAAAGGATGATTTTCTTTGTCATCGAAGAAGACAGTTCCATGGTAGGGATGCAGCGAGGCACCCATCCTAATCTTCCACAATGGAATGTCACAAGAGGGGAATACTGCAACCTATGCTTTCAAGACATTATCTCGCTTCTTGGGTGGTCCAATGCTGCCACAAAATGCTGACAAAGTTATCCTCGTCGAGACAAGGTTTTTGGGAGAGAATGTTTTGGTTACTCTCCAGGATATACTCGGGGCCGTGCAGCATATTACTATACATACACAGCAATGGAATTATCTTTAGGGAAAGAAAACCCTACTGAACTCTTAGAGTATGGAAAACATTTAATGATCAGATACAAGGGCGAGGTTCCAAATGATATTTGCAAATCATCAATATGTTGAAATAGTTGTGGTACATATTGAATTTAGTTATACAGGTAGTTGTGGTACATCCGATCATCTAAACTCTAACTCTCTTGTTCCACCGATGATTGGCATATTGCATTGTCTCTCCCCACCTGATTTGACTTTCAAGAGCACTTGAGTTGTTGAATGCGTTTGTCGCTTTCTTTTCTGAAGTTGCAAATGTCTGATTGCATGTACGGTTGCTAAAGAGGCCAATACTTGCTTTTGTTGCATGCGATCAATGATTTTGCGATAAGACCACTGAAATAACTCCTTCAAACTGTTTGCCTTATTTTGAGAGCCGCCATGCTGTTTGTGTCTGAAGTAGGCATTTCTAGCCATGTAATGAGACTTCTCTAGGTCATGGGTGTTCCATATACCTGGATTCCCATACTTTTGGATGAAGTATGGCAAATGATTAAAAATAATGTGCTTCAAAAGAAGAAATTTATTTAGAAATTTAATTAACACAAACTTAGTATGAAGACTATATGAGGTGCTTTGAATTTACCATGTAATGAGTGATTTGAGTGTTAGTCCATGCTGTCTTGAAGGATTTTTTCAGTAGCTGAAGGTTCTGTTTAAACTTGTTGAGATTATCTTGCGACCAATCATCATTCTCACACATTTGAAATAATATGTCAATGGAATGCGACACATCACCCTTTGCATTGCGAGTTGTTGGCTCTTGGTCTTTCACTGCTAAATGAAGTTTTTTCTAGTGTATATACTCAACTTTGATAATGTAGGTAGAGTGCTATACTCTCCCTCGCTTTGTTAGCTTCACATATTTCATACCTTGAGGTTTAGATAGAAAACAACGTTTCTTGACCTCACCTATGGATGGTTTGTAGGGTACATCTTTCTCATTGGTTGACCTTTTTTCGTCCTACTGTATTTTCACATTCCCCCCATGTAGACCAATATTTGACAAAACTAGTTCGAAAGCCTCTAGAGCGACTTGTTGTCCAGATGACTTTTTGATTTTCCAAGCAAACACAATGTACATATATACCAACTTATCTACAATTCGGCAGAGAGCATGCATTGTACAAATATGGACATTAACAAGTGGTATATTTAGAACTGAATTAGAGTCTTGATTGTGACAAGTAGGAGCCTTTCACCAACACTTTGAGTTCATCACTTTTGCAGGCTCCATGCAATACAAGCACGGAGATTTTTCCATGGCACCCATTCCACAATTATACATACACTTCAATGTTTTGAGGTCACATGCAAGATGCCATTGAACTTGAGGTCTTCTCTCCCATCTACAGCCAATACCTCTCCTCAATTCATTTTCCTATCAATGATATCTGGAATAGGGGTTTGATGGAACACCCAAAATAAAATGTCATGGTCTTCTTTCTTTACCTGCAAGATCAATCCTTATGAGATACGAAAATTAAATCTAAAATTTAGGTACAATAGAGGGCTTGCTAGAGCTGCAAAATTGGAGATAACCGGATTACTTGAAATGCACCAAGCCACCATATGTTTGTTTTTGATTAAACACTGAAGTGTGAAGGGTCAATAGTGGGATATTTGGAAAGGGCCCTATTCATTAATGTGATTGTAACTCGCTCTAGCTTCTTCTCTTTAAGAATCTCACACTCATCTAGCTTCAAAACAAAATGTAGAACGCCACCTGTCTTTTCGAATGTGATATTGTAGAACTCTACCATTCTAGTTTGCAACAAAGTGAGATCCACGAAGATATTTTTGTACTCATCATAAGTGACAGTAGTTCCCTGTGAGCTATAAAAATCTTGAATATGAAATGGATATCCAATGAAGTCTGTCTATTCATTATTGAGCTGTAGTCTTTCCTTCCAAACACTTGCAGCTGTTGGTAAAAGCTTAGACTTTATTCCCTTCTTCACAAACATGAAAGAGATAGACTGTTGAATAGCTGAGTAACCAAGTTTACTAACTCCAAGGGAGTTCAATGTACCTTGTATATGCTTGGCAGGCACTGCATTCTTTGAAATGAATCTGTCAACGACATCTCGTTGCAATACCTTAAACTTTTTGTCATGCATGATATCTTTTGCAAGACCATTAGTTATCAATGGCTTTAACTGCTTTCCTACATTGGCCTTCGGGTCTATGTTTTCTTTGTTTGGGTAGCTAACATAAACAAAAACTTAGATTAATTTAAATTAATTAGACAGTTTACAATGCTCACCTCAATGCCTGGATTATTTTCTTAAGGCTACCAAAGCCTACCTTCAACGTTTCAAGATTCCGTAGTTTCTTCTTTCGCACACAAGTGCCTAACATTGTCTCAATGATCGTACCTTTGTTCGCAAGACCTGTGATTCTTGTGTGCACTGCATTACAGTCTTTTGGTCCTCATGATGCAAGTTTCAAAGTCTTTGAGTCTCATTTTCTTGGTGCTTCACCATGTCTTTATAAGTTTCTGATTTGTTGTTTAGAGCTTTACAGTAGCCAAGCAATCCACTCTCTCCATTACCTGCAAAGGTCAATAAGTTAGTGGGATTTGAAAATGTTGGTAAAGCATTTGTCATGGGATTCAATGGATAGAGTGAGCCTTTTGTCCAAATATCTAAGTGTTTTTCTTCCTCTGCTCTGAGTCTCTCTGCCATGATCAGTGTCACTTTGATGTTAGTTTTTCCTCGCTTACACAATGGCCTATATTGGGGATCCAGGTCAATGTGTAGATGATAGAAGGGTCTTTTAAGGAGGACATTTGTGGGTGTGGAAGGAGAAGCCATGTGTGCAACAGGGAAAGAAAGGGAGGATTTCTTTAAGGTCAGTGCACAAACAGTGAGAGAGTATGGAGAGAGCAGGTTTGGAAGGATACGTCCTACTTCCTTTAGTCATACATTCCATGTACAGGAAACTCCCTCCAATTCACAGCGTTCATTAAATGTAACAGAAAATTATTTATTCTTCAATCATCACGGCCGTTATGACAGTGTGGCAAGAATCTACTTGGAAGTACACTTTTCGAATGGTTATTCCAACTTTACATTTGCTTTTACCACAACTATTTTCTAGAGCGAGAAAGTCAAAATTCTATTTTTCTTAGAAGGCCCTCCGAAATTTCCTAATGCCTCGTCTCCAAAGGCCGCATCAAATTGTTGGATGAAGGCCAATACTTTGTCGGTAGCACCAAAGGTGCCATCATATGTGAGAGAAGAGACTCTTTCGTCCCTCTTTGAGCTTCTCAAGTTTTTGTGACCTTCGCCATGCAGGGTAAGATTTGCAATGTCCTCCCCTCTTGTATTCTATAGGAGAATAGCCAGAGCTTTCATCGGAAGAGGAGCCTTCAAGGTGAAGAACAAGGAGAAGACTTTTCTTCCTTTGTTTCCTCTTTTCCCTTTTGGAGTGACGAGGAGAAGGTCTATGGGTTAACCATTTCCTCTTGTGAGGAGTTGGCGATCGTCTAGACCGCCATCTTCATGGATCTACATCTTTTGAGGAACATAGGGAGTCATTACTTTCTTGTTCTTTGGATTCCTCCTCTCGTATGGGAGAGAGTCTTCTTTTGGGGGTCTCACCAAGAGGCCTCTCAAGCTCTCTCTCCTCTTTGAGAGGAAAGGAAGCACGAAGTTGTTGAGTAACTTCGGCTTGCAAAGAGGGGTTGCCCATAGCTTCTTGCAACCTAGTAACAAGATAATTAACAAACATGGGGGCATCATCATTAACACCTTCATGTGCAAAATCAAAGTTATCAATGTTCATTCTACTCTCTTGGTTATTGTCAGCCATGTTAATTAAACTTATGTGTTTACTTAGTGTATGCTTTGGCAATTCAAAACCTTAGTTGCTACTCCTCCTAGCCTTTGAAAATTAGGCACTTAAGTATCTACACCCACGGATCGATTTGGTTAAGTATAGAGAGTAGTGGAGTGGATCTAACATAGCAGAGTTGCCGAGGGATAGCTCTTTTTGGACTTCTTATGGCTCAATAATGGTAAAGCCGTAGGCAAGTCTAAAAAGACTCCATTATTAAGACCAAAACTCCCGAGGTGTGCAACATATCCCACATAGTGGGCTCAACAAAAGTGATAATAGATCCCAGTCCCACTTACCCTAATATAATTAACAAAATCAACCATTAATAGGCTACTTAAGGAATTCTCTTCTTAAGCAAGAAAAGAGAAACCAAATGCACTGATACCAATGTAATGGAAATGGCCTATGAACTTTGAGAGTAGCAGAATTAGGAAATAAGGTGACGCACTTTTGAGAGATTACTTTGTGAGCATAGCGGGTGAACTTAATTAATGGTAGCAACATAAACATGGTACTTAGTTAACTTGGCATGAACAATACTTTTGCACATGAAAATAGTTGAGGACCGGATTCATATGGAGCCGGTTCCCCCTCCAATAGGCATTTGTATTATAGTTTCTCCCACTAAAAGAGACTTGGTACAATACAATCTTTGTGTTCCTTGTGACCTACATGATGCAATGAAGATGGAAAACTTCATGCATCACAAGCATAACATAAACTTGTAGAAAGCATTAACTATCCCAAGCCTCAGTCCCAAGGCCTCAAACACCTTCAAAGGTTGAGAGAGCTAGCCGGGAATGAGGGTAGGGAAGCGGAAGAAGAAACATTTCATAGGAGAAAGAAATAGTTCCTCACTTATCATCACTCTTCTTGCTAGCATACATAATAGCATAGTAATGAAGATGGAGAAGATGGAAAGCTTAAGCATTGAAGCATGGCTCTTGGTTGGATTTGCATTCCATAGCCAAGAGTGTTGGTGTATGCTCTCACTTCTCACAAGCTTGGAGAAGGAGGTGAAGTTCCTCTACTTTCACCAAGTGAGAATGAATCCACAAAATGAGTGTGTGTGTGTGTGTGGTGTATATCCCCCCAGCACCCCCCTTGCTTGCTTGGGACGAGTTGCAACTTTTCCACATGTTGCAAGCTCATTGGACACCTCTCCCCCTAGCCAATCACATGCAGCATGCACTCAAGTACATGGGTAGTCTTTTGACAAGTGTCCTCCTTACCCCTTAGAGAGAGAGAAAGTTTGAAAATATCTAGATATTTGTTGGATGGAACTAGAAGCTCATTGGACCCCTCTTTAGCCCAACCAACAGCATTCAAGAACACCATGTGGTTAAGCTTAGTGAGATTGTGACATGTGTCCCGTGTGCCCTTTTAGAAAAGGGGTGCCCTTTGGGTGAGAGGAAGGTTAGGTCAAAGATTCCCATTAACTTTGGGACTTTTATGCATAGGAAGCTTCTCAACAAACTTCCTCATTAAGTGTGTAGGGTCTCTTTTTGTCTCAAGCATCTTACCCCCCATGCATAGGAAGCTTCTCAAGCAACTTCCTCATTAAGTGTGTAGGGTCTCTTTTTTACTCGAGCATCTTACCCCCCATGCATAGGAAGCTTCTCAAGAAAGTTCCGCCTGCCACGCTTTCACCTTCCTCCTCGCTTTCTCCAACAATACATAAGAAGCAATTTCATCATCACTATGTGATCATCTAGTGAAGCCACAAGCCTCTCCGCTCCAGTTTTGACAAATTGAGTTCATTTCCCAGATGCAACTCGACATTCCCTAGTTTACATGCATTGCTAAAGAGCGGGTAGCTTGGGGAACTCCTTATGGCATAGAACGACGATGAGCCTTGAGGCCAAACCGCGATAGGGTAGCGCTGACCAACTTCTGGCCTTTTCGTCTATCCTCGCAGTTCACATGAGAGAGAGAGAGAGAGAGAGAGAGAGAGAGAGAGAGAGAGAGAGAGAGAGAGAGAGAGAGAGAGAGAGAGAGAGAGAGAGAGAGAGATTTGATCAAAGAGAGGGTGCACGATGGGCTGACTGATTGACAATGCAACTTTGCTTCAAAAAGGAGCTTCAAGAGCCTCCGAGCACTTGCAGTTCCAAGACCTCCAAGGGCTATGCGCTGGAGACAAAGACAGGGACAAAAAGAAGTTTGATATGTATATACATATGTATCTATACTTTTATAAAAGGGGAAGGGATTTCGACACCTTCCCCTTGCCACTTGTAAGAAGCTCTTCAGTTCGATGGTGTTCTCTGTGCAAAACAGTGAGACAGCGAGCAAGGGAGAGAGAGAAATAAATTTAATTGGTCAGTAGAGGAGAGAGGGGGGAAGAGAGAAAGAGAGAGAGAGAGAGGAGAGTTGTGTGACGTGGATTTATGTGAGAGGATGTGGAGGCGTCCGTGTTATTGGAGTCAAAGGAAGAAACAGACAATGTTGCTATTAGCGACAAGCGTCACCAGCGCTACTACAGTGGGCTCTGGGAACATGGGCAGAGATGGAAGGCATTGGTTTGAGTGCCTGTTTTGTGGACAGGAATTTGGTAGTTTGGAGGCAATATTGGGCAGACACCAAAATGCTAACAAGCGGGAACTATTGCTGGCTAGCCGCTTGGCCAGTACGGTAGCAATGGAAGGAGGCAACGCGACAACGACACCTCATGTCTCCTATTGATGCAGCTTCCCACTACAGCCTCCCACCTTTCGTGTCTCCTCATTGCACCCCTCATCCGTAGCACTGCTCTCCGACAGCCCCATTCAACCTGTCCCCTGTTCCCGCCTTTTCCAACATGGCAGCCAACTACACGTCCCAAGCCCCGCCACTCGGTACCATTCTGCCCCCCGCATTTCTTTCATGCCACCCGCAGCCAGCCTTCTGTCTTCTCCATCAGTCGCTTTCCCACTCCACAGACCCTCCCCTCCTGCCATGTCATCACCGTCTTGCGACATTTTCCTTGGCCTCATGATCTTGGGGTTGGGGTTGCGCCCGTCAGCCTAGGAGGAAGTGTCCAGATCACTCCTCCATAAATTCCTTTGGGTGACCTCACCAAAATTTGGTATGCCACATCACTTCTGCAACATCATGGCGTTGCATCAATGAGTTTGTATCGTTGCCAAACTCTCCTAGAAATGAAAGGAGACTTTATAAATACACATGTAGGGAAATCTTCATTTGTGGAAGGGAGCTTTTTTTTGGTAAGAAGGTGAATCATATATGATACAAGGTGAACCCTGTAGTGGCCGTCTCTCTCTCTCTCTCTCTCTCTCTCTCTCCCCCCCCCCCCCCCCCCCTCTGAAAGTGTTAAATATAGTCTTCCCCCCCTCTCTCCATAATTTCTCATACCCTCTCGTACCCTTAATGGTTAATGGGTGAGAGGAATTCAAATTTGAAGGCCGCCTCCTTTATTTTGCACAAGCAACTTCAACGAGAGAGAGAGAGAGAGAGAGAGAGAGAGAGAGAGAGAGAGAGAGAGAGAGAGAGAGAGAGAGAGAGAGAGAGAGAGAGAGAGAGAGAGAGAGAGAGAGAGAGAGATTATTCACGTGCGCAAGGAGTTGGAGTCGCAGGAACGAGACATCGTAAGATATCACCACTGACCCTTGCAAGTTGCATCCACCTTCTGGCTCCACATTGCAAACATTGCCAACAATAGTTAATCTGAATCTTGCAATTTGAAAGAAAAAATCTCTCTCTCTCTCTCTCTCTCTCTCTCTCTCTCTCAATGCAACACACACATGATTGACCGTGCAGATGTCGAGATCACAAAAAAAAAAACTCTCTGTCCAATTACCCATCAGCACATGGCATCTTTCTCCCTTTGCCGCCTCCTGTCGATGCAAAAGTCTCTCTCTCTCTCTCTCTCTCTCTCTCACACACACACACACACACACACACACACACACACACATCGTCGCTGAAAAATTTGGCTCGTCTTTCCCTCACACCTAGCATGTCCCTCTTCCCCCCCCCACACCCCTCCCCTCCCCTCCCATTTCCCCCTTTTTCCCTTCAAAGCGACAGTAGCATCTCCTAAGATTCTTACTATCAAACCTCTCATGTAAAATTTGACACACCTAGTCGTGAGTGATAGAGTTTTGTCGGGAAATTGTGTTTTATATGAGAGTGGGGGAAGCTGGAAAGAACAGTCTATAATCCACTTCGATTAAAAGAAGAGCGTGATCAAGGTCGATGGCGGCGATGATGAATCGAAGGACGGTCGTAGCGGCGGTGCTTCTGCTGTTCGTGGTAGTGGCAGGGATGGCGGAAGGAGGTAAAAGAGAGAGAGAGAGAGAGAGAGAGAGAGAGAGAGAGAGAGAGAGAGAGAGAGAGAGAGAGAATAATTCTCAGGCTGATGGCAACGTGCCTGTATGCAGCAGGTCATCATCGTCATCTCGGGCAGACGGCCGAGAAGTGCAGTGTGAAGGATTTGAGCATAAGGCAGCGGCAAGTTTCAAGGGGGAAGCACCCGCGGTGGGAGGTGGTGGTGAGCAGCAGCTGCCAGGCTTGCAAGGCGTTCATGGTGGAGGTGCACTGCCCGGGCTGGAAGGAGGGCAAGGCCATCGAGGGGTTCATGTACCCCATCGAGCTGATAGAGCCGGACCTCTGCATGTTGGGCGGTTCCATCACGCCCTCAAAGGCCTTCTCCGCCGTCTACCGACAGACCGCCGGCAAAATTAATCTCTCTATTGCCTCCGCCAAATTCATTAATTGCACCCCTTAATTCTTTTTTGCTTATCGAAATTATTACTGGTTTTTGGGTCAAGAAATACATGTAAATGCGTAAATTTTTACGAGTTCAAACGCTCAGTTTTTAGTTCTCTCTCTCTCTCACTCACACTCACACACACACACACACACACACACACACACACACAGCAAGGTCTTGATTCTTGCTCGTTGGTTAGATCTTTCAGCAAGACTAGAAAAATACATTTTTCCTAACCGAAGGAAATAAGGGGAAACTTGAAATTCTCCTGGTTTATGGTCAAAATTTGAAGCTTTTGCCGGTAATTACACTAAAACTTGTGAAAAATTCTCGGTTTTCTTCAAGGCAAGCTCAAAATCTAACCGGGATTTTAGACCGGTTAAAATACAGTGGACCCCTTTGAGGTCTTCTAGACCTCGTACTCATACGACACTTCAAACCTTTTGTGTCTTCATGTTAAACCCTTTCAAATTTCAAAACTAAAACTAAGCTTTATTATCTTTGTGTAGGCACAGGAATACCCCAAGACACTTTAAGAAAAACTTGGAAAAAACACCTACACCTAGACATGATGCAACATCCTTTGGTAGTTGAGGATATCACAAGCAGTGATAAGATTTCAGGCCCACTCTATTCTTGCAAAATTAAGACGCTAGGAAGTTGTACTCTTCTCTATGGAAGGGCAGATTTTCATTTTGCCCTTATGATGAAGAATATCAAATAGATTACTAGTCAAATTTTGGAAGTTAACAACATAATAAAATTAAAATGGTAATCCTAATGGCTTCAAATTTTGGAAGTTATCGACATAATAAAATTAAAAGGTATTTCTATTTTTTTATAATTCAAAGATTCTCTCAACAACAACAAAAATGATGCACTAGTATATAGCATGTAGCAACTGGCAATGGCGAAACACGTAGATTTGCAATAGTATTAACTAGGAAGGATGGATACAACATTGTGTGTGTGTGTGTGTGTGTGTGTGTGTGAGAGAGAGAGAGAGAGAGAGAGAGAGAGAGAGAGAGAGAACACTTTGAAGAGAAGAAAATGCTAAAGAGAAAATAAAGGAGAAGAGAAACACTTCCTTGTATGGACACAAAAGGTCTTTTGACTTTCCATCTTCATTCGTCTTTTGACTTTCCACTTTCATCTGTCTTCTCATTTCCTCTCATTCTGCAAAGTGCAAAGTGCAAGAGCTCTATCTCCTTCTCCAAGCTAGTAGAGAAGTTGAGAGCCTACACCAACACTCTTGGCTATGGAATGCAAATCCAACCAAGAGCCATGCTTCAATGCTTAAGCTTGTCATCTTCTCCATCTTCATTACTATGCTATTATGTATGCTAGCAAGAAGAGTGATGATTAGTGAGGAACTAGTTGTTTCTCCTATGAAATGTTTCTTCTTCCTCTTCCCTACTCTCATTCCCTACTAGCTCTCTCCACCTTCGAAGGTGTTTGAGGCCTTGGGACTGAAGCTTGGGATAGTTAATGCTTTTTGACAAAGTTTATGCTATGTTTGTGATGCCTGAAGTTTTCCATCTTCATTGCATCACCTAGGTCACAAGGAACACAAAGATTGTATTATACCAAGTCTCTCTTAATGGGAGAATCTATAATACAAATGCCTATTGGAGGGGGGATCGGCTCCACATAAATTTGGTCCTCAACTGTTGTCAAGTTCTCTAAACTCTCTCTCTTGCAAAAGTATTGTTCATGCCAAGTTAATTTGGTACTATGTTTATGTTGCTACCATCAATTAAGTTCACCCTCTGTGCTCACAAAGTAGTCTCACAAAAATGCTTTCTATAAGTTTCCTAATTCCGCTACTCTTAAAGTTCATAGGCCATTTCCATTACAAGACCCAACCTAACTAAGTAATGCTTTAGGAACCTTTTTAGCCTCCTTATGCTTTATTGATGCTCTTCACCCTGCTGACTTGAATTTTTTACTTTTCTTCTTTGCCTACTATTGTTAACAAGCTTTATTTCATAAGCAACCTCCTATTCTCCCAATGAGACTAGACAATCTCAAGAGGTTTTAAACCCTCTCTTAGATCTAGATCTGCAAGATCAGGATGAGAAGGATGCCCTAGGTTTCACAGATGACCCCACTTTTCAAAAAATAGAAAGATCTATGCCCAAGCACTTTTCTGAAATTATTCCACTTCTTCCTCCTAGGCAAGTTGAGCTTGATGCCATCCGTCTAGAAAATAGACTTTGGGACTTCGAGATATTTAATCAGTGTGTCCCTTTCACCATTGAATCTTTTACTCTACTTTGTAGTCTTGCGGAGGTTGTAGAACAATGCAAAACTTCAGCCCTACGATCTAAGCACAAGATAAGGCTTTATTTTGAAGCAAATCAAGTTGTTAGACATTGATGACAAGAAGTGCTCAAATTCATATATGGTAGCCCGTACAAAGGGACTATCACTCAACGATAAAGAACACGACATCCGAAAATTCTTTAAAACATGCTAAAACACTTGCATGCCCTTCATAAAGTGTAGCTGCAAACAGAATCCAGGATCCAATTGCCCCTCAATGATCATATGATTTGACCACCTTCTATGGTTTGTATTTTAGAATCTTCCAAGGTTTTTTCCTTACGCTTACACAAGTGTATGCTTTCATCAGCTGGGTAACTTCTTTTCCCATTTAAGTTTGACATGTAGTTGTGGTATTCTATGCTATTCATGAGCATATATTAGACGCATCCAAGGGCTTAGCATTATATACACCAGGGACACCATTTCTTCCTTGAGTACAACACCACCCGCTTGGATAGACCATCGACACTATTTTCAAGACTTCCAGAGTAAAGAGTAGTTGAAAAGAATTGCTAGCACACCAGGAAATACAGGCTCATCTTCAAAACAACCAAGGCAGTTCCATGGATCAGCAGATTTTGGAGATACTCCAAGAATGTTGGAATACAACACAAATGACAAGGTAAGACATCTATCCACTTATACCAATGGCTTACATTCATTTAAACAAGCTAATAAGGTAAATAACTTGGGGGGTTGTTGTTCAGTACCCCCCTATATAACGTGCATTTATGGGGTATTAAAAAAAAACCTCTTTTAACATGTCTGAATGAATAAAATGATCCCTTATTTTAGGAAATTTTTCCAAAATTGAATATAAACCCCGTTATTTTAATGGACCTCTATTAAATTGCCTAAAATTTTTACATTTTAAAACCCCTCCTATTGAACTCATGTTAAACATTAACATGATTACATAGTGCACCCCTAGATGTAAATAACAGATTCATCCTATTGAACTCATGTTAAACATTAACATGATTACATAGTGCACCCCCTAGATGTAAATAACAGATTCATTCATTCAAGTTTTTGTAATAATTTTATGAACTTCATACGCCCATGGTTGTTCTTTGACAAATTGTTGAAAGATTTGGGTTACATAAAAAATCTAGAGTAGTTTCATATCAATTTTGGCTGGAAATACACAAATAGCATCAAACAATATTTATGTAAATCGTTTGCCACCTTTGCCAAACCTTTTGATCTCACTGAACCTTATGTTTGCATTACCCAAAAAAGATTTAGTAGCTTCTAAAGGGATTTTGGCACTTATGATAAAACTACTCAGCCTACTTTTATAAGGCATTGCATACTTAGAGATTTTATAACCAAAGGTCTCAACCATATTCCCCTTGTCCCAGTGTATTTATAGTCGGTCAAGATAGGATTAAAACATGGGTGGAAAAAACTTCGCCATATACTCAACATAAACTGTGCACCCTATCACTTGCACATAATTGAAGAAAAAATAGAAAAAATGTTAGCAGCAGGCTAACCCGGATACCATTTTTTGGAGCACTTTTGTAAAAACACTTATTATTTTGATAATTCAAAAATGTTGTAACTCCTATTTTTTTGTTAAACTTTGTAATTGATGAGCCGGGGCTACAAGCTTCCAGATTGTATCAACCTGTCATTACCCATCTTTAGTTAGAGCTCCCAGATTATTAGTTTCGACCACCAAAAACCTTGGCTAAGGTATAAAAGCCAATTTTTGTAAGTTATTTGTAAGTTTTGGATAATAGAAACACAACGTGAGCTAGCGGCGCTCACTCTCTCCTTCTCGCGCTTCCTACTGCCTCCCCGGTTATCACATTGCAGTCGCGTTTGTGGCATTGCAACCGCAGGTAAGAGCTCTACGCATTGACGTAAGCAATTCACAGTATTTCGTAGCTTTTGGCGTCGCTGACCCTCGGTCCACTTTCATCATAAGTAGGAATTTATACTTCAAAATCAAAAACTAAGCATAGGCACGGTATTGGGGCATCTTTGCTAAGCATTTAGGTGCATTCTGGGTCGAGAACGACTAGGTCAAAAATCCACTATTGTTAATAATCGCGATTTTGGTACTTTACCTAAAGTGGAATTTGAGACCATAAGCATGTGTGCTTAGGTCTTACAAATGTGTCCTAAAAGTTTCGTTATGTTTGGATGTCATTTGATGCTGTAACGGATGTGATTTGTTTGTCAATGAGCGATTGGCTTTTGGTGATTTCAGTCACTTGAGTGTAGCTTGAGTTAGATGCGCATTGTTAGTTGTTTTCCGGGAGATTGACAATCTCTTGTAAACACTATGCACTAGTCGATTCAGCTTCATCCCATGGATCGACAATTTAATCGTGGTTCTTGCTAAATCTGCAATAAGATAGGAGTGAGATTAGACACCCGTCCCACATTTGGCACCGCTGCCGGGGATCGAAGAGACCTAAACTAGGGAAAAACATGAGCATCTTGTGAAGTTATCCTTTAATTTTCTCTAGGATCTCCTAGAGTAAAAATTTTCTTTTAGAAACCGCATAGCTTAAGATTGTCATCTTTTTCTGTGTAGAGGTAGCTCGTACTTGCTAAGTGCCTTTAGAATTGTAGGATTGTAGAACTAGATTAGGATTTTGAGGATGATTGGTATCCGAGACAAGTCTTAAGATCAATGCTCAGGAAACCATAAAAAATAAGAAAACGAGTGTTTGTGGACACTTTCCACAACCCCATTGCATGAGAACCTAGGAGTAGGGTAAGTAGGATCCGAGGTGGATTTCAGAACATTGCTCTCTCCAAAAGAATCATTGTGGATTGTCATTTGAAGTTGCGGAATTTTAGGTCTACGGCTAGAAATAGCATGAAAAGACTCCAAACCACTCAATCCTACTGGAGAGTATGCTAAAAAGTTGTATGAATCAATGGATAAGCTCAAGGACACATTGAGGTAAAAATTTCAAGAGTTTGCAAAAACTCTTTAATTTTTCTTGACATTTTAAGCCAAATTAAGTTTTGACTTGATTCATAGGCTAAAAATAGCTCCTGAAAAGACTGTCCATTGAAAAATTGCAAAAAAATGTTCATTTTGGACATAAAGTAAATAATCACGATTATTTACTTTCAGCTCAAATTTGACCAAGCTTGATATCAGTGACTCATTGTATGTGTCCAAACAACTTTTGTAAAGGCACAAAAGATTTGGATCACCAAACTGGCAAAAAAATGGGTAAAAACTAAAGTTTGACTAACTTTTTGAAACTTGAGTGTAAATTGGGGAAAAAATTGTCCAAACTCAATGAAATTTGATTCATAGGCTTATATTGATGCGATACACAAGTGTATATGCTCAGCTGACCAAAAAGATGCAGTTGTAAATAATCGCAATTATTTACATCTGCCTCATTTTTCAACTTTTTTGACCAAAAAGATGCAGTTGTAAATAATCGCGATTATTTATATCTGCCTCATTTTTCAACTTTTTTGACCAAGTCAGCATACCACTAGTTCTACCATGTTGTAATAAGCCCACAAACCAAATTTGGTAAGATTTGGATCATTGGATTGAAAATTGTGACCAAATTTGCAAAGTCAGTCTGCGGACGAAAAACTGATGACCATTTGACCAAAAATTGTCCAAACTTGATGAAACTTGGCTAGCAACCTTAAGTTGAAGTGCTTAACAGGTTTGTGTCAAGATTGGGACAAAAACTTGCAAAAATCAGTTGAAGTAAATAATCGCGATTATTTACATCTGCTTCAAAAATTGACAATCTTGCACATTTGAGCATACCACAAGGTCAAGCATATCAAGTAGACCACACAAATCAATTTTGGTGAAATTGGGATCACAAAAGTGAGACTTAAGCCAGATTCTTGAAATCAGAGTCTGCGGATACGAAACAGTTGATAAACTTGAACAGATTTTGTCCAAATTTGTTGAAACTTGTCCAAGCACCTTAACAGGTTGAATACTTGGCAAACCAAGACAAAAAGTGCAAAAAATTGACAAAAGTAAATATTCGTGATTATTTACTACTGCTACATAGGGACACCAGTTTTGACTTTTGAACTTGTACAATGTTAGACCAACATGGTACAAGGCCACTAGGCAATTTTGGGATCAATTGGATCCAAATTGGTACATGTTTATTCAGTTTCTAGGTTGCAAATTAATCCTTTGATTTTTTTGCCAAAGTCGAATCTGAAAGTCAATTGCTGACTCCCATAGCTCAATTTGAAAGAATAGCTAACTTGATCAAAATTGATACATGAATCAGGTTGCAGACAAGGTATCGGCAATTTGATAGAAGTTGCAATCAAGTCAAGTGAAAATTGACAACAAGTCAATCCAAAGGTAAGTACTCTATCCAGGGCTTCACAAGTCTTTATGAACCTTAGATCTAGTCGTGTACTAGAAAATCAAGGCATATTTGGAGAAACCTCCAGTAGAGTATCCACCGAAGAAAGCGTGAATCAAGGAAATTCCTTGCACACTATCCTTGAAGAAGTCTCAGATACTTTTTCAGATTTAACCTTTGAAATATCTTCTTACTCAACTCACTCAGAGACCAGAACGACAGTGCGCTATAAGCATATACTCTCATTTTATAAGACTAATCGCCATGGAGCTCAAGTTTACCTGGATCCTAATGAAGAGTATGCTATTCGCATGGATGACCATGGTATTGAGTTCGAAGAAGAAATCAAGGCAAACAAACAAGGCAAAATGTACATGGACAGAAACGGAACTCAGTATTTGCAAGTCAAAAACGCTGACGTAATAGACAAATGGGGATTGGAAGTAAACACCATAATCCCAGATATGTCAGCAAAAGAAGGACCACCAAATTTAGAATTCTAGGGATATGATCAATAGATTTGAAGCCTTTGAAACGGCTTAGTACAGATAATCCTAGGATCGGAGTCTATTGTTGGGAGGATAGAAATGTAAAAGACCTTCTGTGGACTTCGCATGCCAAATCGGGACAACTAACGCCCATGAAGATCATCTATATCTTCAAGATCAAAGATAAGGGTTCTGCAGATCTACCAATCTACCTGTTTAGGGATTGTTATAACAACAACTTTGTTAGGATGACTCCTGAGGAGGTAGAAAAAACCAAATACCAAGGGTATTCCATAAGGGATTGGATATTGGGCCAAGGACCAGAAACCATTCCAAGAGATGAACACCGTGATTGATCTTTTGAGAGTAATGTTAAGAAACCAGAAACTATCTCATCACGAAGAAAACCGGGTGACACTAAGGCCAATCCAGGGCTACATGACTCACTATTTCTAACAGACTGGTTTGAAGGACTCGGAACAGGACCAACTGCTAGGAGACCGGGAGTTGAACCAAATAGACGTGTCAGACCAACTGATTTTCAAAAATGGGTCACAAAATACAATGGATCAGAGAATCCATACGACCACTTAGCAAGCTTTAAGCAAGTGCTAAGAGCAGAATGTATATTCGATTTCCATACTCAATTCGAGGGGTTTGGAATGAAATTATAAGGAAAAGCATTGACATGGTTCCAAAACATTCCACCAAGGTCAATCATGGACTTGAACACATTAGCTCAAGGATTTGCAGCTGCTTGTTCCAAAGCAGGGAGGATCAAACACAATATGGTAGCTCCAACCTATAGCTTTGAACAGAAACAAGGTGAGTCTTTTAGGGATTGTGAAACTCGAATGAAGCAATACATTGCCAAATGCTCAGAGCTAGAGATACCTGCAGAAGATCGACTAGTATCATTGTTTCTAGAGGGACTGCTAAACAAGGAACTTCATGCTATACTGTATAGCAAGAAGCATACAACCCTAGAAGAGTGTGTGTCAGATGCTACTTAGGAGACAATTGTGATATTTTCAATGCAGAAGATGTTCCTAAGGATAACCAAAGCGAAAAAACAACATCCACCAAACCAGCAGAAGTGGGAACGGCTGCTGCAGCACTGCTTTTAGCCATAGAAGACATGCTCAAAAGGATGAATGACATGATGAACAACATGCAAAAAGCACCTATGAGGGGACCAGGACAAGGGATACCTCAACAGGGACAACCAATTAGGCCATAAAAATGGTGTGCAACGAGGGTAAATGAACCAACCATGAGACCAACGAATGTTATTTTTGACCAAAGTATGATGGGAATGTTCAGTACGTGTCTATGAGGCCACAAGGACAACCCATGTACAGATATCAGCCTAATATGGCCCAAGCTCAAAGACCACCGATGGGTATGGAAAGACCTCAACCCGTGTTGGGTCAACAACCTCCGTATCTCGGACATAATGTAGTGCTTGTAAAGTACATGCATCTAGATGGAGTCATAGATGAACAAGCACTAGTGCTTGTTGCACCCTATGCTTAGCCTAGTCCATCTACAATAATGGTAGAAGGAGATTGGTAGAATTCACATCCACCACCAATGGAAGAACCTGTGACTTATACTCCACCAGAGCTTGCACCAATGTATTATGTAGCTAATCAAGGTGTTAGACCTTTTATGGTAAGACCCATGATTAAGCCAAGAACGGAAAACTGCCATAACTGTGGTGCATATGATCATTGGAAAAATGAATGCCCAGAGCCTGACAAAAACTTCAAGCCAGTTGAAGCTTATTGCATACAATGTTGCAAAAATGGAGGACACTTCCCAGAAGATTGTCCTAAAAATCCTTTAAACAAGGGTAAAACAGTAGTAAACATAGTCCAAGTGATACCTAATAGCTCATCTGAGAGTGAACCGATTGTTCCAATCAAGGTAATCACTAGAGCCCAGGCTAAGAAAAAGAAACATAACTCCTCTAATGATTCGGAGACTACAAATTTTTCCTCTCAAAAGACCAAAAGGTATGAGATGAGAAAACAAAAACAACGGGCAGAAATCGAGGAGAAAGCAAAAAAGCTATTCTAGGAAAAGGTGAAAGAAATTGAAAGTGAAATCAAAGAAACAACTGTGAAATCTGGCGGATCGAATCTAGTTGATAAAATTTTTGAGCCTATTAATGCGGCCTTGGAAGCCTACCAAGCAGGACTTAAAGCAGGCCAAAACATGGAAAACAAATGGAAAAACTATCCTTCTCCAGACATGGAAGTAGCTAAGCTTGAAGCTTATCAAAATTTGGTAAGAATCACGCAAGAGATGTTGGAAAAACAAAAACCCAAGTGCGAAAGTATGACAAAACCTGAAGAGCTTGTGGTAAGAGACACTAAAGAAAAATCCGAAGTGGTGGTAGAACCCCACATTTAACCAAAAGAGGCAGAAATTATAGTGTCGGACAGCGAAGATGCCTTAGAGGGAATTCCATTCGTAGAAGAAGACTGGCTAGGACACTTATGGAAAAAAGTTAGAGAGATCAATGATGGGAGCCTAATTCTAAAGTCAGCTGCTATAGAGGAAGTATGGTTAGACAATCTACCTCCTAATATGGACGTAGATGTACAATCCTTGTATGGAGATTGCGGATCTGAAGCTTCAGGAATGTCGAAACCATTGACCTTGAAAACACTACCCTCTTACTTCGTAGATAACGAAGATGAATCCACAGTGTGTAAAACCACTCAAGTAAAAAGAGCAGAACAGACCCTAGAAGTATACAACATACAACATTCATTCAATCATGTCTACACCCATCCAATGCACTCTTACCTTGGGAGTATCGTTAAAACTCAGACCATATTTATGGAATGATCTACAAAAAATCCTAGAGAAGGTGGGGATAACGAGGCTAATCGCAAAATTTTTGGAAAATTTGAAACACAAAGTGGACAACAAAGAGATTCGATTTGTTTCAATGAACAAAGTCGGTGAATACTACGAAGGGGAAGAAGGAAACACCGCCCTTCTAGTGAAATATAATGACATAGAAACCATGGCAATACTAGATAGTGGGGCAGGCATAGCCATAGCCACGAAAGCAGTATGGGAATCCTGGGGACAACCAGCAGTTAGACAAACTCGAATGAAATTGCATTTGGTTGATGGACACATTGAAAGACCCTTAGGACTGCTTGAAAAGTGATAGTTAATTCTTGTGGGATTGAAAATCAACACACTTTTGCCATAGTAGACTTTGGGAAGAAACTCAATTACAAAATCATATTGGGAAGACCTTTCATGCGATAGGTACAGCTCATCCAAGATTGGAAAAAAAACTATCTGTACTTGAAGCAAGTGAGATCAATAACAAGGGTTAATCTAAAAGATCACACTTATAGAGATTTCATGAAAACACCCATACAAGAGTTTGATTTAGTCTCTTCGATTGAAACTAAGCTTCCATCCTGGTTGAACAAAGACACTCCTATTTGGTTGTGCAGAGCTTCAAAAAACGGGAGCTTAAAACGAGAAGAATGTACCTTAGAAAAGGATTGCACAGATGAAGCCTATGTACCTGAACCCTTTCCAGAGCATTTGTTTGAGCCATTTGAGTGGACTCAAATTTTAGCGAAAATGGATGTATGCCAACTCAATTTTGCAATGATGATGGCTATGATCCCATACAAATGATCTCAGCCCTCCACATTGAAGATGAAACTCACGAAACTAAGGACTTGATGAAAGCTCAATAAGTATTTCCAGACCTCTACTACAATGCAACAGATGAGTTAGAAGAACATTCAGCTATCTCAAATGATTCGGGGTCGGAAAAAGAATATGTGAGGGCTAAGTTACTCATGAAAGGAGGAGAAGAAAAGTTTTTTGACTTTCCTAACCAAAAACCGAGAAGATAGAAATGGTATAGACAAAAAAGAGACACCAAAAACGTGAAAGCTAGACCTATGCTATCAGTCTCTAGTAGAACACAATTCCTTATACAGATAGATGCACCTGATTGTGCCAAGGACAAGATCATTGGTAGATATCCTTCAAATAAAAACCCGAAAATGTCGAAAACATTGAGAAAAACGAGGAAGGATACTCAAGCAAAACCAAAGAAACAGGAAAAGGAGTCAACCATGACACGAATTGGACGGAAAAAGAAGTATCAAGAGTTGAGAAAAGCTCTGAAGGAGATATATACGACCAAAATGGAAACCACAAAAGAGGATAGTAAAGAATTAATGAGTGTTCCATCCCATTACAAGAAATATACTCTCTAAAATTAAAAAAATCATAGTCGATCAACCTATTAGGGAATTACGAAAACAAGGAAAGTCCTACAAAGGGCCTGAAAATGCAAAAAACATAGATCTTGCTGAACCAAGAGAAGAGCCTAGGTCTGCTTACATTGCAAATGACCTAACAGAAGAAGAAGAAGAGCTTTTGTTAAACTTACTAAAAGAATACCGAGATATCTTTGCTTGGTCTTACAAGGATCTCAAGGGTGTGGATCCAAAAATCTGTCAACATACCATAGCCATGAGAGATGATGCGAAACCAAGTAGGCAAAGGCCATACACATATAATGAAACATTTGCCAGGAAGATCAAATAAGAGATGGAAAAACTAAAGGAAACCGAGTTCATTTATGAAATTGAACACACCAATTGGTTATCTCCAATTGGTAGTACCCAAGAAGAATGGAAAATCACGAGTGTGTGTCAATCTCAAAAAAGTGAGTGCAGCTACCATTAGAGACAACTTTCCTCTTCCAATCACTGAGCATGTTTTAGAACGAGTTGCAAGAAAATAAGCTTACAGCTTTTTAAATGGCTTTTTGGGGTACAATCAACTTTTGGTTGACCCAAAAGATCAGCATAAAACTGCTTTTGCAACGGAATGGGATACTTTTGCCTATCGGGTTATGCCTTTTGGGTTAACTAATACTCCTACCACCTTTCAAAGATTGATGAGCCGTGATTTTAAAGAATATCTTTGGAAATTCTTAGAAGTATATATGGATGATCTATGTGTAAATTCATCAATCTGGGCTTATCATTTTGAACACCTCAAAAGGGTATTCGAAAAATGTAGACTTTATAGGATTTGCTTAAATCCTGAATAGTGCACATTCATGGGTAGACAAGGAAAAATTCTTGGGCATATCGTATCTAAAAATGGCATAGCTACTGATATGGATAAAATTCATGTCATTGCGATTTGCCTAGACCGACAACTGTCAAGGGGGTTCAAGCCTTCATGTGACATTGTGGATATTACAATGGTTCATTTACATGTACACTATAATTGAAAAACCCATGTATAGCTTGATTACACACTTTGAGTGGACCGAGGCATGTGAAGAATCCTTCATGAAGCTTAAACAAGCTCTCACCTCAGCTCCAATATTGAAAGCAACAGATTGGAATAATATATTCCACATACATGAAGATGCTTCCAATTTTTTCAGTGGGTCGCCGCGACAGACGTCTGTAGCATAGCTTTCTGGCACTAACGTAATGTCAATACTCAGGAAAAGTGACTCGGATGGGACACGGAGACTCTTTGAGATTGTCAATCTCAAGAAGTAAACCTTAACAAACAACACACTATCTCAACAAGCAAACCAACACTCAATGATCAAGGAAATCTGCCTATGTCCTTTCTCACAGCTCTAGGTCATCACGCCATTTTGGCACTTGAACGGACTCGAAATGCAATGAAACTTTAGGAGGAGGTCTAGGACACCTAGGGGCACTATCCTACCAAGTCTGGTCGCAATCTGACGAGGTACCAAAATCACGATCAACAAGAAAAAGGTCCTGAAAATTGCAACATATCAGCCTAGAAGTGCCTATGGTCTAAGAACACTCTCCTATGATCAAAATGACAATAAACAATTATTTAAGCACTCATATCTTCATTTACAGCTCACAGACACGTAGTCACGAACCACAACAAAACTGACAATGCTTACACTTGAATTGAAGAGCAAAAAGAGAGGAACACAATGCAAGTTTCTGAATCAAAAATGGATTACCAAATCATTATCTGCAATGATTACAAGGTTGGAGCAGCTCGTAGCTTGAGCGTACGTTTTTTGAGCTCCCTTCTTCTTCTAAACATAAGTCTCTTCCACATTAAGGTTATTGACATTTATAACTAGGGCATTCTAAATGGCCAGTGGCTCGCTCACACAGACCTTTACAATTGTCATGACAGAATTACAACTCAGGGAATTGATTGTTACTCTGGAATTAGGATTTACACAGAGTATCACTACACTAGCTCAGCAAAACAATAAACTAAAAATGTGGTGTCCGGCCATGTGTTCGACCAATTGGGTGCCCGTTTGATGTGTCCTCAAACATTCCCCCCTTCCTAATTCGTGTTGTCCCTTGACACGACCATGTGCAGTCTTGTCATAGGGTTTTCTTCAGCGTTGTCTTCAAGGTTGGACTTCAGCTTGGGAAGTGCTTTGTTGTTGATGACGCTCCACCCTTCCTTGAGTGATTCATATCTTTTGTGAAGAGTTCTTTTGATGTTTCTATCTTTGTCATTAACTTGCAATACTTCACTAGCTTCAGCACTATGGAACTCCTTATGTTTTGTTGTTGGGACCTTTTTTGTTGAAGTTATCATTGTTTGTCCATTGTCTTTGTATGAAATTCTTCATTTTGCCGTTGATCGTTGAATCTTTTTCTTCAAGATTGGTCTTCATCTTGGGAAGTGTGTTGTCGTTGATGACAATCCCCCCTTCCTTGAGTGATGCATAGCTGTCATGTTGTTGATACGTGATTTGAGCTTTGATTATCGAGGCAACTTTCCTTCTTGTTGTGCATTCACCTCTTCGTTGCCAATTTGAGCATAGAAGTTGATGTGTCTGAGCTTGTAGAACTGATCCTCTTTGTTGCTGCGTGGACTTTATGATGGATTTGATTTCAAGGTCCACTAGAATTTGAGTTGCCTGCAATAAGTCACCATTGTTGAAGTACTCTGTGAGCTACGTATGGTTGTTGTGGATAGCTCGCTTGCTAAATTTCTCATTGCTTGTTATTGTAAGCCATTCTTTAACTTGTCATTTTTTAAAGGAGCTTTGTTGTCGCCCTTGAAGATAAAAGATGCTCTTGATAAGCATATGAAGACCTGCTGTGTTTACTCCAAGTCGTTGTTGATTGATTTGGGTAGCCATTTCTTTATTGCTGATATAGAAGAAATATATACAAGAAGTCTATGATGAGAGGTTCTAGATTAGGGTCTTAAAACTCAAGGCCAGAAACCCAATTCCATAAGTTCTGGAAATTTAGGCCTCTTCCATTATGTTGGTCTTTTGATGCCATCATTTGGTCAAGTAGGTTAGCATATTTTGGCTCCTCTTGACTTGCTTGTCGAGTGACTGATCTAGCGTTTGCTATATCTTGTTGTTTAAGGCATAGACATTCGGAATAGACAAAGCACAGAAATCAGAATGGAACTGGAACTGGAACAGAACACAAAAATTGACAATAGACTAAATCCGCCATAACTTCCGCCTTCACATTCCCAAGAAGATACTGATCGACAGTTATATATTTCGATGATAAGACTAATGGGCAACTCCCTTTCCCAAGAACACCTCTTGGAATCCCAAAAGTACAAAGGTTCACATTCCAACTTCCACGAAGTAAAACATCCCAAAATTCCTAGGCTTAACACCTGGCACAGCCTGGTGGCTAGAGCCACAGGGCTCTAGCCACCGGGCGGCTGACCTGGACCCACAATCCCTTGATCAAACAACCTGCTCCCCAGCATCTCCTTCTACTTCTTCCTTTTCTGCTACAACATCCAAATCCGTCTTCTTTTCTGCTTCAGCTTCCACTTTCTTTTCCACTTCCGAATCCGCTCTTCCTGCTACAATCCGATATGGTCCCATAACATCACTGCTCAGCTCTGCTGTCCACTTACTCATTGCCCTTGCATTCACTTCAATCTCTTTACTTTTTTCCTTCAACTCCTGATCTCTGCCACTAATTTCTCATTTTCCACCTTCAATTCCTCATTCCCCCTCCTTACACTTTTCCTGCCAGCTGAAACCAATTTTTAAATCTGTTCGTCAACACCTCCATGTGTTCCCTCCACAGCCTTGTAGCTTTATTCCACATCTCTTGTGTATACTCCAGCACTTCCTGCTTCAGAACATCCGCATCCGATGTGCAAGCAAAATACATGTCATTCCCTGGTTCTGCAATGCGGCTTTCTCCATATCTATCAATGGAGTCAATCTAGTAATCAAGAAAATGTTCTCAATGGTCAACCCCGCCACTTTATCTCCTAGTTCTTTGAATTGGTCATCCACTGCAGCTTTTAATCCATCTACCCACTTAATAAAATCCTCTGCTACATTTAGAACTTCCGCATTTCTTGCCAAAGCCTCTCCTGTAATCCGTCTCACTTCCTCCTGCAGTCTTTCTTTGTCTGATCTCTCTTGAAACAACTGCATCCGAACCTTCTGCATTTCCCACTCCGGGATAGAACTGCATTTATACTCCATTTTATCAGCTTCCATCACCCTCAGAGCTGCATCTTGATTCTGCATAAACTCATTCAGTTGAGTCAAACTGCTAGCTGCCTCTTCCATAGAAAAAATTCCCTTATGCTCATAACTGTCACTGCTCCCCGCTTTTACTTTGAAACTTTCCAGAGCAATCTTCTCAACACCTCCACTCATACCTTTCATGAACAGCATTACTTTCTTGCCCTTGGACTCCGATTTCTTTGATTTTGATTCCATTGTGAAACTGTTCGGCTTTTATTCCGATTCTTCCAAACCCTTCCAAGACACTTTGAAAGATGATTTACCTTTTTCAACTGTTGGAGAGTCCAACAACAATTTCCTTCTCTTACTTCCATATGCTATTCCCTCTTCTTTAGCCACATCTACCACTGGTGTCTTCAAACCTGTTGCTACTGTCGGAACCTTCAAAACATACTCGAAAATTGCAGCCAAATAAGGTGCTACTCTGCCCACTGCTGGTGTCCAACATCGGTCTCTTTTTCCATTTAACTGCATCCGATCATAAAGAACTGATGCCCAATCCACTTTAATGCCTCTCTCCACCTGAAACAAAGGAGCAAAAGCCTCCTTGGACATGTAGGCAGTCTTCTGGAGGATACACACTTTTTCCAAATACCAAAACAAATTTGAAGCTCTGTTTCCACCCGCGTTCTTCACCATGAGGTATGCCTTCGTGCCTACAGGATTTCCGAATTCCCCTTTCATCTGGGAATCGTTCAGCTTCCTCGTCTTAGCCGACACAGTTAGACAGGGAACCTTGAAGACTTTGGACACCAGCTTTGCTGTCAAACGCACATCTACTGTAATCATTCCATCGCTTTCCTTTATCATATTCCACTGTTGCTCGGCAAATTCATTTTCTACCCATGTATCCCATGGTAGACATGCAAATTCATACAGACCGATACGCTTTAACCATACCTGGGTTTCCGCTTCATTAGGGTCAAAGCTGCCACCGCCATCTCCACGCTGCCCTGATCACTTAGAGATTCGGCCTTATTGCTTTTCACGTCGATTGGCTCTTCCTGTTGCCGCGCTTTAAACAACTCCTCCATCGCCTTCTTCATAGACCTAGTATTTGGCATTGCTTTTGTCACATCCTCTTGCATACCCGCCATGAGCTTGCCCTTAATATTCTGAGGAAACATGTCACCCTTCTCACCTTACTTAACACTCACTAAACTGCAACCCTCACACACTTGGATGTGATTCTCACCTCCTCTCACCACCTTAATCTTATGATGATGAAAATTCTCCTCTATTTGAGCAAGCCATGCAGGATTTGCCAAAAAATTATTCTTCCTTAAGTGAGTCACATTAGCACTAAGTGAATTTTCTGCCTTAAAATGAGTACCCCCCACTTATTAGTACCTCTGCACCCTTTTGCTCAATTCCACTCCTCCAACTTTCCACTTTACCGACTTCATATCCGACAGCCCAATTTTCGATTTCCATTCCGCAATCCGAATTCCAAATCCCAAAACCCTTGACAAGTTTTGAATTGCTAGAACAATATGCCAGTTTTTCCTCTGAACATTCCACTGCAAGTCCCAGAACACCAACTGCCAACAGTTTACTGCCAATATCCTCAGCCCTATTGACCATCCACTTGGGAACCTCAGGCACTTTTCCATAAAATTTCTTCAATCTTAATCCATTCACTGGTTTCACAATATTTGTTCCAAAGACATCTTTCAACAAAAATGTTCCTTGACCCTGTTCTGATTCAATCTGATAAGGTCCCAAATATAGTGGAGGTTTCAACCTTGCTTTGGACCTTGTTGTCACTAATACATCTACTTCCTCTTACAAGCATTTAGAACAATCACATTCCGGCTGACAATCCATAGAGACTTCATTCACCCCTTGATCCTGGAACGATTCTACTACTATCAAACTGCTTCCAGGCTCCTTGTTTGCTTCAGCTGACTGTACTGGTGGTGCTGGCAGCTGGTGGTGCTGGCAACTGCGGCATTGGCCCCCTTGGCTATTGCTGATTCCCCCCTTGATAATTCCAAACCGGCTGATTCCATCCTTGTGGTTGTGGCTGCCAATTCTGCCACCGCTACTATTGATCCCAATTTCCCCCCCATGGGGGTCTTGAATTCTGCCATCCTCCAAATCTCGGTCCTCCTCCCGAATTGAAATTTCCTCTAAATGGTGGTCCCCTTTGATTAAATTGTGGTCTCCACCCTCAATACGGTTGTTGCCTTTGCCATCCTTGATTATTGAACATCCCCTGCCTTCCTCCTGTCTCTGGAAACACCCCATGAGTTTGAGATCCTTGTTGCTGTAAATTTTGCTGAATCCTTTCAGGTACGACATCTCTAAAATTCGGGTTAAACCAACATTCCTTTGTCCAATGCCCATCCTTAACACAAATTTCACAATGAGGGGTTTTTGATTCCACAGCATTCTGCACTCCCAACTTCTTCAATTTCTTAGCTACCTATTTTCCCACTCTATCCTCTTTCTCTTTAGAGTTTTTCTTCGAGTTCTTCTTGCCTTTCTTCTTCTTATCCTCATCTTCTTCTGAATCCAAATCCTCACTGGAATCCTCTTCACTATCAGAATCCGTATCTGTATCTAAATCAGTATCCGTTTCCGAATCCGAATCGCCTGTGCGAATCCAAATTATCTGACCTCTTCTTTTTCTTCGACCTACTTTTCTTCTTTTCTTTAGATGACCTCTTGGCTGCTTTCCCATGAGAGACCCCAAACCTTTTCTCTGCTCTTTGAGTTGTTTCCACTAATGCTTGTAATCCACCTACAACATCAACTCCAGCAACAACAGCATTCTTCAAATCCTTCCTTAATACATTCAAAAAATATCCAGCAAGCATTTCATCAGTTGGCCTTTCTTGAGAAGACAACCTTCTCACATATTGGTTAAACTTTTGTGCATAATCCTCAACAAACATTTTCCTTTGTTTCACTTCCCTAAGCTTGGTCAACACGTCATGTGGAGTCTTTTCCTTTCTGAACCTGTTCAAAAATTCTGCTTTCAATCCATCATAATCAGCAAAATGACCTGCTAGAAAATTAATGAACCACTACATAGCCTTCCCATCCAAAGTAGCCTCAAACTGGCGCATCTTAGCCTGGGCATCGTACACTCCGACAAATCCTCTGGCCTGCCATCTTGTCTCGTATTGAGATATGTGGCAATCGGGATCTTCTTTTGACTTCTCGAAAAGGTCCGGAATTTGACGCGCATATCCTGCCTAGCCACCGCCATATTTGTAGGTCCACCTGTTTGTACAGGATTTCCTGCAATGGTACTTCCCAACGGATCAAAATTCAATCTCCTTCGTGCCACTAATGCATGTTGAATAACTGCAACCGCAAACAACCGTGGAAATATATCCTGCTCTTCATTCGGTACTTCTTCTTCCCATCTATCACTTAGATAATCCTCTGCGCCATCCAAATCCTCCACAGTATCATCTGAATCTTCCCCTATAGAAACTCGGTGCATCCCAGTATAATCCAAAATTCCCTGCAGCTCCGAACGCTGACCATCTCGCCCATGCAACTGCCGAAACTGCCTAGCAACTGACCTTGTCCAATACGAGAATATATCCTCCTCCGCTTCCTCGAGAGTGCAACTAACTACCCATGCCAACTCACACTATTCTGAACATCCTCCCTTTATTGCCACAGCACTCGCTCCTACAAGAGAAACCTGAATCCATCCATGCTACATCGCACTTACACCGTGATCGCCAAGTATTTAAGGCATAGACATTCAGAATAGACAAAGCACAGAAATCAGAATGGAACTGGAACTGGAACAGAACACAGAAATTGACAACAGAATAAATCCGCCATAACTTTCGCCTTCACATTCCCAAGAAGATACTCATGACAGTTACATATTTCGATAAGACTAATGGGAAATGCCCTTTCCCAAGAACACCTCTTGGAATCCCAAAAGTATAAAGGTTCACATTCCAACTTCCACTAAGTAAAACATCCCAAAATTCCAAGGCTTAACACTCGCATGAGAAGCCGTTGTCGAGATGCGTGGGCTCTCTATGATTGATTTTCCACTATTGATTTTGGAACCCATCTTGTTTTTTGTCCTTGTGTGACTGTCTTTGGCATTTTACGTACTTCTATAATTTGATGGACACTAGGCTTCGATAGCCATAGCTGATTGTTTTCGTTGTAGAAGCCTTGATTTTGGAGTTGATGAATGAGGTATCCATCTAGAGATTGCAGCAGCCTTGGTTGCAATTGGCTTCTTTTGGATGTTGGTTGTCTTTGCTTGCTTTGGGGTAGAAGTTTGTGTTGCATGATTTTTCTTGGTTGTTTCAGATTGAGCTACAATTTTTGGTAACCATATTTGATTGTTACCTTCATAAAATCCTTGTGCTTCGAGTAGCTTAACTGGAGTTAGCCACTACTTCACCTGTGTTTGTTGGGTAGATTGGCTAAGGTCTAACTTTGGAACCCAAACTTGTCGTATTTCTTGCTTGGAAGGTCTTTCCTTCGGCCTTTTGTGGTTGTTCTTTCTCCTAGTTGAGTTGTTTGTCTTACGTTTATAGCTTGTCTTGCTCTTTGTAGAACTCCTTGGTTGAGGCGAGTAGACCTAGACTGTTAATTTAGGCTTTTTGGCCCAAACATTATGTTTCCTTGGAAGTAGTCTTGAGCAATGATTGACTCATTTGATGCTACCCACCCTATCACCTTTTGTTGTTGTGGTTGAGCTTGTGCTTCATGTATCCAAACTGGGTCTTTGACTTGAATGTGCTTTTTGGATACTAGCACTTGGTTGATTCTCTTCGGCTTCTTCCTAATGCTTTTTTGTGATGGAAACTTTGGTAGGTAGACTTTTTTCTTTGGTTTCCATTGCATTGTTGATGATGTGGCTCTTGATGTAGAGGCTTCTTTGGAAGTTTGATGTAGGCTCGTTGAAGGTAAAGTTGTCTTGCGAGGTTGATATAATTTAGTGTTTACCTTTGCTTTAGCTTTTCCACAATGGTTGGTTGCTCATTTTTTGCATTTACTTGAGGTGCTTTTGGGATTTTTGATGGTGTTGTTGCTGATGATTTTCCTTGTGGTTGAAAGAAGATGTTCCTCCAGCTTTCTGTCAGGATCACACTATCTTTGATATGATGGGATTCAATTATGTAGAAAGTATCCTTGTACTCCCCAGTACTCAACTTGAGTACGGCTTCTGCCATGCCAAAGCTAGGAATCGGTATTTTCGAACTTGTATACACTATCTCCTCTAGCTCGGGGATTGGCGGCTTTCCCATCATTATTCATGTACCATAAGACATTATATTCTTTGTCGCGTTTGGATCTATCACAGTTGAACATGTGATTTTGAGTCATGTTTTTCCACATATGCTGAATTTGATTGTCGTAGATGACAGTTGATCTTCTCTCATATCCTTGTTCTTTATTTGATCTTGCATTTGTTGAACATTTGATTTTGAACTTGGAAAAAAGTTTCCTTCATCTGCTGGCTTCTTTGAAATAGCTTTTGTCGATTCTTCAGGTATGTCAATGATGACATATTCTTGTGGCTGCTCTGCTTCCTTTGTTTGCACCTTGGAACCATGCTCCAAGACGTAGCCATTTGTCTGACCTTTTTTTCTTTCACACTCACAACTTCATTATCTTCCTTCAACACCTTTATCGTAAACAAGGGATTATATCATACCCATCTTCATCGCAAAATTTAGTCAAGGTCGCCGCATTCACACACACATCAAGAGTCGTCAGTATTTGATCCCATCCAAAGGGTTCAAATAACTCCTCTAGAAAAGGCTCTAGAATATCTGTCTCATCTTCTACTGAACGCTCTAGGATGCAATCTTCCTTTCTAAGACTTAAACTCTCAGGAGCATCGTACATCCAAATATGCACTTTTCTTTCCAAATCAATTATGGAGTTTAAGTCTTCCCCCGGGGTTCGCACTACATCTCTATAGGTATGATCTTTGACACTAATTTTTGTAGTGACCTCTTTGTGTCTCAAGTAGTCATAGCCCCAATCTTGTACCATTTTTAGCTGACGCATGAATGGTCTACCCAATATAATGTCAAAGTTGCTGCTCTCGTCAAAATTCATTATGGCAAAGGTGTGCTCATACTCGATGCCACACGAGGATACAATATTTGTTCTAATATTCCAATCGGTTTCTCCACGTATCCATCCGCTTATTGCAGTTTCATTCGAGTTTTTGTAAGAGTAGGATTTTCCCATTTTTTCCATATCTCTTTGGTTGCAATGGCAATTCCTGCCCCACTATCTAATATAGAAACCGTCTTTACGCCTTTGTACTTAAGTGTTAAGGTGGTGTTTCCTTCTTCTCCTTCACAGTAGTCACCCACCTTATTTACCAGTACTGGCTTTGTCTGTCACTTCTTTGGGAAGGTGTCATCCATGTTTTCCAGGTGTTTGCCCATTTGGCCCCATAGATGTGGTCTAATTTTCAGTAGCTCTGAGAGATAAAGTGTGCATTGTATAGGAGAAGACATCAATTCATGCAAGCTCTTGGTATCCACCGAGAAGGTACCATTTTAGCCTCCAATTTTGTCTCAAGTTCTCCTATGAAAGATGGCAAAGTCTGTAAAGAGTGTGGTTCACTCTCTTCAAATGCAACAGACCCGATATCCCCATATAGAGATCTTGTATCCCCTGGGAAAAATTTGTGATTCATGTTTATCTCAGGGATAAGTGCTGACTGTAAAGTAGCACTACCATCGTTTTGATTTCTGATTGATTCCCACAAGGATTGTGGCCACGGTTCTTCTACCTCCGAAATAGGCATCAATACTTGTGAGCCCACCCCATCTGTGGTATTGGCGACTTCCCTTGTATATAAAGGTGCCGCAACTCCCGGCTCTTCCTGGTCTTTGTTTACAATACCCTGGCTCTCCAATTCTTGGACTTTATCGCGGATTAGCACCTCCATTTTTGGAGCATCTAGAACATGTGGTTCCATAAGAGCTTGGGCCTTTTGGATGAGCTCCTTGCACATTTGCAACCTCTCTTTTTCATACCCTAGATGAGGATACGTCAACCATCTATCCTCTTGGGTTTGGTTGTTCTTTAACCTAGCATCATAAGCTTTCAAGATCGCATCTAAAGGTTCAAAGACTTTTTCCACTAAGATTGAACCTCCCGAGTTAGTCTTTGACTCTTTAGGTCCCTTTGCATTTTTGTTCCTTTCTTGCTCTTGTCTAAGCTGCTCTCTTGTTTGATTCAATTTAGTTTCCAAAACAGCAAACTCCTTCAGCCTCTTTGCTTTTAATTTGTCTCGTTTGCCTTTCCATGATCTTCTTCTAAAAGTTCTCATCGATATGTTCCCAATTTCTGTTTGAATAGGCAATGTGGGTTCCTCCTCAACGATTGCATTTTTAGCAACTTCTTGAGCTTGAGCTCGAGTCATCAAGTTTAAAGGAATGGCGGGTTCTACCTTGGATCCACTTGAAAAAGGAATCACGCCTACAACATTCATGGTTTCTTTCTTCTTGTAGTCTGGATTTTTAGCATAGTTTTGGTGTAGATGGTCTGTCCCACAACGTTAACAAAATACAAATAATTCGATTTGTGGACCCTTGTTTGGACAACTTCATGCCCAATGATCACCTTCACACTCATAGCATGGGCCTTCTTTTTTCATAGTAGCTGGTGATCCGGCCAATGGTTATTCTTGCCTTGTGAGGATGTTCTTTGAACCATACTCCTGATTGGCTATGAACATGAGCATATTCACATTCATGGAGTATTCGTTTCTCATGGGTTGTGGCACATATACTGGTTGATTGTAGTTGACTATTGCTCTACCATAATTATGAAAATGTGGGTGTTGCCCTAGCACATGGTGCGGCTTTGGCTGAGTGCTACACCATGGAGTGGGATGATCCCCTCCACAAGTATTACATCTCCTCAATCGAGGTTGTCGTACAATCAGGTTTTGGATGTAGCCTTGGTTTATTCTTCTAATCACCACCTCGACCACTTATCAATAATTGGTTCCCAAGGAGTTTGAACATCTCTCTTTGTTGTTGATTCTCTCTTCGAAGATGAGGCATACTAATCGCGTTGTTTCTATCTTCACTCACCTCTCCGTAGGCCTTGCAATTGTCAACTAGATAAAGAGCTTCTCTAGTGACTTGCTCAAACGTTGTGCATCCCTTCAAATGTAGGTCTTTTTTGAGAGTTTCACTTTTTAAGCCCTCAATGAAGAGAACTGATAATCTCTCATCTTGTGGTAACTCTCTCATAGGACATCTATCTATGTACTGTTTGAAGCGAAGCAAAACTTCCTTCACTCTTTCGTTCACTTTTTGTTTAAAAGCGTAGATTTGGGACACTGTGTTATGTTTCATTCCCCCTTTTTAGAATTCCTCTACAAACTCTTGTAAGATTTGTGCTATGTTTGAAAAATCATCTCTATTTAGTGGTTGGAACCAAGTTAAGGTTGTTCCTTCCAATGTTAACCCAAATCCCTCATATTGAGTATGAAAATCCTCAATCTTTCAGTTCTCACCACTTGTTTGAAGAGTGAGACATGAGCATATGGATCCCATGACCCATTTTACTTCGTCTTCACACATTGAGCCACTTGATATGGTCTTAATTGTTGGAGTTCAGTCACTAATCTAACCAATTTGTGGTCTCATGGAAAGACATCTCTTGTGCTCTTCTCTTGTCTTGGAGAAAATCCCGGTGGAATCCTCTCTGATGTGTACTCTAGCATCGTTTTTGGATGAAAAAAAGTAGAGATCAGAGTACCCTTGTACGTGTATTTTTCTAAGTCAATTGGATCTATAAGTTTGTACTCTCTTCCATACTTATCTACCATTAAAACTTGCACTCCGTTGACATCTATATACGTGAATGCATAGAGGTTCTTATGGGTAGTCAACTCTTGAGAATAGGGCTCTACACACTTGTAGAAGACATATGGATCCCCGTTTATGAGTCTGTATAAGCCCTCATGAGCATACTCTGTAAGCACTCTCATGGATTCATTGGCTTTGATGAATCTCACATTTGGTTTGTTGATCAGAGGATTCCTCTCCTCTATGTATTCTGTGAAACCCCTTGTTGTTGGCATTGCAATTTTTTGCATGTCTCTGAGTGGAGTAGAGAACCCTGGTGGTGGATGATTTGTCATGGTTAACACCCACTCAAGATTCTCAAGATAGTCTGTTACAAGCCCACTTTGGCTTAGTACAACTTATCCCTTTTTGCCCCTGATCAGATCTCTCAAAACTCAAGAATTTGTGACTTTTGGTCTCTGGAAACTAGTTTTGGATACCCTAAAAGTTTGGAATTGGAATTAGGAATTAGGTGTGTGCTATTGCCCGCAAGATTTATTCCTAGCTATACCTGACAGTTGTCTATCAAAAGTTAGATCAATTTTAGTGAACTGCACTTGAAACAACACTCAAACAGTTCTAGGACCAGAACACAGGAACTTTGGCGTGTATCTTGGTCTCTAGAAGGTATTTTTAGCTCAAACTTGAGATTTGGGATGTCCTCAAGTATGTCTACTGATGGGAGCAAAGCGAACCCTGAACCCCCGACGGCCTCTAAAACACCGGGGACCGAATGGAGCGCCTCGAGCCTGTCATGGTAAAGCAAACAGGGGGCACCACCTAGCTTCAGCGGCTAGGACGCAAACAACACACCATCATAACAAATTTTTCATCCAAGAGAGATGGATGCTTGGGAGCAATGATGAAGAGGAAAGGGAATGAGATCAAGTGAGAGAGAGAGAGAGAGAGAGAGTGAGGGAGGGGGTATAGCGGCTTAGTACTTAGGCACCACAAAGGGATGGCGAATCCGCACACCCTTCACACATACACAAGCTCACTCCAAACACAAGACTAGGTGGCGATTCCGCACACCTCACATGGGCAAAACATTGCAAGAAAACATACTCACAAAACCTCAAGCTTTATTTAGAGAATAAGGCGATGAAATGGGGAGCATAGGGTAGGGGAATGAGAAGGGAGAGCGTGGTAGAGCACATGGCAGATAGGTGGGAGTTGATGGCGAAGACTCGCACGAGGGTTACATCCATCATCCTTCATTTAGTTTCCCTTCATCTTCCATAGCCCAAGGGTGTAGAGGTCATGCTTAAGAAGAGCATGGTGATTGCGGTGATGGTGATGGTGTGGGTGTGTGTGTGTGCACTAGGCACACACAGTGCATAGTGTACTCTTTGGTGATGGTGTGTGTCCTTAGTGTGATGGTGACCCCTCTTTATATAGGGGAGGAGGGGGGAGAAATTCTAGAATTTAGAAATGAAGAAATCATTATCTACATAGGCCATGTGACTGTGGGCCCCACTTGTCTGGCTGTGTGTATATGGGCCAGAACAGCAGTCTCATGAGAGAGAGACTAAGAGAGAGAGATGGGTTGATGAAAAAAAGTGAGAGGTGACATGGAGAATAAAGTAATTACAAGAGGGGAGAGAGGGGAGTGTGTTCAGAGGTGAATCTGTGTGCAGATGTGTGTGAACACAAGAAAAATCAGGTAACCACCGGGTGGGGATGGGTCTGTGGGCACCTTTTTCAGTGAAACTGAGTGTGTGTGAGTGTGGGGGAGGTTATTTAGCTACAAGACAAGAGACATGGCGCCCTTTAGAGAGAGAGGGGGGTATTTGGGTCATGGGATATGATAGGAGAGAGAAAGAGGGGGTGGGGTATACTATTTTGGAAGATAGGATAAGTTGCATGTGAGTTAGGGTGCATTATTGGTGAGTTATAATGCATTATTGGTGAGAGGTGGGGTAGCTTGAGGGGAGAGAGAAAGGAGAAAGGACAAGGGGAAGAGAGAGGGGGTTGACCTTTTGAGTGGAGGAGAGGAAAAGGGACACCCGGCGGGGCAACAGTGAAGAAAAAGGAGGCAAGGTGGGGATGGGCTACCCCGCAGGCATGAGGTGGCCTATTTTACCTTTCTTATATATTTACATAATCATACTTTATTTTTTTTCTTACTTTTTCCAATGCCTTTTATCACTCCCTCCCTAAGAGGGGGTTTTCATGGGGTGGGGACGAGAGAAGAGGGGTATGGGAGCTTGGCTTGTGAAAAGCCCCCATCATTAGCCCTCCCCTTTTGGCTAGAGACATTCATGTCTTTAGCTCATCTGTTTGATCATTATCGTCGGAGGTGGCGGCTGATGGTGTGTCCTCATCTGGAATGTCAATTGGTGGAGCCTGGTCAAATCGAAGAAAATAAGGTTTAAGTCGCCGACCATTTACCCTGGTTTTATGAAGTTTTCCATCAGCCTCCATAAGCTGGTAGCTTTCATTGGCATACTTTTTCCTGATGATGAAAGGGCCTTCCCATCGGAGCAAGAGTTTCTTATCCTTGCGCGTGTCGAAGCGATTGTCGTAGCGGAGCACCAACATTCCTTTCTTCAATTCTTTTTTCCGGAGATGCTCGTTAAAGCTAAGCCGTCTATGCTCTGCTTGTGCTGCATAATAATTTATTGCTTCTTCTTTGTCCAGCTACAGTCTTTCCAAGTTGATGATGTGATCTCTCAAATGCATGTTGGGTTGTTGAAGTTGGCTTGCCATTACTCTGAGACTTTGTAGTTGCACTTCAATGGGCAAGATTGCTTCCTTACCAAATACTAGATGATACGGTGTGAATCCCAAGGATGTACGAAATGAAGTTCTGTAGGCCCATAAAGCTGGTAGTAGATACTTATCCCAATCTCCGGGATGATTGTTTACCTGCTTGGTAATAATTTTAGAAACCATTCCATTTACCTTTTCAACTAGGCCATTACATTGAGGGTAATATGGTGAAGAGTGCCTCCTTGTAATGCCCAGTTTTTGCATTAATTCTCCTACCAAGTCTGCTCTGAAACATGGCCCTCTATCAGAGATGATCTCTAAAAGTGTGCCAAACCTACAGCATATGTGCTTGTAGATAAATTTAGCTACCTCTACCGCTGTGATTCTAGTGGTGGCTGTAGCTTCTGCCCATCTAGTCATGTAGTCAACCCCCATGATAATGTAGAATTTTCCTGAGTTGGCCCTAGGTAATGGCCCAATGGCATCGATACCCCATTTTTCAAATGGGCCATATGAGAGAATAGGTGTCTGTGGTTCAGGCATAAGTGACCTAGTGCCGGCCTTTTGACACAACTTACACGTTTTGCACCAATGGTGTACATCACGGTTGAGGCTAGGCCATATGAAGCCTGCCTGCAAGATTTTCCTACTTGTTATGTCTAGGGCAAAGTGACCACCACAAACCCCGTCGTGACAGCTAGCAATTACTCCCGTGATTTCGTGAGAGAGAGGGACCTTCCTGAGTATTTGGTCCTTACCCTTACAGTACAAACCATCATTGATGAGTCGATACCTTGTGGCCTTCCGCGTCAGCCATTGCTTCTGTCCCTTTGTTAAATCTGATGGGCATTCCCCTGTTTCCAAAAAATGCATAATGTCAGGCAAGGCATCACTTCCTTGAAATAGAGGGAGCTTTAGTTTTATTGCTCCAACCACCACTTCCTGTAGTCTTTCACTTGCTAGGGCATCTGCTTCTTGGTTTTGAGCCCTTGGGATATGGTGTATTTGAACTTCTTCAAACTTACCCAACAAGGTTTTTACACCACTTAAGTGAGTCCTTAAACTAGGATTCTTGCATGTCCATGCTCCATTTACTTGCCTTACCAGAAGTAGAGCATCCCCAAATACATTAAGGCGTTGTACACCTTGCGAGACACACCATTGTAGACCCTTGGTTAGTGTTGCATACTCAGCTTCATTGTTAGAATGTGAATCTAACAATTGGCCCAACGAAAATACCTTTGTCCCTTTGTCATCAAAGACCACTATGCTTGCAGCTGCTTTGTCGGACGCTCTCTTGTAGGCTCCATCAAAGTAGAGAGAGTATGCTCCTTCTACCATCGGTGGTACTGGAGGTAATCGGACTTCTCCTTCCTTAGATTTCTTCTCCTTCCCTTAAAAGACTTGGTAGGTCATGAGTCCCCCCAAACTTGCCCTTGTCGTGCTTTCTACCTGTACCGTGTAGTCAAACTCTTGCAGACGAACTAGCCATTTAGTAATTCTAGCAGACACATCCATGTGTTGTACAACATAGGGAAATATTTCATCCGTGGTTAGAATCACAAATTGCTTAGGCAGCAAATATGACCTAAACTTTGTAGTTGCAAATCTAAGGGCTAGGACTAAGTGTTCCACATGGGTGAAACCTTTCTCTCCTTCTGTCATCATTCGACTAGAGAAGTAGATTGGCCTCATGAAAGATGTCGTCGCATCTTTTTGGAGTAGCACAGCCCTCAATGAGTCATCACCAACACTTGAGGTGACATAGAATTTTTCATCCCACTTAGGTGGTGAGATAGTTGGCAGAGTGGCTAAGAACTCCTTTACCTTGTTGTAGTGATGTTCGCTTTCCTCGTCCCAAGTGAAAGTTGATCTTTGAGTGAGTTGTTGCAGTGGTAGAACAAGTTGTGATAGTAGATGTATGAATCTACTTAAGTACCTCACCTTCTGTAGAAAAGAGACCAGTTGACGTGCGGTCGTTGGTGAAGGTAGGGCTATGAGTGCGGACACCTTACTTGGGTCGGCGTTGATACCTCTTGCTGAAATTTCATGGCCTAGTAGAATGACTTTACTCTCCCCAATGTGACATTTATCCACATTTAATTGCCCACCTAGGCTCTGCAACCTGGCCAAACCTTCAGTTACCTTTTCTAAATGTGAAATACGGGAGCTATATATACAAAAATCATCAATGAACACTCTTATGGATGTTCCAAAGAACGGTTGAAAAACATATGTGACATATCTTTGGAATGTGGCAGGTGCATTTGTGAGACCAAATGGCATAACCCTGTATGCAAAACAACCCCATGGCGTGATAAAAGTGGTTTTTAGCTGATCTTCCAAGGCTATGCGTATTTGAAAGTATCTTGAATAACCATCACAGACGGTATAGCATTCAAAACCCGCTACTTCATTCAGAATTTCATCCAAGAAAGGGAGAGGAAAGTGGTCTCTCTTTGTAGCTGCATTTAGTGGTTTGTAGTCAACACAGACCCTCCACTTACTATTCTTTCTAGGCGTCACCACTACGGGTGACACCCATTCTGAGTTTTCTACAGGATAGATGAATCCCACCTCCAGCAGTTTCCTTACCTCGGCCAAGAGTGCCTTTTCTTGTATGACCCCCAGTCGTCGTAGCTTTTGCACAACTGGTTTTACCCCTTCCTTCAGCTTAATATGATGTTCCACCACTGTAATGCCTGTGATTCTTTCATAGTTGTCAATGAACAGGTTAGGAAATCCCATCAACATTTGCAAAAAACTATCTTTCTTCTCAAGTGTTAATTCCGTAGACAACATACCCTTCAACCTACTTCCTCCTAGGCCAGGTGATTTGCTCTCCTCTTCATTGGGTTGCCCTTTTGGTGATGGATCACCAGTTGTGCTTACCCTTTGTGGATCCTTCATAATGATACCCATCACATCAATGGAACTGTCACTTTCGTTGGTGGATGTGGTCTCCTACTCAGAACTGGAAGATTCGCTAGTGGTTTCATCTGCTGATGTTTCCAGATTCATTTGCTTCTGCTTGCCAATCCTCATATCGTAGTAGATTGTCTCCCCTTTCTTACCGGTCATGCGTAGAAGGCCAGTACCCCAGTCCTGTTTTGCCTTCATGGCCATCAACCATGGCCTTCCCAAAATTAATGGATAGCCCTCCCCCTTAGTAGGCATTACAAAAACATCTACCTCTACCTCAGTGTTGAAAGCTTTGATTTTCATGGCACTTACCACACCCACACACTTTACTTTTGCGTTGTTTGCCATCTTTGCCTTGCATGGAGAAGGCCTGTCAACCTCGAGCCCTAATCGAAGCATCATAGCTTCGCTCACTACACAGATTTGTGCACCTCCATCAATGTAGGTGTTTCCAACCCTCTTTCCTTTTATGTTTACGTCGACAATTGGAAGGATGTCATCCATGTTGCATCCCGAAATTGCTCCGGCTACCTTTGTTTTGGAGCGTCTTGTACTTACCATTTTAGACCATTGTCACCTTACTTTAGGTACAAGATGTAGCAGCTGTGGCCATGTAATCTTCGGTCCTTGCTCTGCCACATCCAATGTTAGATCATAGGGCTTAGAACTTTACCCTAGCTAGAAGTCGGTGATGCCCAATTTCCGTCGTGGCCTGGATGGCCTCTTGCTAGTTTCTCCTCTCATGCTTCTCTCATCATCTGATTGTGTAGCCTTCTCCCTCCTAGCTCTTTTCACAGTCATGGCCTCAAGTGGTTCTAAAAAGGTTACCTTCTCCTTACCCTTGTCCCTCTCCTTTGCTCTGGGTGGATCCACTACTACGGCTTTTCCTTTCTCTTCTAGCCTTATGATGTTTACAGGGCGATCAGGTGGTGGGGCTGGTGGAAGAGGTGGAATGGATGCTTGTAGTGGTGTCTGGGGTGGACGTAGAATTTGTGTTGGTGGGGTTGGTGCTCGGGGTGGGGGTGTTCTTTCTCTAGGGGGTGACAATTGGTTCCTCCTACCTCCTCTATTATAGTTTTGTCGTGGTTTGGGACAGTAGTACATACCGTGACCGTCTTCTCCGCAGTTGTAGCAATGATACTCCCTGTTTTGTCTTCGTGCTCTTCCAGGGTCTTGATCTCTTTCTTGACTCCTCCCTTGTTATATTAAGTGGATAGACAAATTCTGCAGTTGGTCAGTAATATGGGCCAACATATGTTGTTGGTCATCTCTTACCCCAAGAGCCGGTGGTGGTGGTGGAATGGTGGTTGTCGTAGTTGTTGGTCGACGTGATGTTGCTGTTTCTGTTGACTCGGTTTCTTTGGCTTTCATTCGCAGCTTCTTGTCCTTAAGGCGAGCAATCTCAACGGCTAACTCGTACGTAGCCGGGAATCTACCTTTCACCTTCTCCTTGAGAAGCGGCCATAAGCCATGCGTGAACCGATCTTTTTTTAGGAAATCGGGTGCAGCTTTCCCCCTTGCCAGTGACTCAACCCACCGTTCCCACAAATCCACAAATTTGGACTCATAGGTGGCATATTCTAAAAGACCCTCCTGCTTCAAGTCTCTCAACTTGTCCCACAACTTTTCTAAAGTGGTACCTCCCCCAAAGCACCTCTTAAAAGCGGTTTTTAAGGGTTCCCAGTCATCCTTGGTTGCTTGTGGAAGTGCATTGTACCATGATCTAGCTTCTAGCTTCATGAGATGCTTAAAGATTCTAACCCGGGATTCATCTGTATCTTTGTTGCTCACTACACATGCTACTTCAAAGTCATCTAGGAAGTCTGTTACCAAATCCTCCCCCTTCTTTCCTTTAAATGTTGGAAATGCTACACTTGCCATGATTACTGAGAGAGAGCTAGAAAGACACACTGCTTAACTTGCAAAAGTTTTTTTCTTCTTTACAAGGAGGCGTGTATACCCTCTTATACTAGGACATAGATTAAAACTTCAAACGGTACATTGCCTTGTACCAAAGGTAGGACAAATGGTTGATCTGATGCAAGAACCTCAAAAAATCGCTCCCCACCCAGCATGGTATCAATGACGTGCTGGTAGTGAGCCTTCAAATCCAGTATTACCTTGATTGAGCGTACACGTGTTGGTATGTGTGATCTGTCTTGAGGTAGGTTGTACTGATTCATGTGAAGCTTAGAGGTGCTTAGTCACTGTCCAAGCTTGTGGGAGAGGGTGGTGTTCTTTCCTGAAACAAACTCAGTAGATCCCTAGTTTCTCTAGTGAGAGTGTGAGCCAATGATTCCGTTATCTGTGCTGCAGCATCAGGTGCGACTTGAAAACTAACTGTGATAATTACCTCGGTGACTTGAGTTACCCGATTCTCAAAGTAGAATAGTGTTGATTCTCTATTGTGTAGAGCTCCTTCCATTTTGTTGTTGTGGGTTGGTTGTAGGTTGTGGACATGGTTTCGACCTTCTCCTTCTTCTTCTTGGCACTTGGCCTATGTATATCCACTGGGTTTGGCGTGTTGGTTGACTCTCCCACTGCAAATCGATTACCGTTACGCCTGGCACTCGAGCTTCGATGGAGATGCAGAGTTCATCTAGTTGTGCTTGGAGCTCTTCTTCTTCTGTCGTCCAATTAGCAAATCCTGCTAGCCATTCATCCATTCACAATAGTTTAGAGGTTTCAGTCTTGTAAAATGAAGGGTTTCATGAAAAGATCCTTAGTGGGGGCACCAAATGACGGGAGCAAAGCGAACCCCGAACCCCCGACGGCCTCTAAAACACCGGGGACCGAATGGAGCGCCTCGAGCCTGTCATGGTAAAGCAAACAGGGGGCACCACCTAGCTACAATGGCTAGGACGCAAACAACACACCACCATAACAAAGTTTTCATCCAAGAGAGATGGATGCTTGGGAGCAATGATGAAGAGGAAAGGGAATGAGATCAAGTGAGAGAGAGAGAGAGAGAGAGAGAGAGAGAGAGAGAGAGAGAGAGAGTGAGGGAGGGGGTATAGCGGCTTAGTACTTAGGCACCACAAAAGGATGGCGAATCCGCACACCCTTCACACATACACAAGCTCACTCCAAACACAAGACTAGGTGGCGATTCCGCACACCTCACATGGGCAAAACATTGCAAGAAAACATACTCACAAAACCTCAAGCTTTATTTAGAGAATAAGGCGATGAAATGGAGAGCATAGGGTAGGGGAATGAGAAGGGAGAGCGTGGTAGAGCACATGGCGGATAGGTGGGAGTTGATGGCAAAGACTCGCACGAGGGTTACGGCCATCATCCTTCATTTAGTTTCCCTTCATCTTCCATAGCCCAAGGGTGTAGAGGTCATGCTTAAGACGAGCATGGTGATTGCGGTGATGGTGATGGTGTGGGTGTGTGTGTGTGCACTAGGCACACACAGTGCATAGTGTACTCTTTGGTGATGGTGTGTGTCCTTAGTGTGATGGTGACCCCTCTTTATATAGGGGAGGAGGGGGGAGAAATTCTAGAATTTAGAAATGAAGAAATCATTATCTACATAGGCCATGTGACTGTGGGCCCCACTTGTTTGGCTGTGTGTATATGTGCCAGAACAGCAGTCTCATGAGAGAGAGACTAAGAGAGAGAGATGGGTTGATGAAAAAAAGTGAGAGGTGACATGGAGAATAAAGTAATTACAAGAGGGGAGAGAGGGGAGTGTGTTCAGAGGTGAATCTGTGTGCAGATGTGTGTGAACACAAGAAAAATCAGGTAACCACCGGGTGGGGATGGGTCTGTGGGCACATTTTTCAGTGAAACTGAGTGTGTGTGAGTGTGGGGGAGGTTATTTAGCTACAAGACAAGAGACATGGCGCCCTTTAGAGAGAGGGGGGGTATTTGGGTCATGGGATATGATAGGAGAGAGAAAGAGGGGGTGGGGTATACTATTTTGGAAGATAGGATAAGTGGCATGTGAGTTAGGGTGCATTATTGGTGAGAGGTGGGGTAGCTTTAGGGGAGAGAGAAAGGAGAAAGGACAAGGGGAAGAGAGAGGGGGTTGAATTTTGAGTGGAGGAGAGGAAAAGGGACACCCGGCGGGGCAACAGTGAAGAAAAAGGAGGCAAGGTGGGGATGGGCTACCCCGTAGGCATGAGGTGGCCTATTTTACCTTTCTTATATATTTACAATATCATACTTTATTTTTTTTCTTACTTTTTCCAATGCCTTTTATCACTCCCTCCCTAAGAGGGGGTTTTCATGGGGTGGGGACGAGAGAAGAGGGGTATGGGAGCGTGGCTTGTGAAAAGCCCCCATCACTACAAGATCACCAACTCAGATATCCCCACTATGCTGAGAGGTATATGGATCGCGATCCATGTTCCCTGTTAAATTTTTTTCTCCAAATTTTAATTGTGTGTACACAAGGTCATGTGCAGGCTAGATACCAATTTTCAGCAAATTCTGAGGTTGAGTTACATGGATTGCGATCCATGTTCAACCACATTTGGACTTGTCCTCTTAGGAGTTTGTTCCTGATTATGTCCACAAGCTAAATCTCAAATATTTTTGGATTTGGACTTGTTTTGATAGGTCAAATTGCCAACACTAGGTCTGCACTACGATTTTCAGTCTGTCACCTGTTTTGCTCCCTTTTGACCCAAATTTGCTCAATTTTTTTCAAAATTAGACTTGGGGATATGTCTCCTTGTGTTTGCACTACTGATCTGGAAACTTTCAATTCAAGCTGTCATTATGGGTACATGAATCGCGATCCATGTTTGGAGCCCAAATTGACTTTTTTTGGTACCATCAGATTCAGCATGATTAGGAGGTCCTGTGGTATCAAAATTTTTCAAAATGGATCTCTAGATTGAAAGTTGGGTCACTTCTGTCACTTTGTCAGAATGCTTGGTAGTTTTGGGCTTTTGGTTTGGTTTTGGTATCCAAATACAATTTTGAGAAGAGCACCGGATTCCTTGTGATGTCCTCTAGCTATGGTGCAAGTTTGGTATCAGTCTGTGACAAAGGAACATGGATCGCGATCCATGTACCTATGTGTTAGATTGCACTGAAACTTGGCACACAGCTTCCCCTTGGTCTTCAGATGCTAGCTATGTGGTTTTTGTGTGATTTGGACTTGTTTAGGCTAGGCAAAAGTCAATCACAGGTCTGTTTTAGGGTTTTCACCTTGAACAGTTTATGGCACTTTTGATTATTGTTTTGGACTTTTTTGACAAAATTTATTTGGGGGACTTTTGTTTAAAATGGTCTCTGCTAAGGCTTGAAAAGTTTTTTCCCAAAAATTTCTCATACGTACATGGATCGCGGTCCATGTTCCTCCACTTTTGGATCTGAATTTTTGGTGTGCTAATAGCTTGTGATGTTTGTAGCTTGTTCCACAGATCTTTTTGAATTTGGATCAGTTTTACCCTTCCAAAACTAACTTCTACAGTCTGCTGCGACAATTTTGACAATGAGCTATTTGTGGCTCTTTAAACCACTTTTTACAACTTTTTTACATATGGTTCCTTTGGGAAAAGTGTTTGTCTATGTGTCAGCTATCCACTGCTCAAATCTCAACCAAAAAAAAATTGAAAAACATTTTCAAGAGGTACATGGATCACGATCCATGTTTGGAAGCCAAACTGACATTTCTTGGTACTATTAGGATCAGCATGTTTACTAGATGCTATGGTATCAAAAGTTTTAGATTTGGACTAGTTTTTGTCATTCAAAAGCAAGTTTTTATGTCTGTCTTGCGGTTTTTGACTAGTTTTTGTATTTGGCTATTTTGACCAACTTTTTTCAAATTTTTTGACATAGTGCCTTTTGGGAAAGTTGTTCCAAATGATATCAGGAATGCACTTGTCAAATATCAGCCCCAAATGTCAAAAGGTACATGGATCACAATCCATATTTGGCAGCATTTTTTTTAATGAATTTTGTTCTACAGGTTCTCTATGCCCTGTAGAAGCCAAATCGCACCCCTTTTTGAATTTGGATCCCAAAAAGTTGAAAAAACCCAACTTTTGTGTCTGCAATGCCTGTTTTTACTGTTTTTGCCCTAACAAATAATTCTGATGTGATTTTTGAGTTTTTCTTTCAAGCAAACTTGATCTGAGCAGTTTCCCAATGATGTACAGTGTCACTGATCACTTTTCACAAAAAATGGTCTCTGGGGTACATGGATCGCGATCCATGTTCCTCCATAGGTTCTGGCCAAACTTTCCAGATTGCTTCTAGAGAGTTTGTTGATGCCTTTGATCCACAAATTTTTGAATTTGGATCAATGTTGAGGTCTCGACCATCAAATTTTCAAAATTTCAGAGTTATGGTCATTTCGACCAAAATATGGTTTTCACCCTTTTTTCCTCAATCTTTTAACCCAAATTTGCTGGTGGTAGTTTCTACTTACCCTGCTCCTAAGTATTGAAATGAAACATGAAACAAAAACAAACAAACGGTACAAAATAAAGTCGAAACTAAAAACGGTACAGCTCTGTGAAAGTAATGAGAAAATTGAAGAATGAAATGCTTTTGGCTATCTCACTCACAACCCTCTTTACTTCTCAAGAATAGATCTAGCAAGTCCTCGACTTCTAGACTCTATCAAGCACTAAACCCCGTGTCTAGTTGCTTCACTACTAAGGTGTAAATGGAATGGAGAGACAAATCTTGGAAAAAGAACGCTCTAAATACACACTAGGTCACTCACCATCTAAGGATCATATCCCCGGGAATGGCGCCAATGTTATCGGGTCGCCACGACGGACGTCTGCAGCATAGCTTTCTGGCACTAACATAATGTCAATACTCAGGGAAAGTGACTCGGATGGGGCACGGAGACTCCTTGAGATCATCAATCTCAAGAAGTGAACCTTAACAAGCAAACATACTATCTCAACAAGCAAACCAATACTCAATGATCAAGGAAATCTGCCTATATCCTTTCTCACAGCTCTAGGTCATCACACCATTTCAGCACTCGAACGAACTCGAAATGCAACGAAACTTTAGGAGGAGGTCTAGGACACCTAGGGACACTATCCTACCAAGTTTGGTTGCAATCTGACAAGGTGCCAAAATCATGGTCCATCGTGAAAAAGGTCCTGAAAATTGCAACATCAGTCTAGAAGTGTCGCCCTATGGTCTAAGAACACTCTCCTATGGTCAAAACGACAGTAAACAATTATTTAAGCACTCGATTCTACATTTACAACTCACAGACACGTAGTCGCGAACCACAACAAAACTGACAATGCTTACACTTGAATTAAAGAGCAAAGAGAGAGGAACACAATGCAAGTTTCTGAATCAAAATGGATTACCAAATCATGAGCTCCGATGATTACAAGGTTGGAGCAACTCGTAGCTTGAGCATACATTTTTTGAGCTCCCTTCTTCTTCTTCTAAAAATAAGTCTCTTCCACATTAAGGTTATTGGCATTTATACCTAGGGCATTCTAAATGGTCAGACTCAGGGAATTGATTGTTACTCTGGAATTAGGATTTACACAGAGTATCACTACACTAGCTCAGCAAAATAATAAACCTAAAATGTGGTGTCCGGCCATGTGTTCGACCAGTTGGGTGCCCATTCGATCTGTCCTCAAATATATACAAAAGAAACTGCGACGAAATATTGCTCTTATGCATTAATCCTGAAGAGAAAAACCAATACCTAAGTCAAGCACATATTACAATAGTAGGACTTCACCTTGCGGAAGATCAAACTATGCGACAAATCTTGAGACTTGGAGTATTTTGGTCGACTATGAGGAGTGATGTTCTCTCTTTTGTAAAGGATTGTCCTCAATGTCAAAAACAAACACCCATACCTCATGTAACATTGTTCCAAATGTCACTTGTTCCTAAGTGGAGTAACTATCTAGTTACTTACTTATCAAGCTGAACATTTCTTGAGGATATGAGCGAACGCCGTCAAAGAGCAATTGAAACTGAAGCAAGAGATAATGATCTTATTGGAAACCAATTGTATCGAAGAGGTAAGGATCAACATTTACATCTTTGTGCAAATGAAGACGAATATATTCCAATTATAGAACAAGCACATGCTGGATTAGTTGGAGGTCACTTTTCTAGTGAGACCGTCACAAGAGCAATCTTAATGGCAGGTATATGGTGGCCAACACTTTTTGTAGATTCCAAAGAGTATGTTCAAAGATGTGATGTTTGTAACGAGCAAAAATGCAAACACGTGTAGATAGCATGCCCTTAAGACCAATGATGGGGGCTAGAGTTTTCACAAAATGGGGTATAGATTTTGTTTGGCCAATACAGCCACCTGCTTATAGAACCCAAGCTCAATATATCATTGTAGCTACGGACTATTTGACCAAGTGGGCCAAAGCTAAAGCAACTCAAAAGAATGATGCCAGAACCACTGTTGCATTCTCATATGAGTTTGTATTCACAAGATATGGACTGCCAATAAAAATTGTCAGTGATCGGGGAACTCATTTCCTCAATGAGGTAATCGAGTATTTTCTTAGTGAATTTATGGTCATCCATAACAAATCAGCTCCCTATCACCGACAAGCAAACGGACAAGTTGAGCATACGAACAAAATTCTTAGCTCTATATTGACTAAAGTGGTTAGTTCAGGAAGGACAAACTGGTAAATGAATCTCCATGCTGCTCTATGGGCCTATCGAGTTTCATTCAAAACAACTTTGAATGCTACACCCTTTAACCTTGTTTATGGTCTTGATGTCATACTGCCAATAGAATTTCTATTGCCGACATTAAGGATAGCTAAGGATCTTGAGTGGACTGGACATGAATTGTCAGAAGACTAAAAAATTTTAGAAAATCTAGATGAGCAAAGGCTAACTGATGTAGCTTACATCTATGCACAAAAGCGAAAACAAAAACAATTTTTTGATTCCCATCTAATCACAAAAATCTTCAAAAAAGGGGACTTAGTTTTAGTCTATTCCTTTAAGCAACACATTCCCAAGTTAAAGACAAAGGGAAATGGACCGTTTATCATTGAAGATGTATCTCCAAGTGGAGCAGTTAAGTTGTCCATCCTAGATGGTGCACCAATGGCTAGTTGGATTAGTGGATGTCGCTTAAAGATGTACAATCTACCGCTAACAAATGAATTGCTAGAAAGGATGCATGCAGCCAAGCAAAAAAAGATAAAATGAGAGCATGTTGTTGATGAAGCCCAAGAGGAAGCTCGGCTTAGGGTATTCAAAAGGAAAGCTGCTCTCAAGAATCAACAAATACCGATTCCCATCAACACTCTAGAGATAGATGACCGACAATGGGAATTGCAGATAGATGTCGTATCAACAGATGATGAATGGTTAGATGGAATGGACCTTCGCATCAAAGTAGAGCTCAACAATCATAGCACGAATGCATTGGTCAACACAGGAGCTCGAGTAAATGCAATCAGTTATTCCACTTACAAGAAAGCAACAAGTCAAGCATTGGCCGTAGGAATAGCGACTATCAAAGGATGCAACAAGAATCCAACCCCAACATTGGGAGTAGTCAACTTGAATGTGATAGTACATGGGTGTTCATGTCCTCATCAGTTTGTATGCTTACCAGATGAACACATAAATGAGACAATGATTCTTGGAATTCCCTGGATGCACACGTACAAGGCAGTACCAGACTGGGATGCAAATCAGCTCAAGCTATCACCTAAAGGCGGACAATCATTGTTCCTATTGCACCAATCAAGGAGGTATGGAAAGGATCTTACCAGCAAAACAAACCATGAAGCAATCAATCTTCTCCATCCTCTCGACAAGTAAATGCTACGAGTAGCAAGCAAGGAGTTAGGCAAATTTGGGTACCAAAAGCACAGCTTAAGAACAAGCCAATTCAAATATGGGTACCCAAAACATCATTGACAATACCAAAGGTGGTTCTAAAGCTCAAAACACAGAGACGAGCTTCTCTGAGCAAGGAACCTATCACGAAATGGATTTGGAAGAAAAAAAAGCACTTTTCTTCTCCGCAAACTGTAAAACCAATCAAGCAATGGAGAGTTAGTCTCAGAAGACTCCACCACACCAGTCTGCACCAAGCAAACCAAGCTATCAATGACGGGTAAAAGCTCGACAACAACCAGTGTTGATGCCAAAAGCTCAGGCAATCAGCGTGCTAAAGCATCCTAATGGTACAATCAAGCAGAGAGCACACAAGCTACAAGATTTGCTCTTTAGAAGCCAGCACCAGAAAACCTCGACATCAAAAACCCTTGAGTTAATTACTCAAGACCCAACTCTTGCAGAGCATATTGGTTTGAACTGCATTGATCTTCAAAGCATGGTAGAACCAACCAAGGGAGGGTAATGTTTGAAGAGGGAGGAAAAAGTTTGATGTTAACGTGTGTTTTTTTGTAAAATTACTTAATAATGTCCTTATAATTCATCAACAAGGGAAAATTCACTAATAATATCTTTCTGATGAGTGTAAATAGTGTATATACTATCAAAAAATCATCAAAAAATAGTCCTCTTTGCTTATTTTTCACCATTTTTCTTGATATTGAACCTTAAAATGGAGAAATCCAACAAAAAACAATAAAGTTGTGTTTCTCAATGGATTTTCTTAATTATTGGATTTTCACTTTGCTTTTTTAGCGCATTTTGTTATTTTCTTTGATTTTCCCAATAAACATGTCAAAAATTAATAATAAATAGCAAAGGAGCTCAAATGGAAAAACTGATTACATGGTGGTGATCAAAAAGACAAGGTGGACAGGCACAAAAATTTTCAATCAAATCGGCAGATGCAAGCGGGAAGCCTAAATAGGCGGCCAGACCTACTTTTGCAGAATTCTTGCAGAATGAGCTATAGGAATCCGATTGGGAAAATTTTTGAGTCTAACATAGATTTCATGGCCTAGTAGGACTAACTGGGGAATTTGGGAAAAAATGGTTCGGGAAGTCCGAGTATAGATACCCAAGGTAGGTTAAAATCACTTCATTTCCACTTGTTACCTTTGGAGAAAGAGCTTTTCGACCTCTTTCACACGTGATTTTCGGAGTCCACAGTCACCTGTTCACAGCGCCGTCTCACACGAGACATGAGGGATAAGTTCTATACTTATCAATGATCCATTTTGTATGGCCGGTAGCTAGTCTAAACCCCTGGGAAAAACCCTAGAATCCGAGCAGTGCATGAAGACCTACGATCAAACTGACCATAGCGGCCTGCCAGCTCAACCAAATCGGATGAGATTTGAACTGTAGCATGCCCCAATATAATAGAACACTTCTATATCATCATTTGACCATTCGGCAAGGGTCGAGGAGATCCCAGGTAGAAAAGCTAGGTTTTTGACAGATGCCAGAATTCGGTTCTGACTCCACAGACAGCTTGCATATGAGGTATATACACAATGTATATGATTGGTTTCATAAAATCAATCAAGCCAAGCCCTTGAAAAGCAGAAAAAGGCTCGAAGTCTACAAAGTGTCAAATTCGACATACGAGGTCAAATTGGCTCCAAACGGGCCAAAATTGGATGAGTTGCTTCATGACTATGTTGTGGACAAGTCCAAAGCCTCAACAGTGACTTACCAACACTAGAAGCCAAGTAGTCACAAAAATCGGTGATTTCAGAGTCGACAAAGCACGAAGTGATGCCGGCAAGACCAAACTTTACTAAATTCAATCTAGGACTTGTTTTATGTGTATAGAATGTGTTTAGGTCAAAATTTACAAGTTTTGCAAGAAAATGATGACTGCTGTAAATAATCCCGATTATTTACTTTTGCAATATTTTGGCTTTAAAAATGTATCATCACCTCACCTATCACTTGTACACACCTATTACATGCCAAATTTCAAATATGAGCCAAAATGATCAATTAAAACTTGAAAATCTGTCAAAAAACGCAAAGAAGTCCTTGCAAGCCAAATTCTAAGTTATGAGCCACATTTTTTATCCAAATCACCTCATATCACATACACAGGGTCAATATCCTAGAACCAAGTTGTACCAAAAAATGTTGATTTTGGTAAAAAGATATTATTTACTTTTATGCCAAAATGAGGGAAGTTTGCAATTTTGTTATCTTGGTACCAAAGTACATGATTTCCTAAGCCCACTAGCCAAGTTTGAACCAATTTGGAGCTCAAATTCTCAAAATTTCTTCACATCTACTGTTTCAAAGACCTAAAGCCAAAATCTATCACCATTTTCATCCTGTGCACCCAAATGAGCCCATATTTCACTCAGAGTATCTATTTCGTATATACTTCAAGCCTATAATGTCACATTTGCCAAAAGTTGAAAAAATTACTCAGCTATAAATAATCGCGATTATTTACTTTTGTTGCAATTTTTTTGCTTTGACTTCATAAATTTAATCTTTACATGTTTTTATGCATCTATGCATGTTCAAAAATTGATTTGAAGCAAATTAGACTCAATTTGTCAGCATTTCAGACTGAAGGACAATTCAGAGAAGAATCTGTCAAATTTGCTAACTTTGACACTCTATTCACTTAACAGGAGCTATGCAAGCTGCGAAGAAGGCTAAGAAGAAGCTCTAGCAAAAGGAGAAGCTGCAAGAGCTACCACCCTACCAAATGGACCCTAGTTCAATCAAAAATGCCAAAGCAACCTACCTGTCAAAAGAGCAGCTTGAAGAGCACAACGCAACAGTGTTCACAGGTAGATTCAAGAGCGAAGAAGGACATCAGGTAGAACTGCAACTTCTACCAAAAGAAGTTTATGATGTGCACAAAGCCCGACACAAAAGAAGCCAACAGAAGGCTTGGGCTCCGAGAGTTTTACGAGCAAGAGCCATGTGGAGTGGACTTCCAAAAAGCTTATGAGCTCTTGTCGACGATCAAAGAATATGGAACCGCCAAAATCTCTTACGAAAAGAAATAGTGGCAGAAGCTCTCAAACTGCCAACAAAAGGAATGACAATGAGGGCAAGGGATAGAAAGATAGCAAGAACTTTCACTAAGGAAACCGCGGCTGCGACATTTGCCGACCTCATCCAAAAACAGGTGGAAGAGCCTGCAAGGTTGTATCATCATCACTTTCACTTCCTCGCCAAAGGACCGCTAAGGTATACGACACCAAATCATGCGGTTTCCACAACCTTTACACAAGTTCTCAAATCAGCAACCAGGCAACCAATTGACCTTGCACAGTACGTGTTGTCCACATTGAAAGGGACAAAGAAAGAGAGTAAAATTACATAACTAGGAGCACAGAAGTTCTGACCAAAATTGCCTACCATGTTATCGGCATGGCTGACAACTTGCCACTTGCCCCAGATCAAAACACTTGGATAGTGTCAGCACATCCTTCCCCTCGAGCCACAAGATCTACCAAGAGAACATACAAGCCTGATGAAGAGTCTGATAAGAGCTCACCAGAACGCCATAGTAGTGAAAGCTCTGATAATGAAGAAAAAAGAGCACGGATTGAGGAAATGAAAAGAAAAGTCGTGGCAGCACATCAAGAGGAGCCACCACAAAAGCAGGCCAGGTTTGAAAGAGAAAAACACTCCTAGAAACGCAGCCACAAAGCACAAGGCAAGGACCCTGCAAAGTGGGTACCAATTAAATTGAAAGGACCAAGAACAAAACACCATGCCAGGAAACAAGCAGAAGATCCCACCAAATTACTGGAAAAAATGTATCAGGAAGCCGAATCTTTAAAGCTAAAAGAATCCGAAGAAGCGGAACAGAAAGCTAAAGAGGTGGTAGAGCAGCAAAAGCAAGCAGAGGAAGCAACTACACAAGGCAAAGCACAGCATGAACGAGGTGATATATCTCCCCAAATTCCTTCACCTATTTCAGAATAGCATGATCACCCCATGCCAAGCCCACCACCATCACCAGCAAATAAAGCCACAACAACTTAGCCCTCAAAAGAGACAGAGCCTGAATAGCAAGAAGCAGCAGAATCTGCACAACAGGCAGCTACTACACAAGAGCAACACAAAGAGCAAGAGCCAGAACCGGAAAGGGCAACAAGTCTTGTACCAGAGGACACCACAAAGTTTGAACAAAGAAGAGAACAGGATTCAAAAGAAACACCTGCTACCTCCATACAGCAAGAAAAGGCCATGACATCCACGAATCCTCAGGATGACAAAGCAGAAGAGGCCCAAGCACAGCCTCAAGGACAAGAGAAACCAGCTACCACAACCCCACCAAGAGAGACATAAGAGATTGTTGAGACATCTAGGCAGCTCACAAGGAATGAATATTGGCAATCAAACAATGAGATAATCCTGCAAGTCAATGAATATGCAAAGCAAATTCAGGACATGACTAAAAGACGTCGATCAGCCGCACTTAGCTGCAGCACAAAGGCTAAAGAACTAGAGATGGTGATTGACGCTCTCCAAGGATAGTTAGAAGACAGATTAAACGTCATCACCAATCTGCAAATGCAAGTGCAAGAATTGAAAGCTGAAGCTAAACAACATCGGCTCGCAAGGGATAAACAGCAAAAGGAGATGGAGGAGCTCGGTGACCTTCTAACAAAGTTGTTGAATGCTTGTAAAGCTAAAGATGAGCAGCTGACAGAGGTTACCAATGAACTTCTAACTACAACTGTGTCAGCTCAGAAGATTCAAGTACAGTTAGATGTAGTGAATGCTTCCTTACAATATTCAGAGCAGAGAATAGATGATCATGCAATTTTCTTGCAGCAAATACGAGAAAATCCCGCAGTAGCCTCGATCAATGGAATAGACAAGGTCTAGAAAGCATTAGACAAAAATAACAAGGACCTCGAGCTAGAGCTTAAAGTGGAGCAGTCTCAGCGCAGAGACCTGGCTTTAATACAGGTGCAAAGAGAGGAAGAGCTGCTAAAAGAAATAGCCGAGCTTAAGCGAAACAGCCATAGATGGAAATTCAGTCAGTATCTTTTACTGAGATGGAGACACAGCCAGCAGAAGGGCTAGGTGGCGAGGATGAATTCCAGGTACTTATAGTAGAAATTGATACAGTGCCAATGGTCTAGCTGTCAAAAGCTGAGGAAGATGCACTAAAAGAAAAGATTACACAAGAAGTGGATAAGCAGTGGAAAGCAGTGATGGATTGGGAATTGAGAATTCTACACTCTGTCAACGTTACACAACTCACTCCCAAGAAAATCAATATGCAATGGCATCAGCAATCCCTGCCATATCCTTTGATAAATATGGAGTTACTCCAAGTCAAAGAGAGGCTCTACAAAGACATACAAGTAGAAGGTGCAGATCAAGACCACCCCACGTGGAGGCTGAGCTGGTGGAACAAGAATCCAAGGTATTTGATTCTCTTCACAAGAGCACCTACAACGCTACAAAAAGATCCCACTTTCTGTCCTGTACCAAGAGTAAGTACTTGGCAAGCACATGAGGCACTAACAAAGAAGCGGCCAACCTGGCTGAACTACCTGAGATTGCCAGCTCCAGAAAAGGGACCGGCCACAGAGGAATACATGTTGAAAACCCTAAAGGGCGCCATGTCATTCTTCAAGAGTCTACCAGATTTATCCTGTGTAATGTTATATAAAATCTGTCAAATGTTGGTTACCTGCATCGAAGTATTTCATGAGCCAGAGCAAGCAGGTGCCCCATGGATGTCATTCCTCGAGGGTTATAAAGGATTATTCTACGATCTCAGTGATCAACCTTCCGAAGAATTCCTCTATGGCTTCTACGCTCGGTGTATGTTCTTACCATCACATAATATGTTGGCGTTTGAGGAAGCATTCTACACAGGGTTCTTCACTTGGCAAACGAAGATATTTGGGCCAGTGATCAGCAACCTGACCTTGAGATTCTTCCGCTACTCAGCAGTGGAGCTTAAAAAGAGGGTTACTATGCAGTTTTTTCTGCAGGTGTCAGATAAAGAAAGAAAGATCATATATGAAAAGGCTCTGCATGCACTTAAAGACCGCCTCGCCAGCCATCAACCCGAAGACTATTTCAGCCCATAAAGCTATGTCAAGGGATGACAGAGGCGAGGAGGTGGGAAATGTTAGCAGCAGGCTAACCCGGATACCATTTTTTGGAGCTCTTATTGTTATAAAACACTTATTATTTTGATAAATCAGAAATATTGTAACTCCTATTTTTGGATAAACTTTGTAATTGATGAGCCGGGGCTACAAGATTCCAGATTGTATCAACCTGTCATTACCCATCTTTAGTTAGAGCTCCCAAATTATTAGTTTTGACCACCAAACTTACCTTGGCTAAGGTAATATAAAAGCCAATTTTTGTAAGTTGTTTGTAAGTTTTGGATAATAGAAACACAGCGTGAGCTAACGGCGCTCACTCCTCTCCTTCTCGCGCTTCCTACTCCCTCCCAGGTTGTCACATTGCAGTCACGTTTGTTGCATTGCAACCGCAGGTAAGAGCTCTACACATTGACGTAAGCAGTTCATAGTATTTCACAGCTTTTGGCGTCGCCGAGCCCGTCGCCTAATTTCATCACAAGTAGGAATTTATACTTCAAAATCAAAAACTAAGCATAGGCGGGTTATTGGGGCATCATTGCTAAGAATTTAGGTGCATTCCGGGTCAAAAACGACTAGGTCAAAAATCTACTGTTGTTAATAATCGCGATTTTGGCACTTGACCTAAAGTGGAATCTGAGACCATAAGCATGTGTGCTTAGGTCTTATAAACATGTCCTAGAAGTTTCGTTATGTTTGGATGTCATTTGATGTTGTAACGGAGGTGATTTGTTTATCGATGAGCGATTGGCTTTTGGTGATTTCAGTCACTTGAGTGTAGCTTGAGTTAGATGCGAGTTGTTAGTTGTTTTACGAGAGATTGAAAACCTCTTGTAGCCTTTATGCACTAGTCGAGTCAGCTTTGTCCCATGGATTGACAATTTAATTGTGGTTCTTGCTAAATCTACAATAAGATAGGAATGAGGTTAGACACCCGTCCCACAAAAAGTGTTTCACGACACCTTCCTATAGACATAATCAGACCCCCTGGTTCATGGAAAAAGACCATGGATGAAATAGACTTTATCCAAAAACATATTTTTATATGCGGTTTGGATAACTCAAACCAAAATGTAGTTTTTATATGTAAATGAAATCATTAGACTTCACACAAAAGAGAGATTACAATCCCATGAGTTCTCATCTATATAAGCTAGTAGTCCTACAATCATCTTACTCATTAATACACGTTGCCAAGAACTTGGCATTACCCCATGAAATGACAAAGGTCTTCCTTACATCATGGGTAGCTATAACATTCACAAATTAGCATTTCGTTGGATAACAGATGCCCGCGACTGCGTGTTTTCCCCTATAACAAACATGATTACACAATTCCTGTAGGGTGTTACACATGGGTTTATTGAATACATTGAAAACCTCCAAAAAGACTAAAAAACCTTTTCAAATGTAAACATTAATGCATATTGGATCATTAACAACCAATATGATGCTAACCTTCCTAGTCGGATATATTCTATTCATACATATGGTGTGAAAGCTTGCTATGAAGCAATTCCTCAGCATGGAAACCATAGCCTTATAGATGCTCCAAGAAACATCAAAAAAATAATTTTGGGTTGTGGATATAAAGGGTTTAGACATTCTAGAAACAAAATCGTCCTTACAAAGAAAAAATTAAAAGTAAAATGGACCTTTGAATTCTTCGAGACAATTAACACCTTTGTTTTGGACAACTATTTCTCAAAACTAGGGTCATCTATATATCGGCAAACTAAAGGTATTCCTATGCGGGATATGTTCTCTGTTATGGTGCATCTTATACCTAGCTTGATTTGAACTCAAATACATTAGGAAAATGTAATGTCTCAAGAAAAGAGATATGCTTTTAGCTTTTAGCCACTCTAACTAATATATGGATGATCTTATGTTCATCAGCAATCCATACATCACACAATGAAACCCTTGTCCCCTAAGGACCCCTTTACAATTTATCCATTGGATATCATTTCTATGAAGTCAACACACACAGGTTGGTTCCTCAACACAAAAACAAGCTTGCAAAGACCCTTTATCGGAGAATACACTACAGACAATGCTTGGAAGAAGGATGCTTTACCAAGACATCAAGTAGCATTTATACAAGAAGCTAGCAATTGTCCTAAAAATATGGTTTACAAAGTCTGTGTATCACAGGCTCTTCCTCTCATTTATAATGCTTCAAGTATGATTATGGCCTATAATGATGTATAAGGATTATGTTTTATGTTCACATCTAATGGGTTCACACAAACCCGTATCAAAGCATTAATCATACAATTCTTATCAAAAGGTAGCTTCCCATGCATAAGATTTAATATTCAATCTTAAATAAACACATTTAATGAACAAAAAAATTTCAATAAACACAACCATTGGTTATCCACTTTCCATTTGGTTCTTTTATAAATGATGAATCGGAAAATTTATTTGTATTAATGACTTTGAAGTATCATTGCATGCTATCTCTAAATCTTCTTTATAAACTTCCCAGGATGTAACATTTATAGATCCATATATATTGAGTGATGTCAATAGATATGGTTTTGTCTAATTCTACAATTGGTCCCATGAAAAGAAAGTTTAACTTTTGAATGAAGGCTCATGCCAAGTTCAATGGATAGACTGTTGCCAAATACCAAGGAGCATCTCTTGAAGAAGGGGAGTCTCTCTCTCTCTCTCTCTCTCTCTCTCTCTCCCCCCCCCTTTTCATATAGTTTCTTCCTCTCCTTCTATCTCTAATGTGCTCATATATAAAAAACACATTTGCACAATGCGTGGAAAAAAATTTATAATGGTAGGGGATATGTCCACTTGGTGGACTATCCCCCACCAAGTAAGCATATACCTAGGGTTGGGGTTGGGCCTCTCTCTCTCTCTCTCTCTCTCTCTCTCTCTCTCTCTCTCTCTCTCTCTCTCTCTCTCTCTCTCTCAATTACGAGAGCAGGCTCGGCATAAAACTTCTCTCTCTCCCCATTTTTTACTTTCTCTCTCTCAATATTTTCCTTGGGTTGGACTCCACGATCAAATATTTAATATATTCTTATCCTATCTCATTCTCTTTCTCTCTTTCTTTTGTCTTGTCTCTGAGTGCCTACATTTCAAAGCTTTTTTTAGGCATCATTAGCCATCTAACACACATGACATGCACTAAATCACCGCAAGCTTTTTTTGGATGAGAAAATTGTATTAAAAAAACCATCAGAGGCTTGGTTTTTTTGCATCATGTGATAACACTTTTTGCATGCAACACCCTATGTTCTTTCTTAGCAGGCGCTAGTGCCTTAGAACACACACACACACGGGGCAAAAAGTTGTTTTGCTTTGTTGAATGGAATACTTAATGCAGGGCTATAAATTAACAAAGCATGTGGTTTAATAGAAAACTGCTTACGGAATAGAAACTTTGTTATGGTTGGATAGTAGGAAGAGTAGAAAAAAACCACTACAACATGCTTAAAAAGGAACCTGGTTAAGCTCAATAAAAGTATGGTTCTGAAAGTAAAATTTTTAAAAATCCTCGTTGTGAGGTCACCATCGGTGATCTATTATGGTTTGTTGGATAAAATATGCAAAAACTGAAGAAACTCTGTCAAATCTTCTGAAATTTGAGGATGTAGAAATTCCTTCTAAAGTAATCATATAAACATGGGTACAGTATATATAAATAGAAGCTAAATATACACGTACAGGAATTGGTGGACAAAGGGATGGTGAGGCCTAGTTCCTCTCCCTTTTGTTCTCCGGTTCTTTTAGTGCAAAAGAAAGATGGTACACACCACATGTGTGTGGAGGTATGTCAATCGAGGACACAAATGACACGATAGGCACTTGGAGGCAATCTCTTTACCTTGTCAGGTTGAGACCATCCCACACATACAACACTCTAGAAGGCCAACTAAACCACAATCAAGAATCTCACTACTCTCAACTACATCATCTACCCCACATATACACAAATGAAAGAAAACTCACCAAATCATACCAAAATCCTATGAAACTTAAGGAACACCATCTCCTCACTAGGATACACCTGTCGCAAAGCCTCTACACTCAAATCCCTCACTCCAGACCCATCTGTAGAAAACACATGAAAACATAGCTGGTGCAATCAAATCTCCAATGCAATGATCAAGTCGGGAGTTGCGTCAGGATGAAGCTCACGCTCTCTCTCTTCCTCTCACACATAGTCGACGATAGCTCAAAACTTTGATTATGATAAAGTTCTCTTTACAAAATGACCTAGGTACCTTATATACTAAGGCTACCATAGGTTAAACCTAAAACAGAATTTAATGGGTCAAATGGCTTTGTATGTACAATATGGAAGTGTCATTGCACCCCGGCTTCTGCAACTAGACTAACTACTCATTACAAATGATGTTTATAAACATAATCCATAGCATTTTATAAATTTAGAAAAATAAGACTTTGTTGGATTTTTGTCATATTATTGACCCACGGGTCAACATACACATACCCTTAGCTTTCCATTCTTCTTGGCAACTATCACTATTGGAAATGACTAGTTGCTACTTGCTACCTCTGTTATGAACCCTGCCTTGAGATTATTTAGTATCTCCTCCTTGACTTTCTTGGCATAGTTGGGGTTCATCATGTATCTTTGTAGCCTTATTGGCCTAGCATCTAGTTATAGTGGTATTTAATGTTGGTGTTCCCAAGCAAACACGTCCTTCTATTTTTGGAATAGTGCCTTTGCTTTCTCCTTGATCTCTGGCTTCAAATGCTTATTGATTTTGATCCAAGGGTTCTTCTTTGAGCTAAGATTCCATTCCTTGACTTCTCAATCATCTGGAAGCAACCAATATGGGCCTCCTCCCTTTCAATTAGCCAGTGACTCAGCTTCCTTTTCAGTCCTAATACCAGTAGATTACTCAGTAAAGAGGTTGCTCGACTCTAGTATTCCAGTTTAAATTTGTGTCTCATTGATTGTTGGGCTCTCTTGATCCGAAATTGTCATTGATTGGTTTCCTCTGATGGTCCGAAGTCACCAAGCTTATCTCTCTCTTGCTACTCTGGTGGTCATCCATCTAACTGAATTGGTCTTTCTTTAGCATTCAGCTCAGTGAACTGATCTGGATACTGTTACTTTTGCCTTTCCTTTTGTTCTTTGTCCATCAGCACGTCACTCAAATCTATCTTTGTTAATGGAAAGATATTCATTGAAGCAAGAATTCTCTCAATCTTCTTTGTTCCATATTTCTTGCATAGCTCTTCTAGTCTTAAGTCTTTCTTCCAACTTCTTATGTTATTCCTCTTTATGTGAATTCTTCTGTTGGTTCCCTAAATTGTCAGTGTCTGGTTGGCATAGTCATGTACCGCTCCAGCAGTGCTAAGCCATGGTCTACCCAAAAGCATTCCATATGCTCCTTGTACATGTAAGACTAAGAAGTTGGTCTTACAACTCTCTTTGCAAACTTTAATCTACATATTTTCAATTAGTCTAGTAGGTTAGACCACCCTATGGTCAGCCATTCTAACTCTAAGTGGTGCTAGTTTCAAATCATTGATCCCCCAATTTTTGCCTTAAATATTCTCTAAGAATATTGACACCAGCTCCTCCATCTAGTATCACCTGATAATGATTCCCACTACTTCCTCAACTTATAGTCTACCTGAATTACTGGAACCTCAGCATCTCTACTGGGTGCTAGTTCTATTGCTCTTGCTTTAGCCTCTGCCTTTCTTTTTTGCCTGACAAATTTTGCAACCTCTAGAATTGTGCATCTGATGTCATGCAACTGTATCATCAACTTTTGGATGCATTCACAGACCTTCACATATATTTCATCATGTTCATTCCCAAAGCTACAATTTGAACAGGAAGATTTCTCCTCTTGTCTATCTTCACATTTCCATTCAGATGAATTTCCTTGTCATGTTGCAGGCTGAACCTATGATGGACCCCCTGAGTGTCATCAATTCAGTGGCTATAGCTTTGGTCAATTCTGGTCTGACTAGTCGTACTTCATTAACTAGACTTTGTACTGCAGCAATCATGGACTCATTCACTCCAGATGCTGCCTTCTCACTTTGGTGCTCCTACACCTTTGAAGGCTGAGGTAATAGTTTATGAATCTTGCAAGCCTCAGAACACTTTGGCTATTATGGAATTTTCTTTGTTGCTAGATTTTTGGTAATCTTGGCTGCTAGCTCACGTTGTTCTTGTCATTCATCCACTACCTTCTCTTTTCCCTTCACCTTCAATACAGCTCTTTGTTTCTTTCACTTCTTGGTTTTTGCAGTTTGCTTTTTTCTCACTCTCATCTAGAATTTTTTCAATGATAACACCTTTGGTTCTGGTCATGACCTCGATTGGCACTGGTTCTGGTGCCTTTTGTTTAGCTACCTCTTGTTTGACAACATTTAGGCACTAGGCTACAAAGTGATCATACTTTCCACACAAGTAACAATTCAGGCTTCAGTTTGAAAAAGATCCTATGGTCCTACCTTGGCTGATACCCCTTGGTATTTTCCCCTAATAGCAGTAACAGTACCTATGCTGGTCCCATTGTCCTTGGAACCATTGCCTTAATCTTCATTCGTTGCCTCAGGATTCGTCAATGCAATAATTTATAGATATTTTCTCTTCTTGAAGTGATAAATCGTAATACCACAATTATTCCAGACATGTCCATAGGCCTTGCACTAGGTACATTGTGAACATTCATCAGACCTATGGTCTCTTGACTTGCACTTTGGACACCATACCTCCATTTTCTTAATTGAAGGTCTTAACTTAGCCATTTCAGAAAATTTCTTTGACATTTCTTCTAGCTTCCTAGTCCATGATCCCTTTTTCTTTCCCTTGACATTTTCATCTGACTCATTCTCAGATGTACTGGAAATGGCACTAGATTCTAACTCTTCAATCAATGACTCGCTACTATCATTGGACTGTCTCTTCTTGTGTCCTCTCTCCTTCTTGGCCTACCACTCTACTTTCAAAGCCATGTGCACCACAACATTAAACTTTTTTGTAGGTGCTCTCTCTCTCTCTCTCTCTCTCTCTCTCTCCAATTTCCCCTCAAAAAGTATCACCCTCTCTCTCTTTGACTTATCCCAGAAAGAATCACTTTCTCTCTCTCTCTCTCTCTCTTTGACTTTCTCTTTCTCTCAAATTAGAGATAGAGAGATTCTCTCAGTAGTCCACTCTTCTAATGTACCACAGAGAGGTTCTCTCTCTCTCTCTCTCTCTCTCTCTCTCTCTCTCTCTCACACACACACACACACACACACACACACACACACACACACACACACACACACACACACACACACACACACACACACACACACACACACACACACACCTTGAATACAAAACTAGACAAAGAGTCTCTCTTATCTCTCTATTTGAATTTCAAGCAGGAAATCATACAAACACACCTCTCTCTCTCACACACACACACCTTGAATACAAAACTAGACAAAGAGTCTCTCTCTTATCTCTCTATTTGAATTTCAAGCAGGAAATCATACAAACACATCTATAATGCTTTGGAATCAAAACTACTAATAGTTCGCTCTCAATGCAATATGCAAAGAGCAAAGTGGAGTCCTCTTCCCCTCTTCTCCCTCATGAGCAAACATGCAATAGTTCGCTCTCAATGCAATTTTCAAAGAGCAAAGTGGAGTCCTCTTCCCCTCTTCTCCCTCATGCGCAAACATTTCCCAAAGTGGCACCCTTTTGCTCCTCATTTTTTTAAAAATTGAACACTAAAGCTCAACCTTAGTCGTTTACCCCATTTGACCAATGCTCTCCCCATCTAATACTCTTCTTGGCCAATAAAAAAAAGGGGGAAAAATACTTTGTTAAGGTCAAAATTTTAAGAATTTGTCGATTTTTATACAAGAGAATGTCCAAATCTTGAGAGTCTATCAATTTTCATAGTTAAGCAGTTTTCTTGCTTTAGAACTATCTCTAGCACTACAAAATAAACTTGCACCTTTCTTGACCAAGGTTAGGAGCATCAGTTTTATGGCAAAAATATTGTGCATGATAATCAAGTGGATGTAGACAAGTACAACATAGTGGAATAGCATTACATTATTCACATAATATGTATGCAGTGGCGCCCACATACATACATATACGGATCCCAAATAAAATGCAGTGGTGATGGCGTGTGAGGAAAACTAGTATGCTAGTGTGAACCCAGAATCTCCGATTAGATTGGTGTAGTGTGAACCCAGCATGCTATGTGAATCCAAAATCTCCAGCTAGACTGGTGCAGCTAAAGTAGCATAAGAAAATGGCTGGGGTCTATAGTCAAGAAAGTGACATCTTATAAATGTATAAGGAATCTAGTCATAGAGAGAATAAGGCTTTCAAAGGTAGAAGGGCTAGATCTACTCAATCTCTCAAATGGAAACACAACTCTTCAACTCCCAAACACTTAAGATTTTGCACTAATTCCCATGGGTCAAGGGATGTAAAATGGAATCTACCAAGGCACGATAAACATTTTAGGTAAAGGATCCACATAGGTCCATCATGACGATGGAATCTACTATAGTGCTCTCATGATGAGGCAAAAAGGAGAGGATGTATGATGTAAAATGGGTGAAAAGGTCACATGCAATTCGTTTGTAGTAGTGCATCAAAAGGTGGAGGGTATAGGCATGGCCATTGAATTGGTGAACCATAAGTTGTGAATCTCCATATACTCTCACATGTGTTGCTCCCAATATATACAAAGTTATCAACCCAATTAATGGTGATTGATACTATGCAGCATTTTTACTAAAGTAATCTCCAACAAAACTCCCAAAATAATAATACAACCATTGAGTGAATAAATGGCAATGCCACAGCTCTGTATCCTCTCCATGCCTCAACAAGTGCCATCACAGTGAAGAGACCACATAGAAGAAGAAGAATACCCAACATTTTCAACTAAATAGGAGAGTAGGATTAAGTCACTACACCCAATCACATCATCCAATAGAGTTTAATTCTATTAAAATTGGTTTTGGTAGAAGACCATGTCTCATCCATTTTTGCAATTTGGGCTTTGTTCCTAGGAAAGACCTTCACAATATGATAAGAACAAGACCACACATGGCTCAGCTTCCTAAGTAACAAGACAATGCTCATGAACGAGAACTACTCCTGCCTTTAAGCGTATATTGAGGCACCACAAGCTCAAGAGGAAAACCCTTAAGCTCAAGATAGTCCCATGCAAAAAAATAATGATACTCTCGACACCATGCAGCAATCTAATCCCTCAACTTAATTTCCAACTTAATAGCTCTATCTTGATAGATATGCTAATATTATCCTCTTCTTGGGCCATACGTGGACTCATTTAATGTAATCTCAACAAAATAAAGGTGAATTTTATAGGTATCATGGGTGTCAGAAGAAGTGGAACTTGGATCATCATCAACATCATTATCGGCATCCAATAGTAAGTCTTTGGATGAGAATGAAGGAAGGTCAATAGGTTGGAATAGTCACACATGAAAAGCCATGTCCAAGAAGAAATCTCCCCCTTGGGATATCAATAACATATTTAGTCTTCCATATCTATGTCCTACCAATAGCCAATGATAAGGGCCTGGTTCTAGACTCAACCTCAGAACATAGCACTTAATCTCAACAGTCTTCCTTGCACCATTATAGGTAAATTTTGATCATAATCCTCTGCTCTAATAGAGGGATGATCTCCCATCCTCAAACCCAATAGAGGAGTCCTAGTAAAACTTAAAACCCATTTGGTAAGGGTGGAATAGCTCAAGACATTCACCACAAAACCATCATCAACAATATCATGGGGAATAACGCTCATGAATCATACATTCCACGGGGATACTCTCTTTTTGCAATCACAAGATCCACTTTCCTCATTGAAGGTAGAACCCCACTAGAAGACCACAAGTGCCAAGATCTTTGCAATACCTTGTCAAAAGTGAGCAACCACTTGGGTATGTGAGAAGGTATTGTGGAAGGTACATGGTCAACTCCGCATTGTTGAGGGCAGATAAAAGATCATAGGAAGGAATATTGGAAAATAGCTTCCTTGTAGGTACATGAGGATTTATATGAAGAGGTTTAGGTAACGGCTCAAGAATGGGATCTACAATGTGGGTGGGTCGTTGGGTGGGTGGGATAAGGAAGATGCAGATAAAGGAGTAATCGTGGGTGCAAGAACAAGTGGTGCAATCTCCTCACAAAACTCAATTATTTCATTCTTCCCTTTCCTAGTGATTGCCCCCACATAAGGTGTAGACAACTGAATCATGTTAATAGAAAGACTCTCTCTTGATGGACCAGTCATAGGATCAATGGATTTCAAGGTGGTAGCGACTCCCCTTTTGGAGGAGAGTGCAACTAGGTCCTAGTGGTTTTGGAAATTTCACTTCTATGATTTACCAAACTAGGGAGTGGAAAAGGGCTATTCCTATTCATCATGTGATGCATTTTTATACAACACATATCCTTAGTGTGACCTATTTCCAAACAAGGTGCATAGTGCAAATAAGAGTTGGAAATCCTTGGAAAGATGTCCAGGTACTTTACAAGCTCTACAAATTATCTTAGTGGGGATAGGCTAGGAGCAAGGTGCTACCATAATTTTTTGTTGATGCTTCAAGAAGTTTATTTTTTATCTTTTCCACATAGCTCCTAATCGACAACTTGCCTTATTTGATCTTCTCTATAAGATGTCCTCATCTCCTTTGTTCTTTGAATATTCCAATTAAAAAAACTCATTGAGCTTATTGTAGGACCTGCTCTGGCAAGCCGGGTAATGGTAATACCATTTCTTGGCTGCCTCTTTTAGCGTCAGGGAAAAATATTCCCCCCATTCATCTTCATCAATATCCTTAAGTGATGCATACTGCTCAAATGCTTAAATGTGGACATATGGTTTGTCCTTCTTGCCTCCTTTGAAAACTGGAAATGAAATTTTCAAGTTAGTGGAATGTTCAATGTGACCGGTTCTGGTTTTGTGAATTGGTTTCTTGTCTTTGGATCTCCTTTTACTATAACGATATGTGTTACCTTCCCATTCATTGTATTTTTTCAATATCATTCACTGTGTCCTTTGCCATCTTCTTTGCCGGTTTGTGCCGTGAACAATGACTTCTCTTACTATCCTCACTTTCTTCAATAGGTTTTTGGTTGCACTGAGATCCATGATACGAGTTTGTCTTTCTGCTTGCTCATGCTTGGAATGATTTGAATGCCTAATGTTTCCAAGTTTGATCCATTATGCTCATTCTTGTTGCAAGAGTCACTTTCAAGAAAGAACAAGCCTAAACAGTGTGCGATTGAACATGCTTTGTTGCTGATCAAATAAAAGGTGGTAACAACAATGTAGCCACTTCTCATGGTTCTTTGGTTAGTAGAAAACCACCTATTCCTAATGCTTCTGTTGGTAGCACCTCATCTTGAAATTTTGATGAAAAAGGAAAGAAGAAGATGCATTTCCATTACTGCAAGTCTAATGATCACTTGATTAAGCCATGCCCTAAGTTGAAGGAAAAAGAGGCCAAGAAGAAAGAGACTAGTTCCACTACAAGTGCAGCTATTGTAGAATCTTTTCTGAAAGAAGATTGTGATGTTGATGTAGATGCAAAGTGGGTATTTAGTGCTGAGTGCACTTATTATTTTGAAAATACAATTGTGGATTCAAAGGCTATTTAAAATGCAAAACTTTGCATGCACGTTTTGGGAATTTGAATTTTGTGAGTTTGTTACGTTTGCAAAAATATGATACGGTTGCTTCTTTGCTACCTCTTGAAGCACCTTCAAAGCATGTTTGTGAAGGATGTATTTTAGTTAAGATGTAGTGTTTGAAGTTTCCAAAGGATATTTCGGTAAGGGCTACATGCAGATTGCAACTTGTACATAGTGATGTTTGTGGGCCTATGCAAACTTCTTCCTTAGGCAATTACCTATACTTCGTGACTTTCATTGATGATTGATCCAGGCATGCATGGGTGTATCAGCTTAAAGCTAAGTCTAAATTGTTCTTGGGCTTCAAAAAATTTCTAGTTATGGTTAAAAATGTCTCTAAATGTACTATGGACACCCTCCATTCAGATCAAGGGGGGGAGTATATGTCTCATGAGTTTAATGCACTTCTGGCTAATCGGTGGGATAGAGCACCAATGTACAATGCCATATAAACCTCAGCAAAATGGTGTTGCTGAAAGAAAAAATAGGTCACTTACAAAGATGACACAATGCATGGTCAAGATACAAGCTTTTCCACATACATTTTGGATTGTGTCTATCATAGGTGCTACTTATGTACTTAATAGGTGTCCTACCAAAGCCTTGCAATGTACAACTTCTTATGGCATGGTAAGAATCCATCTATTGACAATTTTCTCCCTTTTTTAATGGTGGAAACTTGAATGTAAAATCTAATGAGGCAAATGTATAGAATATGGGGGTTTCTAAAAATGTTACAAATCAGCCTATTATTGATGCAGATATACATGATGTACTTGATGTGGAAAGAGCTGAGAATGAATAGGCCAAAGGTATGCCAAAATGGTTGGTGGATACTTTGCATGATAGTAAAATGGATGCACCTATGTCTAGTCATACTCGTTCAAGTTCTTGCCGTGCATCTTATGCATCAAATTGTTATGCTTTGGTTGTGTCAGGTTTATGTGATGTGGAGGACCCTCTATCTTTTGATGAAGCATAGATTTCAAAAAATTGGATGGCTTCCATGAAATCAAAATGTGATGAGTTATAGAAGATGAGACATGGACTTTGTGTGATTTGCCTCCTGGGAAAAAGTCCATTGGTACCAAGTGGGTTTCCTAGTTGAAACATAAGGCGGATGGTGAGGTTGATTCTTATAAGACTCAACTTGTTGCAAAAGGCTTTGCATAATAGAAAGGCATAGATTATGAAGATACTTTTTCTCCCACTTGTTGTACAACTAATGTTCATTTTCTATGTGCATTGGCAGCTCATTTTGGATGGGATATACATCAATCGAACATTGTTACTACTTTAGTCAATGGTGATATATCTGATGAAACTAAACTGTAACATAGCCTCGCAGTTTTGTCATAAAAGCACAAGAAGATAAAGTATGCAAATGTAAGAAAGCTTTGTATGAGTTGAAGCAGTCTCATCGTGCTTGGTATGAGAAAGTTGACACTCATGTGGTTACATGAGGCTTTCGTAACATTCCAACAGAAAGCACTTTGTATGTAAAGCATGAGGGTGATGAATTTATGATCATTGTTCTACATGTGGATAAGTTATTGATTACTGGTCCAAATGAGACACACATTGTTGAATTCAAGGATGATTTGAATGCTACTTTCAAGATGAAAGACCTGGGGATTTTGCATCATTACTTGGGCATACAGCCTAAGTAGTGTGAGGGAGGTATTTTCCTTGTGTCAAACAAGCTACATAGAGGCATTGTTATGTAAGTTTGGTCTTGAGGACTACAAATCTATTGCTACTCCCATGGAAATAAGTTTGAATTTAAGTAGTGATCCTGCCGATGTCACTCTTTATCAAACTACCATTGGATGCCTTATTTAAGTATGCAATACGAGACCAAATATTTAAATTTCAGTCTCACAAGTCTGCAGATTTATGCATAGGTCAGGGTCTAAGCATTGGTAGACTATTAACCAAATCTTTCACGAGTTGAGTGGAACTTTATTTTGGGTTGTTTTATCCCAAGTGCGGATCATTGCTGTTAGATTTGCATGCTTTTTTGGACTCACATTGGGCTGGTTGTTACGACACTCAAGTGTCCACAAGTGGTTTTTGTTTCATGCTTGGTAGTTCATATATCATGGTTGAGCAAGAAGAAACCTACTATACACACTTTTAGTTGTGAGGCTGAGTATAGGGCAGTCTTCATACCTATGGTTGAGTGTGTATGCCTCAGATGTATTATTCCTGATTTGGATGTTGGATAGGACATTGCAAACATCATCTACACTGACAGCCAGAGCACATTGGTAGTTGCGAGGAACCCAGTTTTTCATACTCACACAAAGCACATTGAGGTGCATTATCACTATGTCAAAGAGAGACTCTCAACAGGAGAGATAAGCATGGATTATATGCCAGCACATGACAACCTTACAAATCTTTTCCCAAAGGCCTTGTCTCATGAGAAGTTCAAGCTTTTTGCAAAGCTTTGGGCTTACTCCCCTTTCTGGATTGATCATGTCCTTAGGGCATGGCACATCCCTTACACTAGGTGACAACTCTTGTTCACCATTTCACTTCTAGGGGGAATTTTTACCACATATGTGGTAGTGATGTGTGTGTTCACACTTAGGAACACCGGGGCATTTTTTCCCTCACTAGAAGGTTTTTGCCCCCAGTGCATTGTATATACGCCCATCATTCTAGGGCTAACTTATCTCTCCATTGTGCACTAAGCAATGCATACTCTCTGTTGTATGCCTTGAGCTTCTTCCTCTTCTCCAAGCTGTGTGTTTTTCCTTGCAACCCTATTTCCAACACTAACCTCCTCCTTGAATTAAACTATATGGTCATCAACCCTCACCACATCCTCTTCATAAGGATCCAGATAAATTCCATGCCCATACGTGTTGGTCTTGTAGAAGGTCAATATGTGTTTGAGCTTGAGAGAGTTTTGCATCCTTGATTGAGTAGAAAAGGAAGACATCTTAGAACTTGAGTCAGAGCAAGTGTCAGGCACTTCTTCCACTATGGTCTCTAACGGTCCCCCTTGATTTACGCTTTCCTCAGTACTCTTAGTCTCTCAATTATAACCCTAATTTTCTATGGCACGGCATGATCTAAGGTACATGAAAACCCAAAATATTCAATGAAATAAAATGCATGGCCCTTAGAACCAATACAACCTGTCTCAATTGTCATAATTCCAATCTTGTTGCTACTCAAGCTTGATATCGATCACTCTCGTACAATCAAAGGTATACGAGTCAATATATTAACCTCAGATATATACAAGGACTCTTGGTAAACATTCTTAGCTTCAACTCTGCCAATGTAGCCAAATGACCAGTCTACAACCTTCAATTCCAAAAAACTCAATTTCAAGTAGCGAACAATGTCCAAATGACTTCAAACTTCCTAGGCTATCTGTATGACGTGTCTACTAACCTTGTGAACCAAAAAATGTTAAAAATGATCTCTCTAGCTAGCAGGAGATAATAATTCTGATGAATATCTACTGAGCCAAAAAAGCAATCATTTTTCACTTTTGTTGATCCCATTAAGTATATGTTCAATAATCCTTGAATGAGGTTTTTCAATTTTTGGGCCAATTTGGCTCATTCTCCCAATAATTTCTATGTCTGGCAATTTTAGATGCAAATCAAGTGGCCATGCAAGTCAGACATTGTCCAAATTACTTGAAACTTTTTCCAAGTACTTTGTTACTACCCTAAATCCAATCCCCTTTGAAAAAAATTCCAAATATGAATCTTAGGGTAGGAGATAATAAGTGCTCTTATTATCTATTGGATCAACATGAAGAGTTTTTTCGAATTTTTTGACTTGTACTGGATATTCACACTATAAACAAGTCACAAGTTTGGTTTGATTTTCAAGTTTCTAAACCAGTTTTTGCATTTGCAGTTTAATTTCAATGAAGTCAATGCCTATCTAACAAAATAAATTTCCAAATGGCACCACAGTTGAATCAGGGTCTTACTATACTATGTTCTAACATGTGGTGTTGTCAAATGATGAAAATTGTACATATTGAAGACCAAGATAATAAGCACACTTATTATCTAAGGTGAGAGACTTTACATTTTCATTTAGTTGGTTCATGTATTGGTATACATATCTTTCAAATCACTCGTGCTTGATGTAGTGCTCTCGTAATAACCATCTACACCTCGAGGTTGTGTGGATAACAAATCAGCAGGTGCAAAGAAATAATCAGTAGTGGTAGGGTGTGTGAAGGTGGTGGATAATGGAATAAGACGTGTCATAGAAAAAGATGCGGGGTGCATAGATTGTTGGTTCACAATGGGTGGAGAGGATATGGTTGGAGTAGATGAGGCCAAAGTCATGATTGGTGGTGGTTGAAATTGGGAAACATAGGTCAAGGGAGCAAGCATCAATGGTTGGGCTTGATGTACATAAGGTGGATTGGAAAACTGGGGTTGTACTTGGGTGGGTAAATGGCAGGTTGTAAAGTATGTGGTTGTAAAGATGGAGCAGTATAGGGGATGGGTGGAGGTATCATAGTTTGTGTGGGTTTGGATGATAACAAAGGATAATAAGTGGTGGATTGACTCCCCTGTCTTGTTGGATCAAAAGTATATTGAAGAGAATATTTCACATTCATTCCCAAGGTGATAGCGGCATCCAAATCTGTAGGCATCTAAGCTCGCTTTAAAATTTGAATATTATGATGCAAGCTCGTGAGAAAAGACCCCAAAATCATGTGTGGGTCAATAGCGAAGGTGGTGGAATACTATCCAACAAAGATCTTGAAACGCTTCCTACACTGTTCAACACTCTCCATGGGTTTCTATCTAAAGAATTCAAAAGCTCATAGAATAGATGAGGGTTTGGAGGCTTACAAAACTCAACCAAGAATTTTTCACGTAAATCATCAAAACTAGTTTTAGATTGGATGGCAGGTCCATTAAACCTTGTAGCTTGGCATTCCATCTTAAAATTTTGGATATGGCTATTAGGATCCTCTAAAGGCAAACCATAAAACTTGGGTAATGAAATCATTGGGACTTCAAAATGATCTATGCAAGCATTAGAAGAGGTGAATATGTAGCAAGTGGTTGAGCCATGATAGGATTGGGTAAAGGTAGAGGTAGTGTAGACGATGGAATAATCGATCAAATAGGAGGTAGAGTTAAAAGTGGGGGTGAAACACATGTGCTAGATGCAAACCACCCAATTGAAGGTCTAATAAACCAAAATGTCTCCCTCTTTTTCTTCTCAAATTCTCTCCTCAGATATCTATGGGCTCTGTCACTCTCTTGAGGTGCTCTTTCTACTCACAAATTTGTTGCATAACCCTTTTTAGACATAGGTTCGTGTCATGAAACTTGTGCGACTGTCTCAAAAATATCTAAAATGCGATGTTGGGAGAGAGAGAGAGAGAGAGAGAGAGAGAGAGAGAGAGAGAGAGAGAGAGAGAGAGAGAGAGAGAGATTGAGCTCTTACAAACACACAAAGATGCAAGAAAAACATGTTCTTCTTCACTAACTCAAGATGAGAGGTCTACAAAACATAAGGGAAAAATAAAAACATAAAGGGAAACTAGTATAAAGTTCTAGTGTGAATGACTAGTGAAGTGAATGGATAAGTGTGTCACCACTCTTGTAGGTAGACCAACTCAGTGTAATACAGTTGTAGTATCACTAGCAAAGATATGTGTATCCACTAAGGCACACTAGTGATGATGACTATTAGGTGATAGTCATCCAAGATTCGCACATGATGAGCTTGACATCTCAACACTCCCCCTCAAGCTCAACACCATCTCCATATGCCAAGCATAGCTTGAAGTTTCTGCAGTTTTTCCGCTCCAAGGGCCTTCATGAAGATATGTGAAACCTGCTCATCCGTCGCCATGTACTTAAGGTCAATGCCGCATGCTAAGACCCTCTCTCTGATGAAGTGGTAATGCACCTCAATGTGCTTTGTTATGGCATGAAACACTACAATTTTGTGCCAACTATATGATTTCAGTTTGTCACAATAGATGACAACCGACCTTTGTACGTGTACAATTTCTTGGAACCCCAATCGTGCTACCTCACATGCCGCTATTGCAACACCCATGTACTCTACCTTTGTACATGAAAAAAGCAACCTATGTACTCTACCTTTGTACATGAAAGAGCAACCATAGGTTGCTTCTTACTTGTCCAAGTGATAGCAACACTCCCAAGTGGAAACATGAATTTATTGGTAGACCTACAACCAGATGTGCTACTAGCCCAATCGGCATATGTGTAACCATAGAGCTACAACTCCATATCAGCCCTATAAAAGAATACATAATCCAAAGTAGCACTCACATAATGTAACATGCACCTCACTGCATCCAAGTGTGGTTTCTTGGGAGACTCCATAAACTGACTCACCAATACAACTGTGTAGCTCAAGTCGGGACGTGAGATATTCGAGTAGATCAATCTGCCCACAATCTTCCTATACATGGTAGCATTCTTAAGTACTTGACCTACATCATTCCCCAACTTCAAATTCTAATCTAAAGGCATCACAATCGACTTACAATTAGCCATACCATACTTTTTCAAAATGTCTAAATCATATTGTCTTTGTGACAACCATACACCCTCTTCTGTGCGAATAATTTCCCTGCCCAAGAAATGCTGCAAAGTCTTCCAAGTCTTTCATCACAAACTCCTGCATAAGTAGAGCATGTACACTCTTACTTCAACCATATTATCACCGTCAACAATCAATTCATCCACATAGATGCATATCACCACAATTCCTACCACATTCTTCCACACATACAATGAGTGATTTGCATCAAACATCTCAAAGCCCAAGGAAATGAGGAATGCCACAATCCTTTCATGCCAGGCTCTAGGTGCTTGCTTCAACCCATACAATGCTTTCTATAACCTGCATACAAGGTTGCATAGCTTCATATTTGCATAACCTTGTGGTTGCTTCATATACACCACCTCCTCTGAGTCTCCATTCAAAAACGCATTCTTTATGTCCATTTGTTTCATCACCCATTTTAAAGTTGCAGCCACTACAATAAACACATGAACGGTAGCCATCTTGGCTATGGGTTTGAATGTATCCTCATAATCAATCCCATAAGTTTGTGTGTAATCTTTAGCTATAAGCCTGGCCTTGTACCTACTCACACTGCCATCAGCATTATGCTTTATTTTGTATACTCACTTACATCCAATTGCCTTCTTTCATTTTGTATCCTTTTTGCTCAAGGGAATAACCAATGAACACCCATTTTGTTTTATTTTTTGGGTGAAGCTTACTTCTAGTTCATCCAGTACATGCACCTAAGTAATGCATCGAAACATTTTAAAATATGATACATCTAGTTTCTCACCACAAAACTTCTCTTCTGGTGTCATATCAAGTATTGCAGCAGTAGGGGTCCTGTTCATAATGTGAACACCTGTAGCAACAACCTCAACCCAATAACAATGAGGCATGTTCTTCTCATTCATCAACACTCTAGCAGTTTCTACAATGTGCCTATTCTTCTACTCAGCAACACCATTTTTTTGTGGAGTATACATGCATGAAAACTACCTCTAAATTCCATGCTTTTTTAGCAAGCCATTGAGTTCATTGGAGAAATATTCTCCCTCTTCATCTGACCTCAGGTAATTTACATGTTTTCCAGTTTGTTTTCAACCATAACTTTGAAATTTTGCATAACACCTCACTTTTTTGCTTCATGAAATAGACCCATACCTTCCTTGTATGGTCATGAATGAAACTCACATAGTATCTACATCCACCCATAGATGCAGTCTTTGTCAAACCCCATATATCTATATGCACTAAATCTAATGCATTCCTGCTTGCATGCTTATCATGAGGAAAGGATGATTTTTCCTTCTTTCCAAATTGACAAGCTTCACAAACTACATTTCGGCAACTTCAAATGTTGGCATAATCTTCAACCTCTACAAATGTACATGACCGATATGTTTGTGCCAAATCTCAATATATGGGATAACTCTTGCACCTTGTGCAAACATGGAATCAGTCATGTTGGACACATTTACATCCAAAGTAAACAAAATACATAATGGGACGTGCAATATCATCCCCAATCTCTACATAATCAAGACTTTGCAAAGTCAACATTTCCTTAAATCACTCACCATGACTGGTCATGTGATTTGATGCATCGGATTCCACATACCATACATTATCACTAGATTTTGTCACATTTACAAACATAGTATTTATCATGTGTTGCATCACAAATAGCCTCTCATGCTCTTCTACATTCCTGCTAGTGTCTGCATAATTATTTTCTACCTCTTGTCATGATAGTCATGTTCAAAATGACCATGTCTTCCAAAACCTAAATACGTGTTCCCTCATGGTGACTTGGAGGAGGAAATTTACATGCTTCAACCAAAGAGGTACGAAGTAATGGGTAAGGAGAAAATGGTTTGTAGATTAAGGAAGAGCTTGTATGGTCTAAAGAAAGCATCATCGCGCCAACCAGGATGTTGCTCGAATGGGCTCACCCATGAAGCAAAAATTGCATAGCATGTGAAGTGTCTCTTTTTGGGCCTATTTTTGCCGTGTTTGGTGCTTCTGCAAAGCCAACCTGCCACACCACAGAGAGCACTCCCACGCCATGTCAGTCACAGCATCGTGACTATCGTGGAGGGGCAAAGGGGGAATTTTAGGGGATTTTTTAGGGCGGTAGGGTATTGCATGAATGAAGGCACGTGAAGGGAAAGCAAGTTGTGTGTTGGAAGAGGGAAGGGCTTTGAAGGGTGTTGGGAAGCGGGGGTGAAAAGCAAGAGAAGGGATGAGAAGAGGGTAGGGCAAGAGGTGCCAAGCTCTCTCTTGGGGAGGATGAAGCTTTCTCTCTCTCTCTCTCTCTCTCTCTCTCTCTCTCTCTCTCTCTCTCTCTCTCAGATTTGAGGCAACGAGAAAATCCAGCAAAGGAGTTTCTCTCTCTTGCACTCGACTAAGCAAGGGCCGAGCGTGAAGCTCGAGGGATGTCTATTGCATGAAGCAAGGCCACGAGAGGAGGGAGAGGAGGAAAGATCTCTCCTCTGGACTAAGCAAGGATAAGCCCATGGCTTCAAGGGTAAGCAAGGAGTGAAGCCGTGAGTCTTCGAAGGTAAGCAAGGAGGATATTGGAGCAAAATAAGAAGGCAAACTAGAATAAAAGGGCATATAGTGGGATTTTATCTCTATTGAGAGGATAATTGAAGTCTTGGAGTTAGCCATAACCGTTGAGGTCAACTAGTGCATAAGGGATGTGAGTTTCAAGATAGAGAGCAGGCAAAAATTTGATCGAGCAAAGGGTGGAAGGGAAAATTTTTGGAACAGAAGAGCAGGGAACTATCCAGGGTGGGGTTTGCCTGACAATTACACATTGCTTCCATTGGGTTGGAGATTTTTTATTAGGGGTTTGCAAATCAATAGGCATACCGACGATGGCGTATGCAACCGATTTCTAATAGGGTTTTTAGAGCTCAAAACTTTGAAGAATTTATTCCTTTTAGCCCCTTGTTGGAAATTGATATGCAAAGCAACCATAGTGTGGTGGATTACTTCGGTGATAGAACCAAGCCATAGGGAGTTGACATACTCGGCCATTTCTTCGAGTAATCCCACACAGAATTGTTGCTTTTGCTTGGCAAAGTCTATCTTTTGAAAGACAGTAACCTTGAGATGTAAATTCCAAAACGTGTCCACATATTTGTGGATAGACTTGTTGGAGAGTAGCTTCAAACTCCACCATTCAGTAAGCACTTTGTCCTTTGCATCCCTGGCAAGGAATTGCTTCATGATGGAAACTTGTAGTGTTTTCCAAGTCTTTGGGGCTTTGCCGTTGCCACGCGGGCTAGCCGAGTGGGGGATTGGAGGAAGCTTTATGAGGGAGCTTTTGAGAAAGCTTTTCTTAAACAATAGAACAATTGATTATTTTTTAAAAAAAGCTTCCTCTATGCTCGTTTTAGTGGATTGAGTCAAATAGACAAAAAAGCTCTCTTCTTGCTCTTCCTATTCAAGACAACAATAATGACTAACTGAGCTTACTAAGCTTACAAAGTAGCCAAAAATGCACATAGCACTCAAGAACCAAAAAACTAGCAAGTTTGCACAAAAATAAAACGATCAAGTTTGACCACAAAAAAATGTCATCATTACAAGTATTTGAGAGAAAACGGAACACATCTATTTAATCAAAGAATATTCAAAGCATGAGTATAAATTGGAAGACCACAAATATCATCGTCTGCATATTTAAGGTATCTTGCAACTAGTCTACTATATTGGATAGGCTGGTGGATCTAGCTCCACAATGTCTGGATGTGCGGCTCCACAAGAGATGCTACCTTTAGGGAACACTCGACCTCATCTGCTATTCTCTTGTCTCACTCTTGAATCTCTCGCACTCGATGGGCTTGCATCTCTAAAACATTGTTTAGTCTACCAGAGACATCCTCATTGCTCTCAAATATTGTCATCATACATCCCATCTGGCTACCAATTAAGGCCAATGCGCCGCAATCACCCTCGTAACAACAACATTGTTCTCATTAGTGTATTGTGCAAGAAATTTCCAAAGGAACCAATGCCCACACTCCATGCCCCCTACACCACAAATAAATGTCAAAGGATTTACCTACACGACAAAAGAAAACTATACTTGGAGCCAACAATAGAAGGACCATACCTCGCATTGGTGTCCCATCCTCATCTCGTGTCCAATCATCCTCTTGCAATGAATCGTACCAAGCATGATCTGATGGAATGTCAATGGCCTCTGAAGGCCAAGACTGCTCTTTTCTCATAGCTGACACCAACAACATGCGCATAGTTCTACTCTTTGTCTTGCACACAGGTGTCTTACACATGACCACATTCAAGTGGTCTTCTCGAAACCAATAGCTGACGCCATATCATGCACCATTCCGTAACTATCTGATAGACAAACAACCACGAACACACCTCTGTCATTGGTAGTTGCAAATGCAAGTCATGTGAGTTTTCCAAAATGGCAATTTCTCCATGATTGCCTCCTTCAAAGCAAGCCCCATTGCTCGCATCATCCATACATATCATTGTAGGATGTTGCAATGTATCATGTCTCGTTCAATCTACATTGGATTGAGAACGATGGATTGACAACAATATTTTTTTCTAAAGACAAGACATGGATCAAAACCTCTTAAAAGTTCTTATTTGTTTATACGCATCAGTATTCTCAGCATGCCAGCCTCATTCAAAGTGTCTACCGCCACAAGATCGACACCGACCCTTGGATGCAGATCGATATCTTTCTCATAGGCCACACCTGCAATCATAGGGAATATCATGTAGCAATTCACCTGAAATCGTGCACATTCAAACTAACTAGATGGACAACAAAACTCACTTTGTTTAAGAACTTCCATCCAAGTGGCCAATCTACGATTCCCATCCCACATATATAACATTTTTCCACAAAGGTCGCCCCAACATGTATCTTTGATTTTGGCTTCAAACTCTTCATTCACCATTCGCCACAAAGGATCCCATGTTTGCATGATAGCATCATCCACTTCGACGCTAGGATAGCCAAAATGCATCGATAGAGCATATGAATCATCCCTTAGGCTCATAATACCCCTCCAACAAAAAGGCATCTGCTAGTGGCTAGAGACACTTGGAATCCCAAACTACCTATCTTGCTTTTTCTAGTTTAAGAAAACGGCATAGAGGAACGCATGGCAATGGAGTCTCATGCTCTATCTGCAATAACCAATTACTATCCAAAATATCATTTAGCATAAGTCACCGCTTAAGTTCAATACAAAGACTACAATTACCTTTAAATTTTTAAGATGCTTGGACAACATATTCTACCGAACAGTGACATCCTCGTTAATGGGAAACTCCCCCCCCCCCTCCCACCCGCATGCGCCCCTGCTATTATGTAAGCCTCCATCTCTCGGTCATTGATATCCTCATCCGAGATGATAGCATCTCACACAAACCCAGAAGATGTCCCTTCCTACACTTTTGTCTTGCCCTTAGCAGAGTTTTTATATTTTTCAATGGAAAAACAGGTGGAGATGGGATAGCACTAACTATTTTGCTACTAGTGTAGTGTCCGGAAATAGTGGTTGGTGACATTTGGGTTGGTTCAGTCCTTGCAATCTTGGTGACCCGCTATAGAGCAAAATCATTCAACTAGTTAACCCATTGCAGATGTACACAATACACTATTCACTAAGAGGAAATCAATGTCTAAACATTTGTAAAATGAAACCAAAAATTACCAAATCAATTCTAGGCCATGCAATAAAATTGTTCTCCATCTTCTTCAAAGTAGTCATCTTCTCATTTCCAGAAGGAACATGAGGTAGTGGAGCGTCCTTCCCCTTCATATATCTTCACCATAGCAATAGAGAAGTATCCTGCCGGCAATCTGCTTCCATGAATCTTAGCCAAATTTGAAGTCTTATCTATTTTCCCAACGCCAACAACTTCTCCATTATAAATAAATTCAACATATGCACCAGCATCAGTTTTCTTAGCCATCTTTTGGAAGCTTTAGACTTTAATGCAAAAAAAGTGAACTCTGCAGAACAAATCAAAACCAAAATACCATCATTCTACATATAAATAGTACGACTCTGAATACATGTCTTGCTACATTATTCATAGCCACTTAATACTTGCACGGATGACAATAATTAACTATGCCTCTCATCTATTGTCTATGTATAAATTCACCTACTCTTGATGTCCTATAAGCTTCTCCAATATATCATTAGTAATAGTGTAATTTTAGGCACTTCCCCTTTTCTTTAGACGTTACTGCAAAGATAGTGAACTCTGAACAATAAACCAAAACCAAAATACACTAATTATACTTATAAATAGTACAACATTGTATGCATGTCTTGCTACCTTATTCACAGTCGCTTAATACCTTCACAGATGACAAGAACTAACTATGCCTCTCATCTATTGTCTATGTATAATTTCACCTGCTCTTAATGCCCCATAAGCTGCTCCACTATATATATGATGAACCATCCCTTTCTATGTCAAACTCTATCTTGTTAACTATGTACTAGTTTCCTCTCTTGTTGACCTAGAGGGAGATAGAAATTAAGTGAGAGGAAGAAGGAGAGAGAAGCAACGGTGGAAAGACAATCAGGTTAAGATCCCTTTGTACATCTATAATTCCCTATCCCTCCCACACTCTTTCATCCTCCTATCCACAAAAATTCCAAACCCCAATTTTCACATGCTTTATCCAATTTTTATGTTGTAGATCTATCTTTAAGCTTCCTAGACAAACAATTTTATGGAATAAATTGACAAATATGTGTCACTTGTATCTACAAATAATGACCTTATTTGGTCATAGAGCCAATATTTCTATACCTTTCATCTCTCTCTCTAGGTGTCAAGGAGTAGCTTACCTTACACATATCTGCTCGGATGTAACCGCTTTCAATCTACTCGGATGTATACCTTACACGTATCTGCTCGGATGTAGCCCTTATTTATAGGCATATATTATTCCCTACCCTCCCCTCTATCTTTTATCATGATGTCTAACTTCCATCTCTCCCTCTCTCTCACATCCCCTCTACCTCCCTAGCGCTCACCAATAGAGGGCAGGATAGTTTCTTAGGGATTATTACCTTACAAGTAGCTGCCGTTCTTGTTTACCGCCTTCTTGAAACTCTTTATCATAATGGAGGTACCCTTATTTATAGGCATTTCCCTCCCGCTCTTATTGCCACAAACTGCCATGTCCCGATGCTATGCACCATGGTAGGTCTACCCTATGCTATGCACCTTGCCTAAGTGCTAGCGCTTAATTCTTCCTCATCCTGCTCTCTTTCTCATCATGAGCGCTAGCGCTTAATGCTTCCAACATTTTAATTCTATGTGACATGTGCTTGGTCAAAATGATATTGAGAGACAGTTATTAACACTTGGGCAACACGAGGATAATATACCAAAAAATATTAGCACTTCCAATCCATCCTTTGTGTGAGGTCCCCACCCCGCCATATCAAACAGCGGATCTAATGGTGAACCTGGTGGCCACTAGATCTATAGAGAAAGCGAAAAAAGTGGTTCAGGGTTCAGCTAGCGGACGATCTCTCATCACAAAGTGAGTCGAGCTCGAGCCTACTAGCAATAAGATCCAGCTCCACCTCGCAGGGGAAGCGTACTTAAACTATCTAGCGATCCTAAGACCCATCTTCCAAGAGGAGAGAAACCCCGAGTGCCTTTTTCCCGATGTTTCAGAGGCACGTACTCTCGAGATTTCACCGCTCTAGGGGCAATGAGTATTACTAATATCGAATTGAACACTATGGGGACAGAGAGTTCCCGACCAATCGGGACCACCTATCTCATAGGCATTGGCAACCTGAGCCAAGCCCCCACTTTCCACCCCCACACTCACACTTCCTTGTGTGACCTAATTACTACCACAATGATTGTTCAACATAAACATTCCTTGATTAATTCCGAATCACATTGTTCGTTAAGATAGCCCTTCAACCAGTATTGCAAACAACACCAAGACAGTATTCTAGTAAAAATTCTACTCCAACTTATTCATTAAAATTCCAATGTTCTGGAGGTACAACATCCCCTCTCCAACGAGAGTTTACTCCTCTCGTCGCCTAGCTGCCCATACAACTAGGTATGTCCACCGCATAGAAAGCACGACATGGACACTCCCACCACATAGAAAGAAAGTCGTGGGTATCCACCGCATAGAAAGCAAGTCGTGGATTCAAGAGCCCTTAACGAGGAACTCTGCCCCCTGTGATCAGTAGGGGGGTCAGGACTGATTCAACATTGGAAATAGAATGAACATGTCGAGCTAAATTTTCCCTAGCAGACATTCTTTCCTATTGCAAATAGCATACCCATCAATCATTTCTTTCCTACTTTAGACTTTAATGTACAAATGAATTCAATGCCAAGGTTTCCGTCGGATTTCTCCAACATGTTTAGGGATATGTTTATTCCTAGCTAAACGTGTGCAATGTTAAATTAAACAACTTGAATGAAGATATGAACTACCTCTTCCATTTCTTCGTCAATGGCTTGTGAGATGGCCGGTATTTGTTCGTCCATGGGAGCTTTTCCCTTTCCGTTCACATTGCTCGTTCCCACCTCGCGGTCGTAGGCACCACCGAAGCGAGTTCTCTTAACCGGGGCCATTTTACTCACTACTTTAAATGATAAACTTGAAGAAAAAGAGCTAAGGTCCGAGAGCATCATAACAAACCAAATTGCAAATTATAATCATTAATGAATCCTCCTTATGCAAGAGATTAGATTTTTCCTTCGAGACCTAGCAATTTTATGGGTAGTTCTTTACTTGCCCTATGGGAACTGACTCTAAAGTTAATCACTTGGCTTAGATGATTAAGAAATTCAGAATCTTACTAATTGGTTTACAAGAGAGATGAAATAAGCGAGTTCAACCACTTTCCTAGAGCAATTTGAAGATGCAAAATTACCGCAGGCATGTGTGATAGATAATTCTCTTCTTAATTGCCTAATGCCGGTTTAATTTTCAGCCTTAATCACATTTTAATGTGAGAGAATATTGAGTTTAATTTAATTGCAATACTATTGAATGATAAAAGAATGAATTCCATCAAATCTACTTTATTACCGGCGGCAGACAATTTATTAACTATGCTGCCTAGAGAGAGAATCTTTCCTAATCATGTATTAATCCTTGATGAAAGATGATGAATGGCTGCATAATTTAGCTAATTGAATGATGATTATGTAATGGAGTATAGCTATGTAAACTTAGAGAGCAGCTATTGGGAATTATAGCTAAAAGTAGGCATAGTAGACGAGAATTATGAGAGAGTAATGATGAGAATTAAGAAGAACCGTAATTAAACCATAATTACCGTGATTAACGACTGATAATTCTCTGATTTTTCTGATCCAATGAATCCTCAAGATGAGAATTTCGGCAGCACCTCCCTCCTTGCTCCTCCTTCAAAAACTGTGTGCATACCGGCAGCACCTCCCCAAGGTGTGTGTAGGTGTGAGGTGTATACGGGGTGTGTGTGTGAGCATGTGTGTGTGTGTGTGTGTGTGTGTGTGTGTGTGTGTGTGTGTGTGTGTGTGTGTGTGTGTGTGTGAGCACACCTTTAAATAGGCCTCCTCAAGCTGAAAGTCGATATGGGTTGCTATTTGCATCTGGGAGCCTCTCTAGTTAAGCATGGCAAGTCCAGTTGCCTACCCACCAAGTGTCCAGTTGGCTTGGTTAACTGACTCTCACACTTATTAGCAAGCTTAGAAACTCTCCCAAGACTCCCACAAGGCAAGAGGGCACCCCCTAGCTACTAAAGCTGAGCTGGAGTGGGCTGGAACCTGTTCCCACACAGCCTCGGGCCCCCGGAGCCTCCAAGGACAATTTTGGGAAAATTTGTTCTAGGCTAAAACGAATCATACGAGTCGGATTTTGATGCCGAAAATTGCTATAGCAAGCTCTAACTAAGGCGTACCGGCCCGAGTACCTGCCATATTTAGCAACCCCCGAGGTCCGAAAATGCATTTTTTTCAAATTCGGGGTACAGGTACAGTTTTCGAGACGGTTAAAACTGGACGGGTCGGGTGACCAAAAACTTACTATTTTTGAAATTTTTTTACAAAAATTATTTTAATTCACATTTCGAAGCTTTAAAACATTCTAAACATCATGGCACTGACAGAATTCGGAAAACTACTAAAAAGAGTAACTTTTTCCATTATATTCATTTCAAGGTACAATGGTGCTCTTTTGATCGGGGTCAGAGACCTTACAACCTCCCCAACGTGAAAAATTTGAGATGTCCTCATCTCAAGAATGTGTTTGGGTAATCCTCTATGAGCGTTGGTTCGTCCTCCCAAGTTGCATCTTCTTCAGGGTAATCCTTCCACTTTACTAGATGCTCCGTGATTGTTCTGTTGTGTAACTTCCTTTCCCTTGTTTCAAGTACATCGTCAGGTTGGAGCTCGAGAACATCTTGTGCTGGCATGATTATCTGATCTGAGTCCAAGAATTGATCAGGGTTAGGAATATAGGGTTTGAGTAAGCTAACGTGGAACACATCATGAACCTTCAAGTTTGTAGGTAACTTTAGCTTGTAGGCTTGGTCACTCACAACCTTAATGATCTCGAATGGCCCACAATACCTTGGGCTTAGCTTCTTATATCTGCCTAGAGATAAGTTGCTTTTCTTTGGTCGGACTTGCAGAAAAACCTTATCCCCTTCTTTGAAAGTTCTTTCTGAACGGTTCTTATCTGCATAGTGCTTCTGTCTATCCTGAGCGGCCTGAATGTCCTGGCGAATAGCTCTAGTCTGTGCTTCCATATCTTCTAACATCTTCCTAGATACTTCTACCATGATGGTTGGATCTGAGAAGTTCAGTGGTGCTAAACAGTCCTGTCCATAAAGAGCTTTGAAAGGTGACATTCCAATGCTTCTATGTTCGGAAGAGTTGTAAGAATACTCCACCAAAGGTAGATATTGTAACCAGTTCTTTGGCTCTTGCGAACAATAGGCTCTGAGAATGTCCTCGATGAATTGATTAAGTCTTTCAGTTTGCCCATCTATCTGCGGATGATACGCTATACTAAAAGCTAATTGTGACCCAATAGATTGGAAAAGAGAAGTCCAAAATTTTGATGTAAACTTGGCATCTCTATCACTGACGATACGCTTGGGTAGACCATGTAGCCTAAAAATCTCCTTGATGAATACCCAGCTAGCATCTAAAGCAGTAAAGGTTGTCTTTACAGGTATTAGATGAGCCACTTTTGTGAGCATATCAACAACCACAAAAACAGAATCATAACCTCCTGTAGAAGGTAATCCTATAACAAAATCCATACTGATGCATTCCCATTTCATCTGGGGTATGTCAAGAGGTTGAAGTTGTCCTGGTAATTTGACCCTTTCAGCTTTTATCCGCTGACAAGAAAGACATTGCCTCACATAGCGAAGTATGTATCCTTTCATTCCAAACCAAAAGTAACTCCTCCTGACAGCATGAAGAGTCTTAGCATAGCCTGGATGTCTAGATGTAGGGCTATCGTGTGCTTCATACAAAATAGCCTTCTTTGGAGCTGGGTCTCTGGGTACAGAGAGTCTATGTCTATAGTAAAGACATCCTCCCATAAGATAGTAATTTTTAGCTTCAGGCATCATATTCTGCTGAACTAATGATACTATACGTTGGTACTCTAGATCCACCAAGGATGCTTCCTTGATTCTATCCCAGATAGGGTTATTTGGAATAGAGATAGCACCGAGAAAATATTTTCGGCTAAGACCATCTGCAACTGCATTTTCCTTTCCTGGTCTATACTTTATGTCAAGGTCATATTCCTGTAATAGCTCTATCCATCGCCGTTGTCGCATGTTGAGAATAGGTTGAGTGAAAATCCATTTTAAGCTCTTGTGGTCTATAACCAGCTGAAACCTGCGTCCGAGAAGATAATGTCTCCATAACTTCAACGCATGTATAACTGCTAAAAGTTCCAAATCATGAGTAGGATAATTCTTCTCATGATCCCTCAGCTTTCGCGAAGTATACGCCACTGGTCTTCCTTCTTGAGTAAGAACTCCGCCTAGAGAAAATTTGCTAGCATCTGTCGCTACTTCAAATTCTTTACTGAAGTCTAGAAGCTTTAAAATAGGAGCTGAGACCAAGAATTCTTTTAGCTTAGCAAAGCTAGACTAGTGCTCGGTCTTCCATTCGATCCTCATTCCTTTCTTTAGGAGTCCCATCAAAGGTGCAGCAATACGTGCATAATCCTTGACAAAAATCATGTACCATCTCGTTATTCCAAGAAATCCTCTTACTTCACTGACGGTGGATGGTTGAGGCCAATCAACGATATCCTTGACTTTGTCTGGGTCTACTGAAATCCCTTCAGCCAATATGACAAATCCAAGATAGTTGACCTTTGGTGAGCAAAAAGTGCACTTGCTCTCTTTAGCGTAAAGTTGGTGTTCCCGAAGAAGATCAAGTACTTTGCAAACATGCTCTTCGTGATCTGCCTCGTTCTTAGAATAGATCAGAATGTCATCAAAGAAAACCAAGACAAAATCATCCAGGTAAGGTCTGAAAATATCCTGCATAAGTCAATTGAAGCTTGTAGGAGCATTCGTTAGACCAAAAGACATTACTGTGAATTAGTAGTGCCCATACCTAGTGTTGAAAGCTATCTTTGGAATATCTGATTCCTTGATCCTGATTTGGTAATATCCTGACCTTAGATCTATCTTTGTAAACATTTTGGCGCCGTGGAGCCTGTCCAAGAGTTTGTCAATCCTTGGAATTGGATACTTGTTCTTGACAGTTACCTGGTTCAGTCCACGGTAATCTATGCATACCCTTAAGGTTCCATCCTTCTTCTTCTGAAAAAGAACTGGTGCACCCCAAGGAGAAGTACTGAGTCGAATGAATCCTTGCTCAATGAGTTGCCTAAGTTGTTCCTTGAGTTCCGTGGCCTCTGGAAGTGACATTTTATAAGGTCTTTTTGAGATAGGTTCACATCTAGGGATAGTCTCAATCTCGTGATCTACCTCTCTATGTGGTGGAAGATTCGTAAGGTCTTCTGGGAATACATCATCATACTCCCTCAACCAATTTGGTCAAAGTGAGGTATCTGATTGGTCCACCTTGTTGAGCTTTACCGCATAAATTTTTTGTCCCTTTCTTAGTCCCTTCAAGAGTCTGCTGGCCTTAACTAGAGTAGCCCTAGGTCTCCCATTTTCCCCCTGGATTAAGGCTTCATTACCCAAGTTATCTGTAAAGGTAAAGTTTCCTTATGCACAATGTATGTGGCCCTATTTTTCTTTAGCCATTCCATCCCTAGTAACCCATCAAAGAATCCTAAGGGTAGGGTTCGAAATTGGGCAGAGGTTGGGTGTCCCCCTAAATCAAAGTCAATTTTTCCTGCAGAATGTTGAGATACTACTTCCTTGCCGTTTGCTAACTCTACAACTAGCTTGCTTGTTGGATACTTATCTAGCCTTAACTTCCTCATGCATCTGGGTGAAAGAAATGAAAGAGTACTACCACAATCTATAAGGAAGTTAACTTGTTCACCTCTGAGAGATCCTGGCGTATGAATGACTGCGTATTTCTCGCAACCATTGAGGTTGTCAATTGCAGCATGCAGGGTTGCTCTCTCCACTGCTTCGTCACCCACAGTTGGTTGTACCACTGCGGCATTTACTCTAGCGGTAGCTCCACGCCCTTGTCCTCTGTTCATCCTTCCACGTCCTCCTCTTCCATTAGCTTGGCCACACCCATGGGTATTCAAGAGTATGGCATTGGCGTTGGTTGCCTGAATGTTCCTGGGGCACTTGGATCTATAATGTCCATACTCACCGCAACCATAGCATCGAACATCTGGGAACTCCATGGTTGTGGTGGTAGCCACAATAGGGTGCTGGTCATATGCTTGGTTGGCTGGTCTCTTATTCCAAGCAGTTGTCCTTGCCCTCTTTGCCCAATGATTCCTCATGTTCTGATTAACCTTTTGTACTTCAAGAGCTAAAGGTTTGGCCCTCAACAAGGCATCCTGTAATGTCGTTGGCCTTAGAGCTTCCAATCGAGTATTGAAAGGGTTGATTAGCCCTTGGCAGAACCTCTCCACCTGTTGTTCCAAGGTCATCTTAGGAGCGTATCTCCGAAGAGTGACAAACTTTGCATAATATTATTCGACAGATAAAGTCAGCTTGCCGAAGTGAAAAGAATTCATTCATCTTCAAGGTCCTATAGGCAGGTGGTAAATAATGCCCCATTATCACAGCTTTGATTTCTTCCCACGATTGGCAATATCCCTTAATATCCAGGTCCCTGCAATGTTGCTTCCACCATATCTTGGCATCGCCAGTCAAGCGAAACATCGCAAGCATGGTCTGATTTACGGTGCTCCGAGCCTATCACAAATTTTTGTTTATTATATTTTGTTGGTTTTCCTTGCTTCTAGAGGTTTACAATAAAAGAAAGAGTGAGAACAACCTCTTGGAAAAATTAAAAAAAATGATTTGATAGGAATTTTTTCTTGACTAGTTCACCGGAGGTGAAAGGTAGAGGGAGAACCTAGTGGTAAAGGGAAGGGAAAATATGTAAATGTGAAAAGAAAAGATATGATGTGGTTGTGGAGCCATGCACCCATGATTCAAGGGTCATGAGTGGCTCATATCATCATGGCTTTGGAGCCATATGATGATTCAAACAGATGGGACCCAAGTGGAAGACTTGGTAAAGGAAGGAACCAGACACATGATTTTTCTGAATTTTTAAAAAATACTTCCACTCCGATCCAAGAAAAGTTGTCTTCATCAAAGTTGTAGCTGATGAGCTGGAGATTTTGACCATATTTTTTTTATACTTTTTGCATCTACGGTCTAGGAGATATGGCCAAAATGGTGGACGCCAATTTTTCCAACTGTGGTGGAGACCACCCCCTCTACCTTTACACACACACACCCTTCCTTTTCCACATTGAGACCTTCTCTAAAAATCAGCCATTAGTCTTCTCACCCTCCTCTCCTTCCTCCTCTCTCTCAAGCTCAAAAACCCATCAAAATTCCTCTTCTAATCACCTCTCAAGTCATGCTTAATCTTGTTGTAATTCATAAGTTCTCATTCAACCCCTTTCTATTATTACTAGATATGTATTGATTTTATGTAGATTCTTTACATTTTAAAATAAGGAAGCTCTTGGACTCAAGCTATGGAGGAAGGAGTGAAGACAACACAAGTGATGATGGAGCTAATTGGTCAACAAATCACTTGGAAGAAGCTTCTTCATTGGTTGAATGTCCCTAATCAAGCTTCATTTGTACAAATTACACTTGGATCTTAACCTCACTCCTAATCACTCTCTTTCCTATATAAAGAGGCCTTCCCCTTTGTAATTTCAAGCCTCCCTCAGCCCCATTGAGTCTTTGTATCACTCACCATGAGCCCATAAGCTCATTCATTCACTCTATTCTTGCACATTCTAGAGTGCAAATTGTGTCATGCTAGTAACCTCTCCTCCTCTCACTTATGTTAATTAAGAGAAATCTTTTATATGTGTGTGAGAGTGCTTGATGTGATCTTGGCTAATCCTTGAGTGGTTGTTTGGTAATCTACACGCTATTTGTGTTGGGAGTGTTTGAAGTCATCCATTCCTTGTACACACACTAAGGTTAATGCTTCATTCATCGTGATCTCTCTCTCTCTCTCTCTCTCTCTCTCTCTCTCTCTCTCTCTCTTTGTGTAGCGGTCCTAGTCCACGCTTCCAAGACTAGGTGGTGCCCTCATCTCATTTCCCTTGTGGCGCAATGGAGTTTGTTTTGGTGTAGAGGCCGCCATTCCAAATTTCCTTCGTCATAAATTGGTGCCCCCACTGAGGAGTTCTCAAGCAGCGCTCTGTCAATCCTATGAAGGAAGATCCATCAAATTCTCTGAGACTTCCACTATGGTCTCCCCAAGAAGCTCGAGAAAAGAAGCGTCTTTATCGACAAACGGCATGTATGCGGGTAAAGAGAGTTAACTACACACACCCTTCTTTGCTTCATGGAAAATCTTGTAGTCATCAAGTCCCTAGGTCAAAGCATTGTGTGAGAGTGCTTGATGTGATCTTGGCTAATCCTTGAGTGGTTGTTTGGTAATCTACACGCTATTTGTGTTGGGAGTGTTTGAAGTCATCCATTCCTTGTACACACACTAAGGTTAATGCTTCATTCATCGTGATCTCTCTCTCTCTCTCTCTCTCTCTCTCTCTCTCTCTCTCTCTCTCTCTCTCTCTTTGTGTAGCGGTCCTAGTCCACGCTTCCAAGACTAGGTGGTGCCCTCATCTCATTTCCCTTGTGGCGCAATGGAGTTTGTTTTGGTGTAGAGGCCGCCATTCCAAATTTCCTTCGTCATAAATTGGTGCCCCCACTGAGGAGTTCTCAAGCAGCGCTCTGTCAATCCTATGAAGGAAGATCCATCAAATTCTCTGAGACTTCCACTATGGTCTCCCCAAGAAGCTCGAGAAAAGAAGCGTCTTTATCGACAAACGGCATGTATGCGGGTAAAGAGAGTTAACTACACACACCCTTCTTTGCTTCATGGAAAATCTTGTAGTCATCAAGTCCCTAGGTCAAAGCATTGTGTTGAGTGCTTTGTGGCTAGTGTGAAGACACTTCCTTTGAAGCCTCGACTCCAGGTGGTGAAAGCACTCTCAAACTCGGGTATTAACAAATTTTTGGAGGGGGAGCTACACATCAATGGGGTGCGGTATTGGCAAGAGGCTACATATGGTGATGCACTCCAACTACTACTAGCAAGAAGGCTCAAGGTGGTTGAGAGGGTAGCCATTGAACCCTATGAACTCTACAAAGCTGAATATGGTCACACCAAAGCTAGGCTAATCACTGGTGAGCAAATTCTTCGCATCTCTCAAATGGTGGGATCCAAGAGAGCTCAACTTCAATGAAGTGCTTCATGGAAGTTTGTATTTAATGCACCAATGAATAATCCCATTTTCTACAACTTTCAATCAGTTCAGAATATTAGGGTGAATGTGCGCATTGATAGAAAGATTTTTTTCCAACAAAGATTGGTCTTCTATTTTGGAGCTGAGAGGTTGAGAGAGATATTGTTGTCCCCTGACCCTATAATATTTCCTATTTTGGAGTATAATGTATCTTTTGATGTTCACATCTTCATCTTGCTTTAAGCATACTCCATGAATCATAGGGATTTATATGGACCTTTCCAACCCCTTGCTAGACAAACTGTGCATATAATAGCTAGCACAAAGCTTAGGTTCCAAAACATCATAAGGAACTTACTAGGCCCTCGTCGTCTAGCTGAGATTAATGCATCTATCAATCCATTTATTCTACCCTTAATAAGATATGATTTGGGCCTAGACGTTTTCATCTTTGTGCTGTATTGAGAGGAAGGCAACCCATTTTTATGATGGCTTTCCCAAAGTTTTTGGGCGTAGTGGGAATAATGCTGGGGATTTTTTGGATAACTTGGAGATGGCTTTCCTTGTCTCTGGGAGGGATGACGAAGCATTGAAATTGAGAGCCTTTCCTTTGGTGCTCAAAGAAGAAGCTAGGGTATGGTTCCAGGCTCTAGATCCAACCCAAAGAATTGATTGGGAGGGATTGAAGGCGGCTTTCCTACGAAGATTTCAACGAGCCAATTCGGCAGAAGAACTATGGCAACGGCTTCTGGCCCTTCATCAAGTTGACCCTCATGGTTATGCAACCTATGAGGAAGGTTTTCTGAAACTTTGGGGGCAATGGTCAGACTCACTAAACCCTGGTGAGCGAGCTCCCAATTGCCTCCAAAAGGATCGATTTATCTCAGGTTTGTACCCCTTGCTAAGGGAGAAGGTAAAGAGAAAATTTCCAAATGCTTTTGAAGATGCCTTAAGAATTGCTAGGGAAAAGAATAGAAAGATTCTCTATCAAGCCCAAGATGGCCAGCTAGCTTTGGGAGGCAATATCACAACTATGGAAGCTTCTCACATACCTCCAAATGTGCCTAATGCACCAGACCTCAATAGAGGTCAACAAGAAGATATGCTCCAACAAATAAACAATCTCACAAACCAGCTAGAGGGGTTGAGAGTAAATCTTGTGCAGGGTGCAAGAAGGCCTATTGAGGGAAATGGTGGGAATCGGCCACCAATGCGACGTCAAGCAAGGGAAATGTTGTGTTACAATTGTGGGGAAAATGGCCAGGGCATGTATAATTGCCCTCATCCCAGAAGATATGACTACCCTGTCAGAGGTCCTCGACAACAAGTAAGTCCTCCCCGTGCTAGAGCTCAAGCACAAGAGCAACCGCAACCTCAAATTTTGCAGCCACCTCGTGCTCAAGCTCAAGCCCCTGCTACTCAACCAAATGTGAGCATAATAAGGATGGAGGAGGTCCTCAAGGGCAGAAGCAACCAGTAAGAAATAGCTAAAGGGAAGATGAAGATAGATGAAGTGGCTACAATGCCTATCAAACGTGTGCGTGTCCAAGATGAAGTAGGTAAAGAAACAAGCAAGGATGCAAGCAATGAAGCAAGTACATCTCGGGCAACTAAAGATGAAGCCAAGAAGAGAAAGACCTGTACTAGGTCTCAAATTGACATCTTTGATTTCCCTATGGGATCTCGGACACAACCTTATGACTTGACAGCTGATGTGAGTTCTCAAGGACCAAAGATTACTTGGCCACAACTACTTCATATCTCCCCAAAGCTTCGACGACAATGGTCAAAAATGGTGAGCACGAGGGCAAAGCGAAGTAAGATAGTAAGTGTAATCAAAGCATATGGTCTCAAGGATATAGTGCCTTTGGTGGAGGCTCAAATCAAGGGACAACGGATTCCAAAAACTTACATTGACAGTGGAGCAGAGGTTTGTGTCATGACATAAAAGCTAATGCATCAATTGGGTTTAGAGGTAATGGAATCATCAAACTTTAGGGCAAAAATGGCCAATAATGTCTCTGTCACTTGTGTGGGTGTAGTGAAAGCTTTGAGAGTTTCTGTTTTTGGAATCACTACAGAGGTTGATGCTTATGTGATGCCAGTAAAGGGAGAAGGATACCCCCTTATTTTAGGACGACCTTGACTCATGGGTATAGGAGCTAGGCAAGATTAGGCAACAGGAGACTTGGAGTTGAGGCCTCGCATGGGTGGCCATAGTCGGAAGGTGGTTTATAACCTAAAGAATGGGCAACAAGAGAACCTTGAACTAGAGACGTCAGCTGATGAGTGGAGCTCAAATGGATGCTCCTCATCCATGGACGAGGAAGAGAGTTCAAGTGAAGAGAGTGATAGCACTCTCGAAGTCATGGGCATCACCATAAAGGAAACCACCTCATCAGAAGACAACCCAAGGATCCAAATGGAGAATGTGTGGGATGCCAGCCTAGAGGAGATGTTATCCAAGGATATAAAGGAAGAAGAAAAGGAGGGTTATGTAAATGTTCTCGAGAAGCATGCATCATAACTGATTACACTCACATTACAGGTGTCACTGCAGTGAAGCATCATATCCATCTAAAAGAAGGGAGCAAGCCAGTAGTACAAAAACTAAGAAGATTAGGAGTTGTGCAACAAAATGCACTGTTGTCCGAGGTGAAGAGACTCTTAGAAGCAGGATTCATATACCCAGTAGAAGATTCAGAATGGGTCTCCCCAGTAGTGGTGAGGCCAAAGAAGAATGGTAAATGGCGAGTGTGCGTGGATTACAAGGCACTAAATGCTGCAACAAAGAGGGACCACTTCCCTCTCCCATTTCAAGATGAGATTCTAAATGAAGTAGCAGGCCATGAGAGATACACAGTGTGTGATGGCTACTCTGGCTACTTTCAAATACGCATTGCAGAGGAGGACCAGAAAAATACTACTTTCATCACACCATGGGGCTGTTTTGCATTTCGAGTCATGCCTTTTGGTCTCACCAACGCTCCAGCCACCTTTCAACGATTCATGAACATGGTCTTCCAACCTTACTTTGGTAAGTCCATAAGGGTTTTCATAGATGACTTTTGTATTTACAGCTCCAAAAGTATGCATCTCGGCAAGATTGATGAAGGATTTACTTGTTTAGCTAAGCTGGGTGGACAACTAAACAAGGACAAATGTCACATTGGGGAAAGCAAGGTTACACTATTAGGGCATGTAGTGTCCATTGATGGAATCGAGGTAGATCCTGAAAAGATAGAAACATTGCTAAATCTACCTTCCCCAACTTCCATCAAACAATTAATCTCTTTCTTGCAAAAGCTAAGATATTTGAGTAGATTCATACACTTACTCTCCCAAGTGATATTTCCTCTACAACAGTTGACTCGTCAAGAGACGCTTGTTTGGAGTGAAGAAAGTGATGGGCATTTTAGAGAGATTAAAAAAATGTTAGGGTCACTCCCTGTAATCCTCCAACCTTGTTGGGAAGAAACATTCTTTGTAAGCCCTAGTGTGGGAGAAGAGGCCATCGGTGCTGCCCTCCTACAAAAAGATCCAAAAGCATCCTTTATGAGGCCTGTGTATTTTGCTAGCCGCCTCATGGAAAACACAGAGAAGGCCTACACCCTGATGGAACAGCTAGTGTTAGCTCTTATGTTTGCGGTAACCAAATTTCGGCCATACTTGCTGCCGAAGAGGTTTGTAATTATCACTGTGGAGGATATGTTTCCCTATGGACTACAACATATGGAAATCTCTGACAAAATAGCAAAGTGGGTGGTGCGACTTCAAGAGTTTGATTATACAATACAGGTTGAAAGAACAACTTGAGCATGCTTAGCCGACATTTTAACAAACAAGTGCTATGAAAAAGTTTTCCATTTGAAGAGAAAGGAACTTCCACCACCTCCTGCTCCAGAGGCTTTGGTCAATGCTTATAGCCTCTACTTTGATGGAGCATACAAGAGAACCAAGGATAAGGCAGCTGCAGGCATCGTGGTCTTATCTCCATTGGGAGAGAGGATCCATGGTGAAGGGATCACTCTAGAAGATTTCCACTCCAACAATGAAGCAGAATATCATGCTCTAATTCATGGCCTTTGTTGGTGCCTCGATAATTCAATTAAGAGATTAAACGCTTTTGGTGACTCCATGCTTTTGGTAAGGCAAATGCAAGGTACATGGGCTTGCAAAAATACCCGTCTCTCTACTAAAATGAGAGAAGCCAAAGCTCTTATGAGGAGATTTAGGGAGACACAAGTACATCATGTGCCAAGAGACCAGAACAAGGATGCAGACCACCTAGCATCATCAAAGTTAACTGAGTCAATAGTGGGAGCAGTGGCCATCAAACTTCCACTTCAGTAAGGCAAGGAGGACTTAGAAGATATTATGCACATTCTGGAGCAAGGAGAGGCTCCTAAACACTTGAATGCAGGGGAAAGGCGATGGTTAGCTAGGAAGGCTACCAGGTATCGCATAGTAAATGATGACTTGTATTGTCTTGGTAAGGATGGTGTGCTTAGGAGAGTGCCTTTGAAGAGTGAAATTGAAGAGATTTTAAAAGCTTGTCACGATGATATGTGCGGAGGACACTTTACACACGACGTCACTGGTAGAAAGGTTCTACAAGCTGGGTTTACTTGGCCAAGTCTTCATCGTGATGTCAAATACTGGTGTCAAACATGTGATGAATGTAAGAAAGCAGGACCACGACGGCTCATAGCTGAACCTCAGAACCCAATAAAGGTATATGGGCCCTTTGAGAAGTGGGGAATTGATGCCATAGGGCCTCTACCACGCACTCAGTCAGGTAAAGAGTACATCATCATGGGAGTAGACTACATGACTAGATGGGCTGAGGCTATGCCGACCAATAGAATTACTGCTAAGGATGTGAGTCAGTTCATCTTTGACCACATCTGTTGCCGGTTTGGCACCCCTCTTGAAATACTATCTGATAGAGGACCAGGGTTTAGAGCAGACTTGGTAGGAGAACTCATGAAGAAGCTAAATATTCGGCATCAACACTCTACTCCTTACTACCCTCAGTGCAATGGTTTGGTGGAAAAGGTAAATGGAATCATTTGCAAAATTCTCACCAAACAGGTACATGCCAAGCGCCAAGATTGGGACAAACACCTGAATGGAGCTCTATGGGCCTATAGAACCTCCTTCAAAACCACATTTGGGTACACACCCTTTCATTTGGTTCATGGAAAGGAGGCGCTTTTGCCCATTGAAGTGAAGTTAACAAGTCTTCGAATATTGGGTAGCTAGGTAGGCTCTCAAAAGGAGAAAGTACATCAAAGGATCATGGATCTAGAGAGGCTGCAATTGGATCGTGAAGAAGCCATCAACCACTATTCTCAAGAAGCAGAGAAGCGCAGAGAAAAGTTCAACAAAAAGCTAGCATCCAAAGACATCAAAAAGGGATCTCTGGTGCTTCGATATGACAATCGCTTTGACACTCGTAAGGATGGAAAGTTTCTTTTTCGATGGGAAGGCCCGTTCTTGGTCACCAAAAAGTTCAAAAATGGCTCTTACAGACTTCAAGACATTGATGGTAAAGTGCACAAGACCAGGACAAATGGATGGCGTCTAAAGCCTTATCACATCAGGATAAGGTCAGCTCAAGATCAAAGAAAGTAGGCTAGAGGCATAAATACCCCTAGCCAGGTTTGGGGGGGCTATGATCCGAGCCTATCACAAATTTTTGTTTATTATATTTTTTTGGTTTTCCTTGCTTCTAGAGGTTTACAATAAAAGAAAGAGTGAGAACAACCTCTTGGAAAAATTAAAAAAATGATTTGATAGGAATTTTTTATTGACTAGTTCACCGGAGGTGAAAGGTAGAGGGAGAACCTAGTGGTAAAGGGAAGGGAAAATATGTAAATGTGAAAAGAAAAGATATGATGTGGTTGTGGAGCCATGCACCCATGATTCAAGGGTCATGAGTGGCTCATATCATCATGGCTTTGGAGCCATATGATGATTCAAACAGATGGGACCCAAGTGGAAGACTTGGTAAAGGAAGGAACCAGACACATGATTTTTCTGAATTTTTAAAAAATACTTCCACTCCGATCCAAGAAAAGTTGTCTTCATCAAAGTTGTAGCTGATGAGCTGGAGATTTTGACCATATTTTTTTTATACTTTTTGCATCTACGGTCTAGGAGATATGGCCAAAATGGTGGACGCCAATTTTTCCAACTGTGGTGGAGACCACCCCCTCTACCTTTACACACACACACCCTTCCTTTTCCACATTGAGACCTTCTCTAAAAATCAGCCATTAGTCTTCTCACCCTCCTCTCCTTCCTCCTCTCTCTCAAGCTCAAAAACCCATCAAAATTCCTCTTCTAATCACCTCTCAAGTCATGCTTAATCTTGTTGTAATTCATAAGTTCTCATTCAACCCCTTTCTATTATTACTAGATATGTATTGATTTTATGTAGATTCTTTACATTTTAAAATAAGGAAGCTCTTGGACTCAAGCTATGGAGGAAGGAGTGAAGACAACACAAGTGATGATGGAGCTAATTGGTCAACAAATCACTTGGAAGAAGCTTCTTCATTGGTTGAATGTCCCTAATCAAGCTTCATTTGTACAAATTACACTTGGATCTTAACCTCACTCCTAATCACTCTCTTTCCTATATAAAGAGGCCTTCCCCTTTGTAATTTCAAGCCTCCCTCAGCCCCATTGAGTCTTTGTATCACTCACCATGAGCCCATAAGCTCATTCATTCACTCTATTCTTGCACATTCTAGAGTGCAAATTGTGTCATGCTAGTAACCTCTCCTCCTCTCACTTATGTTAATTAAGAGAAATCTTTTATATGTGTGTGAGAGTGCTTGATGTGATCTTGGCTAATCCTTGAGTGGTTGTTTGGTAATCTACACGCTATTTGTGTTGGGAGTGTTTGAAGTCATCCATTCCTTGTACACACACTAAGGTTAATGCTTCATTCATCGTGATCTCTCTCTCTCTCTCTCTCTCTCTCTCTCTCTCTCTCTCTCTCTCTCTCTCTTTGTGTAGCGGTCCTAGTCCACGCTTCCAAGACTAGGTGGTGCCCTCATCTCATTTCCCTTGTGGCGCAATGGAGTTTGTTTTGGTGTAGAGGCCGCCATTCCAAATTTCCTTCGTCAACGGGTTGGGTACCCGCAGCTTCAAAGTAGTCATCCATGGCTTCCATCCACACTTCTGCATCTCTCTCCACATTTGCCCCCTCACCCTTAAAGATCGGAGGTTGGGCTTGCTTAAGGAGGAGCTTCTTCTCTTGCGCTGCCGAGTACAGAGCAACAGGCGGTGCCTACACAGGTTATACGAGATTCTTGATACCATTACTTGGATTTCAAAATAGACACGAGACTTTAGATAAAATTCAAGATACCACTTTATCAAGAGACAGAGATTCAGAGACAAAAAGCACTTTATTGATGACAATTTATTACAATTGAAACCCCTCAAGGTTTAGGATAACTGATGATCAACTTATTACATGGCTTTTTGGATTGCGTATAAATTACGCCCAGGAGATGGTATTCACATCATGCACTACTTTGTTCATGAAATAGTTCCTGTCTCATCCTTGAGTGGATAATAAACTAAGATATCAAGCGGGAATTCCTCTTTTGGTACTCCAAAAGTTTTGACTCTGTTTGCTGGGATCACCTCAGTGACCTTTTCCAAGAGCCAGTCGTTGATGGTTTGATTGGAGTCGCTTGAAACAGTCAGGTCTAATCGGGTAGGCAGCAAGTAGAATAACTCCACTACCCTCAATTCTTCTCCCCTACGTATCATCCTAGCTTCCGAGCGTTGATGTAGTAAACCCCTCCTGGAAATGTCCAATCAAGTTCCCATCCTCTATCAATGTGAGTGGAGTGTGGCGTATGAGCCTTCATCAGTATCTCCATGACATCTCGCCTGAACAGGTAAATTGGGGATCTTCGAGCTTGCTCATAAATAAACTCAAACACTTGGAACTTCCGATATTCTAGCACGGGGTCTTCCTGCAACACCAATGCAAGGAATTTGGATCAGCTACCTATATACTTTCAGTTCATTTTTAAATATTCAAGCAGTACGACTTTATTTCCCAGCCTAACCTAGGCTCTGATACCAGGTGTGAGGTCCCCACCCCGCCATATCAAACAGCAGATCTGATGCTGAACCTGGTGGCCACTAGATCTGTAGCGGAAGCGAACAAAGTGGTTCAGGGTTCAGCTAGCGGAAGATCTCTCATCACAAAGTGAGTCGAGCTCGAGCCTACTAGCAATGAGATCTAGCTCCACCTCGCAGGGGAAGCGTACTTAAACTATCTAGCGATCCTAAGACCAATCTTCCAAGAGGAGAGAAACCCCGAGTGCCTTTTTCCCGATGTTTCAGAGGAACGTACTCTCGAGATTCCACCGCTCTAGGAGCAATGAGTATTACTAATATCGAATTGAACACTATGGGGACAGAGAGTTCCCGACGAATTGGAACCACCTATCTCATAGGCATTGGCAACCTGAGCCAAGCCCCCACTTTCCACCCCCACACTCACACTTCCTTGTGTGACCTAATTACTACCACAATGATTGTTCAACATAAACATTCCTTGATTAATTCCGAATCACATTGTTCGTTAAGACAGCCCTTCAACCAGTATTGCAAACAACACCAAGACAGTATTCTAGTAAAAATTCTACTCAAACTTATTCATTAAAATTCCAATGTTCTGGAGGTACAACATCCCCCCTCCAGCGAGAGTTTACTCCTCCCGTCGCCTAGCTGCCCATACAACTAGGTATGTCCACCGCACAGAAAGCACGACATGGACACTCCCACCGCATAGAAAGCAAGTCGTGGGTATCCACCGCATAGAAAGCAAGTCGTGGATTCAAGAGCCCTTAACGAGGAACTCTGCCACCTGTGATCAGTAGGGGGGTTAGGACTGATTCAACATTGGAAATAGAATGAACATGTCGAGCTAAATTTTCCCTAGCAGACATTCTTTCCTATTGCAAACAGCATACCCATCAATCATTTCTTTCCTACTTTAGACTTTAATGTACAAATGAATTCAATGCCGAGGTTTCCGTCGGATTTCTCCAACATGTTTGGGGATATGTTTATTCCTAGCTAAACGTGTGCAATGTTAAATTAAAAAACTTGAATGAAGATATGACCTACCTCTTCCATTTCTTTGTCAATGGCCCGTGAGATGGCCGGTATTTGTTAGTCCATGGGAGCTTTTCCCTTTCCGTTCACATTGCTCGTTCCCACCTCGCGGTCGTAGGCACCACCGAAGGGAGTTCTCTTAATCGGGGCCATTTTACTCACTACTTTAAATGATAAACTTGAAGAAAAAGAGCTAAGGTCCGAGAGCATCATAACAAAACAAATTGCAAATTATAATCATTAATGAATCCTCCTTATGCAAGAGATTAGATTTTTCCTTCGAGACCTAGCAATTTTATGGGTAGTTCTTTACTTGCCCTATGGGAACTGACTCTAAAGTTAATCACTTGGCTTAGATGATTAAGAAATTCAGAATCTTACTAATTGGTTTACAAGAGAGATGAAATAAGCGAGTTCAACCACTTTCCTAGAGCAATTTGAAGATGCAAAATTACCACAAGCATGTGTGATAGATAATTCTCTTCTTAATTGCCTAATGACGGTTTAATTTTCAGCCTTAATCACATTTTAATGTGAGAGAAGATTGAGTCTAATTTAATTGCAATACTATTGAATGATAAAAGAATGAATTCCATCAAGTCTACTTTATTACCGACAGACAATTTATTACTATGTTGCCTAGAGAGAGAATCTTTCCTAATCATGTATTAATCCTTGATTAAGGATGATGAATGGCTACATAATTTAGCTAATTGAATGATGATTATGTAACGGAGTATAGCTATGTAAACTTAGAGAGCTGTAAACTTAGAGAGCAGCTATTGGGAATTATAGCTAAAAGTAGGCATAGTAGACGAGAATTATGAGAGAGTAATGATGAGAATTAAGAAGAACCGTAATTAAACCATAATTACCGTGATTAACGACTGATAATCCTCTGATTTTTCTGATCCAATGAATCCTCAAGATGAGAATTTCGACAGCACCTCCCTCCTTGCTCCTCCTTCAAAAACTGTGTGCGTACCGAAAGCACCTCGCCAAGGTGTGTGTAGGTGTGTGGGTGTATACTGGGTGTGTGTGGGTGTATACTGGGTGTGTGTGTGTGTGTGTGTGTGTGTGTGTGTGTGTGTGTGTGTGTGTGTGTGTGTGTTGAGCACACCTTTAAATAGGCCTCCTCAAGCTTAAAATTGATCTGGGTTGCTATTTGCATCTGGGAGCCTCTCTAGTTAAGCATGGCAAGTCCAGTTGCCTACCCACCAAGTGTCCAGTTGGCTTGGTTAACTGACTCTCACACTTAGTAGCAAGATTAGAAACTCTCCCAAGACTCCCATAAGGCAAGAGGGCGCCCCCTAGCTGCTAAGCTGAGCTGGAGTAGGCTGGAACCTGTTCCCACACAGCCTCGGGCCCCCGGAGCCTCCAAGGACAATTTTGGGAAAATTTGGTCCTAGGCTAAAACGAATCATACGAGTCGGATTTTGATGCCGAAAATTGCTATAGCAAGCTCTAACTAAGGCGTACCGGCCTCAGTATCTGCCATATTTAGCAGCCCACGGGATCCAAAAATGCATTTTTCCAAATTCGGGGTACGGGTGCAGTTTTTCGAGACGGTTAAAACTGGACGGGTCGGGTGACCAAAAACTTACTATTTTTGGAATTTTTTTATAAAATTTATTTTAATTCACATTTCGAAGCTTTAAAACATTCTAAACATCATGGCACTGACAGAATTCGGAAAACTGCTAAAAATAGTAACTTTTTTCATTATATTCATTTCAAGGTACAATGGTGCTCTTTTGATGGGGGTCAGAGACCTTACACTTTGAAGGTGCACTATGTCTACCCTATGCTCTGCACTTTTCCTAAGTGCTAGCACTTAATGCTTCCTCGTCTGCTCTATTTCTCATCCTGAGTGCTAGTGCTTAATGCTTCCAGTGTTCTAATTCTATGCAACACGAGCTTGGTCAAAATGATATTGAGAGCTAGCGCTCGGTCAAAACGATATTGAGAGACAGCTACTAACACTTGGGCAACAGGAGGACAACATACCAAAAAAAATTGGCCCCTCTAATCCATCCTTTGAAAGTGTGATATTGCATGCTCTTTATTATGCCTGAGCGCTAGCGCTTTGCTATCATGCTGAGCAAGAAGAGCAAAAATCAGAATGCAAGACAGCCTGCTTGGCATGCTTTGATTAAATGCTCTCCAACTCTTAAAGTTTGTGTGCACCCTTTGAAGCCTACTTGCGATTCCTTTGCTAAAGCAATTCGCCCCAACTTTCCTGCAAACGCTATTCACCACAACTTTCCTGCAAACACTATTCGCCCCTGCCAAAACCCTTGGTATATCAAACTGTTAGTGATTTTGAGCCACAAATTTGCTTTGCTGTCCTTTTTAAAAATTTGGTCATAAAATTCCCCTAATATTCGTTGGTTAATAATTATATCTCAAATTTTATGTCCATCCATTATGGGCGCTAGCGCTCACCCTCCAGAAGGCATTGAGAGAAAGAGAAAGAGGCGGAGAAGCATTTGAGAGAGTAGGGTAAGCGCGAAAGGGTAGGGATTTGTAGGGAGGGAGGATAGAATATAAATTTCATTTGATAATCTCTTACGTGTTCCTTTTATCCCTCGCACTCACTTTTTCTCTTTCTCCCTCAAGATCACCAAGGCTGGGTGCTAGCGCTCAGCCTACTTGATGATCTTGAGGGAGATAGAGAAAAAGTGAGAGCGAGGGATGAGCTTCTATTTTTACATCAATCCAATTGATTATCTATAAACGTAACTCACATATTTCACTTAGCACACAGATTTTGTCACCCTTGAAGACCAAAATAAAGGGTTTCATTGCAATGAATTCATGTGCCTAGAATGCATTATAGATGGATTGACGCAGAATTCTTAGCCAAGGTGCATGCCCAAACTGCATAAAAATGATACTCACTTGAACAATACCAAAGCATCAAAGAAGTTGAGAGAATCTTGCAAATTGAAGGTGAAAATAGCTTACCTTCCCTCCCAAGAAAGTTCCCTATGAAGAGGTCATCAACCATGCCAGCTCGAGCTCCGACACTGATATTCGCATTGGAAGCTTCTTTGCCAAGTCTGTAAAGATAGTCATTGCTGTTAGGATTTGGATCATGCTAGCTATGGTGGATGAAAGAGAAACATGGTGCAAGTGTGTGAGTGTGTGTAAGCAAGGTTATCACTCAAGTGAATTAGGTTCCAAGATAGGATTAGCTTGGACTCATAAACACAATCTTGAGTATTGACTTAGCTTAGCACAAGCTCACCATAGACAAGCATGTAGTGCAAATGAAGTTGTTGTTTATTGATTCAAGAAATGTGCTTTAAGTAGCTCTACAGCCTTGCTCCACAGTATGAGGGGATAAATCCACTCTCCTCTCCTTGACTCACACCTTAGGACAAAGCTCACACTTTACAATCCCCCCCTTGAGGTTTGGACTAAGACAAGATAGTGAAGATGCATGATCCACATAGGATGGTGATATCCACACAGTAAAATAAAGTCCACAAAGGATGGTGATATCCACACAGGATGGTAAAATCCACACAAGAAAGATCCACAAAGGATGGTGATGTCCACACAGGATGATAAGCTGGTATCCACACAGGAAAAAGTCCTCCCCTACAAGTAGAGAGTCTGCATCTTCAAAATGGGTTTTCCCAAACGCTGCCTTCGTCTTCGTCCTTTTTGTCTTCTACTATGTGAGCTGATCCTCTATTAGGTCTCTTGCCTTCGTTGCTTCTATTGTTGTTGCTTTCTCCACTGCTACTGCCTCCACTTGAGTAGCACCGAGAAGGAGGGTGTCCCTTCCTCCCACATTTGTTGCAAAGTTTGTTTGTGTAGCAATCTTTCACTACGTGTCCCATTCTTCCACATTCATAACACTTTCGTACGTTTGTCGATGTTGATGGCGAATATCTTCCCCTTGAAGATGTTGCGATGAAAACTCGTCCTGATGGGGTAAGTGAACCTCGTTGCTTTCTTTCTTCTACTTGGATTGAGTTGATGACATCTTGGAATGGTGGTGCTGGTTCTTTTTCTTCAAGAATTGTGACTAAGTGGTCATAAGAATGTGGAAGTGCACTTAAAAGTATGGCCACTTTGTCATCTTCTGGTACTTCAACTTGGATGTAAGTGAGTTGTGTGACAATGCTCTTAAGCCTGTTCACTAGGCTAGCAATGTCCTCCCCTTGAAGCATAGTAACTTTGTAAAGTTGTCTTTTAAGGCTAACTTTGCTTCTTTTGGCTCTAGCTCCAAAATTACTTTCTAGGACATGCCAGGCTTCATGTGCATGCTTACATTCATCTATGAAATGCACATAGTTATCATGCAAAGAAGTGATGATAACTCCCAATGTTGGTTCGTCTTTGGCCAAATTTTGTGCACTTGCTATGAGTGTAGATGCCCTAGTGTGCACTCCATCGGGTTCGTCTTGTTGCTCAAGGGCAGTGCTAATGACAGACCACAAACATTTTTTCATAAGGTAGCCTCTTAACTTCGTTTGCCAAGTGTGAAATCCCTCCCCATTGAATTTCTCTATTCCCTTGTCCCCCATTTGTGCCAATAGAGGCGTCTTAGCTTAGGAGACTCTCCTAGCCAGTGTCTGCCTCTTTACATGGTGCACAATTGATGATAGAAAAATTTAATTTGCAAAATTGTGCTTGGCTGCAATAATTTTAAGGGTTCATTCTAAGAGAGAGAGAGAGAGAGAGAGAGAGAGAGAGAGAGAGAGAGAGAGAGAGAGAGAGAGAGAGAGAGAGAGAGAGAGAGAGAGAGAGAGAGAGAGAGAGAGAGAGAGAGAGAGAAAGATCCCCCTTTTAGTGAAGCTCCTCTTCACCGTCGCGTTGGTGAAGCCCCTCTTCACAGGGAGGTAATGCTCCTTTGGATGCTTGGTGATGCTTTGAAGAATTTTGATGAAGCCTTTTGAAATTCGCCTTTGGTTGCTTTATTTCTTCCACTCGGAGTTCTTTGATGCCTTTGAGGCTTTGAAATTTTTTGGTTGCGTTGTTGCAGTTTGGTGGGAGAAGGGCCTTGAGCAAGCTTTGGGCCTCTTGGAGGTGCTCGACAGAAGGTTGTGGGAAAGGGGGCTTAAAAAAGCCTTAGAGTTTTACCTTGGAGCATCGTGGGAAGCGGGGCCAGTGAAGCCCTTGAGGCACTTGAGGCTCGCCATGTGAAGGGGGGCCCAACAGGAAGCCGGGCACGGCAGAGCAGGTGGCAGGAACGCCGGGGAGCGCATCAGAAAATAGCTTAAGCAAAGAGCGCGGCGCCTGTGGGAGCCTGCCCGAGCGGACCCGCCAGGTCGATTAAATTGCAACTCACCGCGAAGCTTCAAGTCCGCCTGTGGGCGGCCGTATCAAATTGCAGTTCACCGCGGAGGAGCCGCGGTGTGACTCCCTCCTTGCAGACGCGCTTCCTCCAAAAATCAATTTGAAGTCCTGTTTTTGGGTCCGCCCACGTTTCCCAGTTTGGGTAATCCAATTTGAACCTCCGTCCCCACAATCCAAGAATAGCCAAACTATTTTGGGCTAACCAACAAGCCTACAAGCTTGGTTGTGGAAAGGCTCCAGAAAAAGTAATCTTAAGCTCAAGTCGGCAGGCACAAACTCACACACACACCTATTTTTAGAAAAAAAAATTGAATGGGCTTCCCTTGTCATAATGGGGCACTTAGGGACTCTATGGATAGGTTTTGAGGAGTGCTTCAAGATGATGAGGGTGATGAAGCTTAATGGTGAAGCTACAGACATGCATGGCAAGTGCACATTGGGGGGAAATGACACTTAATGTACACAAATTGAAGAGGTTGAATCTAAAGATTGCTTAATTGACCACCAAGATTAACTAGTGAGAGTAGTGGTTCATAGGAATCAAACCCATGAGCTTGCTCACAACTAATTAGTCTAGTGATTACTAAGTGATGATTATTAGAGGTGGAAGGAGAGAGGTGATGATAGATTAAGGACTCCAAAAAAAAAAGATGATTAAGAAGTGCTAATCAAAGCTAATAGAGATGCTAATGATTAACACACACTAATGCATAATGAAAGTCCTAGCTAGCACACCATGGCTCTAATACCAAATGTTAGGATTTGGATCGTGCTAGCTATGGTGGATGAAAGAGAAACATGGTGCAAGTGTGTGAGTGTGTGTCAGCAAGGTTATCACTCAAGTGAATTAGGTTCCAAGATAGGATTAGCTTGGACTCATAAACACAATCTTGAGTATTGACTTAGCTTAGCACAAGCTTACCATAGACAAGCATGTAGTGCAAATGAAGTTGTTGTTTATTGATTCAAGAAATGAGCTTTAAGTAGCTCTACAGCTTTGCTCCCCAGTATGTGGGATAAATCCACTCTCCTCTCCTTGACTCACACCTTAGGACAAAGCTCACACTTTACAATTTCCTTGCAAGTCCTCGGTGTCCCAAGAAGACTCGAACTCCTTGGCTTGGGCGGGGCAGTTGTGCCTACATCACCTACTTGCCCAGCCTACTTGGTGATCTTGAGGGAGATAGAGAAAAATTTATAGCGAGAGATTTGAGCTTCTATTTTTTCTATGAATTAGTTATAATTAGCATCTATTTTTGTTAGTTTGTGCAAGGGTTTCTTGGATTTTTTCTAACTTCATAGTTGATATCCGAATTTGAATGCTTAGCTAGGTAATTTTTCACAATTTGAGGGCTTTTTGGGATTTTATGACAATAGTGAGGGTGTATTTTGATTGTTCAAGGCCTTCTTATCTTTGTTCTGAACTTTATTCCTTAATGTCAATTGAGATCCATTTTGAGTGCTTATCAAGTGATTTGTCACAAACTACAGAGCAAAAAATGGAACTATGCAATAAATGAAGCAATTACAGTACAACAGTTAAATAACTCACCCAAATCTAACTTTTTAGCATCTTGTCTGATATACAATAAGTCCTCTTAGGTAAAGCTACAACTTTTTATCTTTTTGAAAATATATAATCTACTAAACAAGGTTTTGGGTGTTTTGTAAATTTTGAATGGCATTTTGGGAATTTATGACAAATAGTGGGGGTATTTAAAGAATATATTAAATATCCTTGTAATATTTTTGTTAGTTTATTGACAGATTTCTAATCTTTTTCATATTCTGACAATTGAGATCCAATTTTGAGTTCTTGGCAAGTGAAAAAAATGCACTAATGCCATGAAGTAAGGAAGAAATCCGTCCTCTTATGGAAGGCTACCAGTATTTTTATTTTTGGGAAAAAATCTCTCTCTTTGCTTTTTTTCTAGTTGGATCCAATTTTGATTTCTTGGCAGAAAATTTGTCTCATACTGCATAGTACAAAATAGGTAGTGATGCCAAGAAGTAATGAAGCAATCCGTCCTCTTATGAAAGGCCACTTGTATTTTTATTTTTGGGATAATGTAATCTCGTAACTAGGGGTATTTTGGAAATTATAGAAAAATTGAAGGGGATTTTGGGTAATTCTAGGACTACCAAATTCTCTAGAGTAGTGTACTAAAAATGTTATTGTCAAATGATAGAGTGTATTGTGAAGAGAAATAGACAAACAGAGATCGACAAGTAGGAGTGTTGGATATATAGTCATACTCTTACTAATATCTTATATGCCAAGATTTGGGCTTCTCTCTAATATGGTCTCTTATTTCCAAATCTAATTTATGATATGATACATTGAGCTATCTAATATTTGTCTAGGTGTCTCGGATGCCTATAAATATGCGATAGGGGAAAAGCTTTGAAATTCACATATATCCATTTTTTTCTCCTGGATTAATTTAGCAATGGCTTCATCCTCGTTGAGCAAAGTGAGTTTATATATGAATAATGTTGGCATTGTCCCATTGTTGCTTGATTGCCCATCAAGATATTCGATGGTGAATCCTCGAGACTATGGTGGTGGTGGTGATAGTAAGATGTTCCCCATCATTTCAACCCCCGAAGGTGACATTCAGACAGAGGTGATAGATGGTGTTCAAGTAGGTCAGTAATTTCAATTTGTGATGGATTCAACATTGTCTTGCAAGTTACTATTGGTCACGCACGACGGTGTGAAAATGTCACCAACGCTGAAGGTGGCAATAGTGGAGTTGTCTGACAACTCCATTGAAGAACAATGAGAAAGGTCTATTGTAATTTCATCTGGTAAGGTTAAGAATTCCTTTTATGCCTGTAAAGAAGAAATGGCAATAAAATTAAGTGAGGAACATACCAAAAACACACAAAAGAGAGCAAATTTTAAGCAAATGGACGAAACACAAAGTACATTGGAGTACATAGAATTAAATAGCCACAAGTACCCCAAGTATGTTCAATTAAGAAGCGTGTTAATGAAGTTCCTCAAATATACAATGGGGACTGCGTTTTTGAGCTAGACACAATGCCGGATGGCATTCCCAAAATGATGGGAATGGATCAGAAGTATGATGGCCATTGTTGGGTTAAGCATGTTCATTCTAGAATGAGATATCCAGCTTTGATCAAGATAAGTAAGTGTGGTGGGCACCTCATTTGTAAGAATAGCCGGTGTTTGATAAATGCAATGAACGGGTTGCCTAATGAGAGTGCTTGGACGGAGAAATTACTAACATCAATTGCTTCGGTTGGTATGTTTAGTTTTGAAAATGGGGCACTACATTGCTTTCATTGTGGTATTATCCAATTCTTTTTCGGGAGTGTCCATGCACTGTCTATTACTTACTAGCAGATTACAACTGGACCCGGTTATTTATCCACCTTGGAAGGCATAATCATCCTGTGGCCAAGGGAGTTTTGCGATCAGCAATTAGGCAAACAAGAGAACTTGTGTCACGTGTGTTGTCTGAAAGCCCAATGACGGGCCCTAGGGATTTGCAAATAAATCTTGCAAAGCAGATGGGTATGGGAGCGGTGGTGTGTGAAAATGGGAAGCAATTGAATAGTAATGAGCTCCTCTCTGTACTAGAGGAAATGAGGCCCCTAATTCATACACAGAGGTATTTAAATGATGTTTAATAAATGTATCATTGCACTAACTTTGTAAGTTATTGAATGCTTCTTTGTTGTTTGTAACCCAAATTCAAACATTGCTTGTGAGATGCTACATCAACACGGATTGGTGTTGGTGCAGAGTCCCAACTGATTTGGCTGAAAAACAATTGCGGCTACAAGTATTGGTTTTCTTTTTCCAAGACAATCCATAGATCAAAATAGAAGATGTCATGTTTTGAAAATGTCAGTCATTGGACCAGGATCTGGTATTGAGCTTGTAAATCTAATGCGACAAGACGGTAGTGGAGACCTTCAAAAAAGCTGGGTATGCTTTGATCATGTTCGTAGAGTGGTAGGGTAGACAACAATGGCAACCCATGTCTACGACCTTGTGTAAGACCTGCTGACATATTGTCCCTCCTCCTCTTCTTTTGTTCGTGTAATAATGGTTGATCAATGCACTTTGTAGGATCCAAGAAATGCAGCTAATAGCCATCTGCAAGATGAAAGAAGAAGACACACATGCACAAACCATGTTTTGGGAAATGATGAATTCAGTGCTTTTGGAAAGTGGGCGCCTTCCAACAGATTTTAGAGGATTCATGGCAGATGAGGCTGGGGCAAATTGGAGTGCTGTTCGGATTGTATTCAATGGAGGGCCTGACAATATCATGGAGGGAAGAGAACATTCTTGATTGTTTCATTGGGAGAAAAGTTTTGCACATTCACACCATGCAATACGTACATAAAATTTCCAGGATGAGCATAAGCGTCTATGTGAACTTTGGCAATATGCAAGGAACGGCAAGAGGAGGCAACAAGTTTGTATAGGACTATTTGAGCTTGGTGGGAAACTAGAAAAGTCTCCGATAGTAACTTGTCCTAGATGGATTGTTGGCTCATTTGGTGGCATGTGCATTATCCTCACTGGAGAAAGCACTTTGTCGGGGTAAAACTATGTGGGATGCTATCTTAGTTGCATATATAACTATATGCTTCAATGCATTTACAAGATTTCTTTCTGTTGTTGCAAGAAGTAGATGAGTCATACATTCCAACTACAAAACTTGCAGAAACAAAGCATGCAAGTTGGCTTGCTGGCGAGGGAAACAAAGAATTGTTGAGCTTGTACGATGCATGCATTTTTGATCTGTCAAACTCATTGTTCCAAAGTGTGAAGATGCTTGCTTTTGTCGAGGGTAGATATAATGGAGCAGGTCCTTCATCCAAAAAACGTGGTCGTCATGTGCAGTAAAGAAAAGCATCGGGTCCAACATCCATTGCTAAAGAGATTGAAGATGGTCTAAGAGGTACACCCTATATCAAAGACCGTCAATGGAGGGAGATAACATTATAGTATCCAGAAGGCGCAAAAATGTTGGGATAGTACATTGTGAGGAAGAGAATGCATCGCACTGACTAGAATATATTACACAGAGCGTTCCACGCAATTGTCGAGGACATCAAGCAACATTTACAAGGGTAGCTCAGGTGGTCAAAGAAAGCAAGGGTGGTTTGATAGTAGATGAGATGGATATTCATAAGACAATGTGGGCAATCCATCGTATACCAAAGGGTAGTATGGCTCAATGTCAACGGTGGTTGGGATCTAGAATTGGTAAATGTAAGAAAAACTTAAGGAACACACGTGCAGATGCGGTTGCACCATCTTTTTGGGGGATACATACATGGGAGAGAGGGGATACCACTGGACTAGGAAGCCCTTCAAAGGCACAACTCATGTGGTTCTGCAATGATAGTGTGGATCACACGTTGAAAATCTGCAACACGATCATTCAATGCCCTACAAGAGCACCTAGAACTTGGCATGTGGAGAAGGGAACAAACATAAATGCCTTGGAGCTGTTGGATTTGGAGTCAGGGGGCTTGTTGACCGTTGGGTCAACAACACAACATAACTCAAGTTTCATACCAAAGTCTTATCTTTTGCGAGTTATGAAATGCTGCGGATTATGGCTATAAACGTCATTTGTAATGAGTAGTTATTCTAGTTTCAGAAGCCGGGGTGCAATGACACTTCCAGATTGTAAATACAAAGCCATTTGACCCTTTCAACCCCATTTTTGGTTAAACCTAAGGTAGCTTTAGTATATAAGGTACCTAGGTCATTTTGTAAAGGGAGAGACTTTTAATCATAATCAAAACTTTAGCACTGCCGTCTACTGTGTGTGAGAGAGAAACAGAGTGAGCGTGAGTTTTATCCTCTTGCTACGCCCGGCTCGCTCAACACATGGAGATCCGACTACACCATTGCTGTAGGCTCGAGGAGAGCTACGCGAAAACGCCAAGCATTCCACGCGAGACGCAGCGCACACGCCAACACATCTACGAGCTATTTGTGGCCGTAAGTGTATCAAACGATGTCTGTTTTCTGTGTGCTAGTAGTCTATAGAATCGTGGTGACATAAGCTATGCATAGGTACTCATAAATTTCAGTTTCGGGCACTTTCAAAATTCTGCTCTGTCATCCTACGCGTTTTCCGCAGATGGGTTTAGAGTGAGGGTTTTGAGTGTAGAAGCTTAGGGACAGGTGTATCCTAGTGAGGGGATAGTGTTCCTTAAGTTTCGTACGAATTTGGCATGATTAGGTGAGTTACCTTTCGTATGTCTGTATGTGGCTAGGTGGTGTAGTTGAGAGCAGAGAGGTTCTTGATTGTGGTTTAGTTGGCCTTCCAGAGTGTTGTATGTGTAGGATGGTCTCAGTCTGACAAGATAAAGAGATTTCCTCCGTGTGCCTATCGTGTCATCTGTGTCCTCGATTGACATTATGTTGATCTAGGTAGTGTTTGCATGCACTTCATGGGTGTGTGAGTCGCTCCTGCAACATTGGCGCCACTACCGGGGACACAAGGACCTAAGTAGGTTTCCTACTAACACTCGTGTGATGGTTGCTTGATTTAGTTTCGGCTAAAGAAAGCGTTTTTCTTAAGTGGATCCGGAAGAGGATATTCCGTGATCAAGTGGATAGCTAGGAAGCGTGTGTCTTGCCGAGGGTCTGCGACTAGATAGGTTTAGTTAGGATCTGTGGATTAGAGTAGTTGTTGGTGGTCAAGTGATTTGTGAGGTGATAAAAGCGTTTACTAGTCCGTGTGTGGCAGTGAATCGTTTTTCTACTCATAGATGCAAAACCCCATATGATTTGTAGGAGTAGCTTTAGGTAAGTGATCCGATTCTGATCTAGAGCTATTCAACACTAAATTATTTTCTAAAGTGCTTGATTGCATTTGAAATCACGAAAAAGTGTGCTTTTGATGGTAAAAATGCATTAAACAAGCTTTTGTGGATATTTTTGTATGATTGACTGATGTTGTGCATATAAAAGAGCATTTGCAAGGGTTCTGTGAAGAAAACCTGCAATTCTGTAAACATAGACATCCTACGCGTAGGATGTCTCAAGGGGGTTTTGGAGACCAAATTTGAAAATTCTGACTGCACCAGTGTGTTTAGAAGGGGGGGTTTACCCTAAGTATACATTGAAACTAGAGTTTTGACCAACTCTTGACACCCAAAAGACCAAAGACGGAGTGTCAAAAACGCGAAAACAAGAAACTTAAGATTCTGAGCACAATTTTGCATAAAAACTGGTAGGAATGCTTGAAAAGTAGTCCTCAAGACTTGGGGATGCCTGTGGGATGAATTTTTCCAAAGATTTAATCAGTAGACATCCTACGTGTAGGATGTCTAGAGAGTGATTCTGGAAGCAAAAATCAAGTTTTGACATCATACCCATATTCTGCATGTTGTGTTGGACACACACACCAAAGCTCATTTCATTTGGACATATAGACTGAGAGTTAAGGGGATGTTACTCTTTCACATAAATATTTCTCAAAAGTGGTGATTCTGAGCAATTTTGACATCCAAAATTTGTTGTGATCACATATTCTTGTTATATGCATCAAGAAGCACCTTGGGTAGAAACAGAAGTCCATTCTGAGAAAAAAGACATCCTACGCGTAGGATGTCTACAGGGTGATCTGGTGGAAATTTTGAAATTCTGAGTTGACCAGTGGGTTCAGAAGGTAGGTTTTACCCTATTTTCACCTGGAAAGGGGAACTTGACTATATCTTGACAGGATAAGACCAAAAGACGAAAATTGCCACACATCCTACCCAAATTGTGCCCAAGGCATAATTTTTGAGACCAAACCATAGGGTGACTTCATGTGGATGTTATACATGATGTTTTGAGTGCATGTGAGAGTTTTCAGCTCATTTGGGTGAGAAAATTGGGTTTTAAGCAGACTTTAGCGTTTTTTTTTATAGAAAGAAAGGCTAGAACAGCTAGTTTTGGGGTCTTTAGACATCCAAATTAAAATCTAAGCATAGCATTGGGTTGCTGACATCAAGGGGAAGCTGTGGCTCAAGTCTGGGGCAATTCTAAGCACTTAGACATCCTACGCGTAGGATGTCTTCACCATGATTTAGCACTACAAATCAACCTCTGAGCATACCACAGTAACCAGCACCTTAAGGAGAGTCTGTGGTTCAAATTAAGGGCAATTCTAGGCAGTTAGACATCCGACGCGTAGGATGTCTAAGGCATGATTTAGAGGCCAAATTCAAAATGTGGACATAGCAGGGTGTTGTATAGCCTTAGGCAAGCCTCCTAGTCAATTTTGGTCCAATTTGGAGTTGATTTGACTGGTGAATTCATCAGAATGGACATCAGGCTTTTGGAACAGATTCTTGATCATTTGACCAACCTATAGGTGTCAGAATCAAAAAGTAAAAATAGCTGTGAGTTTAACACATCAAGGGGAAGCTACAATGCAAGTTTGAGCTGAAACAAAGTAAAAAGACATCCTACGCGTAGGATGTCTCCTGGGTCATAAAGTGGTCAATATTCTATTGTAGCCATAAAGGGAGGTTCTAAGTGTCTCAAGGATTCCAGAACTTTTTTCAAAAGTGAATTTGGACCTTGTTTGGCCTATTTACCAAGCAAAGACAAGAATTGTCAGACATCCTACTCTTGAAGTGCACGAGAAGCTCTTGCAGCCTAAATCTTGACCTATTAGCATCCAAATTCAATTTTGAGTATACCATTGGGTTGCTGAGTACTAGGAGAATCTTGGGATCAAGTTTGGACAAAATTTGAGCAGCGCGTAGGATGTCTCCAGCTTGATTTAGGACTCCAAACCAACCTATGAGCACACCACTGTGATCAACACATCAAGGAGAAGCTGGGGTGAAAATTTCAAGTCATTCTAAGCAAAAAGACATCCTACGCGTAGGATGTCTCAAGGCCATTTTTAGGTCCAAATGAAATTATGAGCATACCATTGTGTTGCTGGACTTAAGGGGAGTCTCTGGACCAAATTTTGTTAAATTCTGAGCATATAGACATCCTACGCGTAGAATGTCTCTAGGGCAATTTTAGGGTCCAACTGTAATTTTGACCATACAGAAGTGTTCACAATGTCACAGAGATCCCAAATCTTCTTTTAAAATTGAATTTAGACTCATTTTGACCAGTCTAAACTGCATTTCACTGTTTTGGCCATAACTTTCACAAACGGTATCGGATCGAAAAAGCTTTTATATCAAAACATAGCCTGAGAGCGACTCTACAGATCTTAGAGCAAAACTTGAGCTAAATGCATGCCATCGGCAACCATTTACTTCAACTTAGAAAAAAACGTCGTTTGAGGCCTCAAAATACATCCGCAAGTTAGGGGTGTCTAAAAGCGACAATTTGCGAGAATTGTGACGAAACGGTTGCGGTTTTGGACATAGTTTCGACTTTTCCCTAACCAAAGAACTTGAACACAGTGGACTAAGTCTACTTGAACCAAGAAAAAGCTCTTAAGCCCAGAAATCATGTCTACCCTAGATTCAAACGCCGCTTACACAAGCTTGGAGATCCCGACTATAGAGGAATATCCTCCCACAATGGATCTTCCAAACTTGCAATTGATAAAGATCCATCTTGTTGAGAGAGGTTGGATGATTGGTCATGAGAGTGAAGGACTATATAGATACATTGACGACAATGAGGTCAATCTTTATAGGTGCTCACATCCATACCTAGAAGAGATAATGGATTACAAGCTCTTATATGTCTACACATACGAAGTCAACTGTCAATGGAGATCTATAGTTGTCGACAAGTATGGACGAGAATACAGAGTTGTAGAAAGCACAAATCCACAGATTGTACTAGAAAGAGGTGGATATTTGGTCAATGAGGGACTACAAATGCCTCCACCAAACACGAGAATTCCTATAGGAATTCCAAGAAGAGAGCCACCAGGATTCCCTTCAAGAGCGATAACGAGAGAAGGATTGGGAGAGTCTCTGGTTAGACTTGTAGACAATCGACGAGTTAGACCATCCCAAGTCCAGAAATGGATAAACAAAAAATACTCCGGAGATAAAGATCCGAGAGATCACGTAACGGCTTTTAGAAGAGTGATTAGAGCAGAGGAAGTTTCAGATTTTGCGACACAGTTTGCGGGATTTGGATTGACTCTAGAAGATGATGCAGCTACATGGTTCGACTCGGTGGAAAAATGGGATTTTGAGACCCTAGATGAGCTGTTTGAGGAGTTTATTGAAGAATTCTCGCCAAAAGGCATTGCTCACAACACGGTCTCGCAAATCCATAGATTCAAACAGAAAGAGGATGAATCAGTACGCAAAGCATCATTACGGCTCAAGAGATATGTTAAGCTCTATCCGAGAGCAGAATTACCTACGCAAGCATGACTGATGATGATCTTTATCCAGGGAATGAGACATGCGGGCCTTCAGAAGGATCTACATATGATAAGGAGGATGACGCTAAACGAGTTGATCAAAGAAGCTCTTTATCTAGTGGATAACTATGAGGCATACAAAGAAAAGGACTTAAAGAGTCAAGGAGATGACACATTTTCTCAACACAGTGTTTCACAGATAAGTGAGTCTATTGCCAAGCCAACGGCGCCTATTGATCAAGAAAAGCTTATCGACGACTTGGTCAAGAGGTTGATTCCTCTTGTAAGGTCTGATTCAGGAAAGCCAAAGTGGTGTGAAATTGAGAGAAAATGGACGAACCATACGGGGGAAGAGTGCTATTATAGCATGGAAAATGCTAGGGAGAGGTATGTACAACCTGTTCCAGAATCACCTACTCCACCTAGATACATTACGGGGAATGTGCCAGGACCAGTAGGAGTGTTAAGGCCATAGCTTGTCTTAGGACAACAACCTCCGCTACCAGGTGCTAGAATTCCGGTAGACATGAGATACATGCCAATGATGGAAGCATCAAATAAACCAACGCCAGTACCAGCTACAATGTGGTATAGCAACCAAAGTGAGTACTACCCTTCGAAGCAACAAAACACAATATGGAGTGGTGAGGTCGGTACAACCTCCACCTTCTGGGTTTCAGTAGAAAGAAAGAAGGTATGAAATGGACGAAAGGATGTTGCGATTCATTGCAAATAACAGATTATCTAGGTCAAAGCTTGCTTATAACCAAGAGGAAATGCTACAAGAATCTCCTCAACCAGAGACAGATTGTCACAAAAGTCGTTACAACCACTTGGTCAAACAATGTCCTCATACGGAGATCACTGAAGTAAATGCCTATTGTCTTGAGTGTGGCATCACTCACTTGATCCCCGATTGCCCGAAAAACCCAAACCAAATCAGGAAAATCACAACAAATGTATTAGGGATTGTTCAGCTACCTAGTAGCTCAGAAAATGAAAATGTCGTACCAGTTCAAGTGGTTACGAGAGCACAAGCTCAAAAGAAAGCTGATGAGAATCCAGAGACAAAGAACACGGAAAGTGACACGAGTCCAAAGACAGATGATGGACCAAAGACAGATGCACCTAGTCAGAAAACCAAGAGCAAACGAAATAGTTGGAAAGCTAGAAAAACTAGGATGAAAGCACGCAGGGAACGAGAGCAAAAATCCCTAGCTGAGAAGCTTACCGAAGCTGAGGAGAAGATAAAACGACATGAGGAAAAGGAGGCACCTCCTCTTACAAAGATGGTTAAACCTCTAGAAGAACCATCCACGGATGAGAAACTGAGAAGTGCTAGTTCAGGAGGATCTGTGTTGGCAGAGAAGGTTAATGAGACATTAGATGCCCTCTTGAAAGCCTATGATGTGAGGCTCAAAAACAACCAAACCCAAGAACACAGGTGGATGACATATCCCTATGCGGAACTAGAAAATCAAAGGTTTGAAATGTGCAAGAAAATGATTCAAACAGCCCAAGCTTTACTAGAACCACCAGTTGCAAAAGCAGAGGATGTGATCCGTGTCCTGCCTACACAAGTAATCCCACCAAACCAAGAACTAAAAGAGCCAGATTCTAGTCATGAGCACAGACCAAACCTCAAAGACCCAGCATTAGAACCAAGGATAGTACTAAATACCACGGATAACTCTTCCGAGGGATTTCACCAAGCTATACCTGAGGATTGTAAAGAGATATATGGTCTTGATGAATTGTGGAAACAAGTCAGAGAGTCCAATGAAGCCGATGACCTAAGAAGACGAGTAGACAAGACTGGTGATGAACGAGGAGTGTTTCTACCACCGATAGAGGAATTTGAGACTAGATCTCAAATGAATCTAGACGTGCAATCATATTGGGGCGACAAAGGATCTGTACAATCTATGGATAGTCAACCCCATTCGCTAAGAACACTACCGTCCTACATGGGAGAGTGCGAGACCAAGTCAGATCTGGTTGCAGTCCCATCATAGAGACTGTCTCCCAACAAGGCCATCGATTCAAAGGGGCTAGTAGATATTCTATCTACCCCAGTCACCTGTACAATAATGTTAGCCGAGTTGCTTAGAATAAGACCAAATATGTGGGCTAATGTGGGTAAATGTCTAGAGAAGAGAAAGTGTGTTCATATCCAATGTCACAAGAAGTAACAAGTACTTTTTCTAGCAGTCCTAGGGGCTTTTCCTTGTGTCCGTCTGCAAGCTGCAAGGTCATTCGTGTGGATATCAAGGTAGGTTTTCCCCATTTTTTCCAAACCTCTTTGGTTGCAATGGCCACACCAGCTCCACTGTCAAGGATTGCCATGGTTTTTACACCATTGAATTCCACAGGAAGGGTGGTGTTTCCATCTTCTCCCTCGTAATACTCGCCTACCTTGTTTAATGGCACTGGCCTAGTATTTAGTTGAGGCATTTCAAGCTCTTTGATGCCTTCCTCGATTTGAGTCATTGGGGTTTTTACACCTTTGTAATGAGTAGTTATTCTAGTTTCAGAAGCCGGGGTGCAATGGCACTTCCAGATTGTAAATACAAAGCCATTTGACCCTTTCAACCCCATTTTTGGTTAAACCTAAGGTAGCCTTAGTAGATAAGGTACCTAGGTCATTTTGTAAAGGGAGAGACTTTTGCGCAATTGACAAATCACCTTCTCATAGATTCGAGAAACCGCAAGCATAAACTCACTTGGCACTTGGAGTTCTTCCATCCTTCTCCACAAATTGTTACGTGGAATCATATCAAAGGATTTCTTAAAGTCCACAAAACAACAATACAATCGCTTGCCTTTCAACCGACTTTCCTCCATGAGAACACGAAGAGTGACAAGATGATCAATGGTGCTATGGCATCGACGAAAACCCGCTTGTCCCTTTGCACGCTTGTCATTCTCTTCAGCCCAATCACTCAATTTCATCTCCATTATGCACCCAAACAACTTTGCCATAAGAGACCCAATCATTATAGTCGGTAGTTGCTTACATTCTTTACATCCCCTCCTTTATGCAAAGGCTTAACCCAATTAGTAATCCAATCATAAGGCAAACCATGTTGAAGTGCAAGGTTGAACATATCACACATCCACTCATGGGTAAAATCTCCCGTCCATTTGATCATCTCCGGCTTGATACCACTTTGCGAGTGGCCAACTTTTCAAGCCCACCGCATACATCCTCATATAGTAAAAAAAGACGGCATACATGGGAGTGAACCATAAAATGGCATTTTTTCAGTATTTGCTTGCTCATATAATTGCCTACAATGTGTGTACATATCCACTAGACTCAAGTTACCAAAATTCTCAACCCGCTTGCCTCTCAAGTTTCTCCAAAATCTTCCACATGCATGTGCCTTTTCTTGGACTTGAAATTCTTGTTGCTTTACTTCCCATCTTCTTCTCTTCTTTTGAATCAATGCCTTGTATGTATGCAAATGACTGTGATAGTTGTCTTTGTCCATAGTTGCATCAAGCTTTATCAAGGACTTTCGAGCATCTTGACATTCTTTATCAAACCACCTTTTGCGTGATCTATCTTTGTTGATACCATGGAGATGCTTTATGGCAAAGCATTCTTCCGTACAAGAACAAATAGCTTTCTTGAAAGCTTCCCATTTAGTTTCCAATGGTGCATCACATTGAAGCTTTGTCATCCATAATTTTTGCTCAACCATTTCAATGTACATTGGTGCCTGTTTGAAATCCATACATAGTGATAACTTCTCTTTCCTTTGGCTGAGATTATCATCCTGAGTTGCTTCTCCACATGACAGGTCAATACATTAGGTGCGATGGTCGGATTCCGGGGTCCATTGACCCAACATAAAACTCTTTATGTGATACATGATGGCTTCAGAAAGTAGCATATAGTCAATCACACTATCCCCATTATGTCTCCTACATGTAAATCCATTGGTTCCACTCCACAAAGATACACCATTGGAAATGAGCATACCCGTGCTATTACACATGTGTAAAAGTAACTTTCCATAGTGATCCAGCTCTTTCTCATCCATTGAAGTACGATCATACAAGTGAACTTCCTCCAACTCCCTTGAAATGTATGGCATATCAAATTGTTGAGTATCATGTTGCAATGTTTTTGTGCGAGCATTCATATCCCCAAATACAATAACATCACCTTCACCTTTGAAATAAGAAATGTCCTCTTCCAAATCAGAAAATGGTTGATCTCTATCCATGCAAGCATAAAAGGGAGAATCATGATGAGGAATGTAGCAACCGGCTACAAAAATGGGTGCTCTTTTTGGTGTCATAATTTTCAGCCATACATAACGTTTGTACTTAGAGAGAGAGAGAGAGAGAGAGAGAGAGAGAGAGAGAGGGTGGGGTGGGCTCGCCTTGGATAAGAGAGCAACAAAGAGAGAGCGCCCTTCCGTATCCCGGTTTTGGCCTACCTCTAGCCCGAGAGGCACACCTCTGGCATCGTCTGCAGGCTGACGCCCAGAACCCGCCCCATTATTGTCTTCCTCGTGAGCACCATGTACATCACCATCTCCCTCTCTCACATGTTCACCTGGCAAGCCGACCCGGCTCGACCATATATGTAAGGAGAAACAAGTCGGCAGCTAACCGCACATCGACCTCACAGAGCTTGAGAGAGAGAGAGAGAGAGAGAGAGAGAGAGAGAGAGAGAGAGAGAGAGAGAGAGAGAGAGAGAGCCCCACATGTCAGCCTCCCTCTTTTCCCCTCACTGCCATCTGCCAGCCGGTTGCGACCACCATCGTCTCCTTCAAATTTTTTGAGAGCATCTTGTTTGCATTCCACTCAATTGGTCTTTTTCCAAAATTGTCCAGACATACTCGATTTGTATGGTTTACAAAACATGCTTCCTTTCTACATTCTTCACCATTAGGTCTCCCCAATCTCAGAAAACTAAAAATTATTTCAAAACATATTAAGTGCATAAGTGAAGGGTTAGTTTAGAAAATGAAAAGACAGATGAAGGTGGAAAGTCAAAAGATGGATGAAGATGGAAGTCAAAAGACCTTTTGTGTCTATATAAGGAAGTGTTTCTCTTCTCCTTTATTTTCTCTTTAGCGTTTTCTTCTCTTTAAAGTGTTCTCTCTCTCTCTCTCTCTCTCTCTCTCTCTCTCTCACACACACACACACACACACACACACACACACACACACACACACACACACACACACACACACGTTGTATCCATCCTTCCTAGTTAATACTATTGCAAATCTACGTGTTTCGCCATTGCCCGTTGCTACGTGCTATAGACTAGTGCATCATTTCTGTTGTTGTTGAGAGAATCTTTGAATTAGAAAAAAATAGAAATACCTTTTAATTTTATTATGTCGATAACTTCCAAATTTTGAAGCCATTAGGATTACCATTTTAATTTTATTATGTTGATAACTTCCAAAATTTGACTAGTAATCTATTTGATATTCTTCATCACAAGGGCAAAATGAAAATGTGCCCTTCCATAGCGAAGAGTACAACTTCCTAGCGTCTTAATTTTGCAAGAATAGAGTGGGCTTCAAATCTTATCACTGCTTGTGATATCCTCAACTACCAAAGGATGTTGCATCATGTCTAGGTGTAGGTGTTTTTTCCAAGTTTTTCTTAAAGTGTCTTGGGGTACTCCTGCTACACGAAGATAATAAAGCTTAGTTTTATTTTTGAAATTTGAAAGGGTTTAACATGGCGACACAAAAAGTTTGAAGTGTCGTATGAGCACGAGGTCTAGAAGACCTCAAAGGGGTCCACTGTATTTTAACCGGTGTGAGCGGGATGAAAACACACACAACGCCTCTATAACGACCCTACACACACTCTTGGGATGAGATACACACACACTATGGGGCACCACTCGGCTTACACAATACCCCTGGCCGAGACAGGGAACACACCTATGGAGTGAGACGAGAGAGATTATCCACTTGCCCACTCCACGCAGAGACACACACATACACACACTAAAAAAAATCAGCTCAAAAGAGGAGAATTTCTGATGTTTAGATACAATAGAGCTTGGGCCAACACCAATGGGGCAAATAGCTCACACAGTATGGGTAAAATAAGCCAAATACAATCACAAACTGGAGCAGAAGCTTCGATCATAGGAGAAACTTACACAGAAAATATAGCAGAAAAAGAGTGAGGAATTTGGCAAAATGGACAGCGCCATCGCGTCCGGAACGGCCCAAAACCCCAGTCTACAATGTCAAAGTGCTCAAATCTGACCTTGGATGCGCAGTTTACGGCCAAAACAGGCTCCAAAAACCCCAAAAACACACCTGCGGCTGTTCCTCCTCTATTCTCCACGTTTTTTCTGGTTTTCTCTCTATTTTTTCAGTTCCCACACTTAGCTTTATTAGTTGGGCACCCGTGGCCTTTTAGATGACCTCAAACGGACCCCGAACGGGCCAAAAACTGACCTCGCGGTGCATAGTTGTCACCTTTTTGCATCATCCGCACACCTGGCACTCAATTTTCCCAAATAATGCATCCCGCAACCACGTGAAGTGGCCCCAAAAAGTGGTCCTCATAATGACCTTTCTGCATAAGTATCACAAGAAAACACCCACGTCGTGTCCATACTTCTCCGCGTGCAAGTATTGACCCCGTTCGACCTCCTGACGCCACTCGATGCCATCTGACGCACCTGCTTACCTCATGTCGTCGGCCCGCGGATAGCTTCCTCGAGAAGTTTTACGCGCTACCAACTCCTCCTTATTGTAGAAAAAACACAGTGGTACTGGTAATAGTGAAAATCGATGCACTATGTACACCCTGTCCTACCTGTACACATGTGGGCCCCACGTAACCACCTGGCTCTGAAAAATGGGCAATTCTTTATTTGATGCACCATGCATGTATATGTACATATGCGCAATCCCTTGCTCCAAAAAACTCCTAACATAATTTGCCCATCCCCTAGCTTGATAGACCATTCATGATCAGCAGCAGCAAAGAGAGATATGAGACTCGCCGCATCACATGTCTCCTCATCCCTCACCAACACTTGTTGATCCACAGACAGATCATCTTGCTCCACCATCATCAATCTAGCATGATACAATTTAAGACGCAATCCATTTACCCTTGACTTATGTAGAACACCATACAGGTTAGCCAGCTGATATGTGCCATTTGGAAAACACTCCACTACCTTGAAAGGGCCTTCCCACTTAATTTGAAACTTCTTTTGGAAGGTGTTGTCCAGCTTACTGTTGTAGCGCAAAACCAAGTCATGTTTCTTGATACCCTTACTTTTGACCTTTTCATTTATCTTTGCCAAAGCCTTATCCTGCATCTGCCTATAATGCTCCAATGCGCTCAGCCTATCCAACTGAACCTCTTGTAACTGCAAGAGCCTGTCTTTGAATGCATCACTAGACGGCCCAAGAAACTTCTCTAACATCTTGACCACAGGAAACTCTACCTCCACAGGCAATAGTGCTTCCTTTCCATACACCAAATGAAATGGAGTAAACCCTGTACCTGTCTTCACCGAAGTACGGTAAGCCCATAATGCACTAGGCAATTCCAAATCCCAATTCTTTCCTTGGTGCTCTGTCACTTTAGAAAGAATTTGTACCAACTCACCATTGAATCTTTCATTTAAGGCATTACACTGCGGGTAATAAGGAGTGGTATGCTGGTGCCTAATCTTCATCTTTGTGCATAAGAAGTCTAGCAGTTTAGCTCTAAATCCTGGCCCCTTATCTGAAAGTAGCTCTAATGGCACCCCAAACTTGCAACATATTTCATCATACACAAAATTTGCCACATCCTATGCAGTGATCTGTTTTACTGCTATAGCGTCTGCCCATCTAGAGAGATAGTCCATTGCCGTCAAGATATAGCTTTTGCCCCTGCTTGTGATAGGTAACAGGCCTATTGCATCAATCCCCCACTTTTCAAACACATCAAACGCCATAATGGTTTTTCGTAGCTCTGGCTTCAACACTCTCTTCCCAAATGCTTGACACCTATTGCAAGACCTACACCAATGGTGAACATCCTTGTGCAAACTAGGCCATACATACCCCTCTTGCAAAATCTTATGCAAGGTGATCTTTAGAGCAAAATGTCCACCACATGCGCCTTCATGATTCTCTTCCAACACTCTATAAAGCTCCTCCCGCCAAGGTACATGTCTCAACACGAGATCAGCCCCTTTCATGTATAAGACATCACCAATCAATTTGTACCTGTATGCTCTACGCACAAAACCATACTTCTTAGACTTCTGAATCTCCTTTGGAATGATTCCTATTAGCAAAAACTCCTCTTCTTGAGCCAAAATTTCCCGGCCATGATAAAGAGGTAAAGTGGTCCTCAACACAAATAGCTCCCCAATCATGCCTTGAGCTGCTTCATGTGCCTCTCCATTTAGAGCATGTTCAATGTGTCTGATGCTCCATGCTTTGAACTTTTTTAACAGGCACCAATCAATTTGTACCTGTATGCTCTACGCACAAAACCATACTTCTTAGACTTCTGAATCTCCTTTGGAATGATTCCTATTAGCAAAAACTCCTCTTCTTGAGCCAAAATTTCCCGGCCATGATAAAGAGGTAAAGTGGTCCTCAACACAAATAGCTCCCCAATCATGCCTTGAGCTGCTTCATGTGCCTCTCCATTTAGAGCATGTTCAATGTGTCTGATGCTCCATGCTTCGAACTTTTTTAACAGGCCTTTAATTCTGAAGCACATTTCCTTCAATGAGGTGTTCTTGCTCTTCCACACAGGCCTTTTTTAACAGGCCTTTAATTCTGAAGCACATTTCCTTCAATGAGGTGTTCTTGCTCTTCCACACACCCAGCACTTGCTTCACCACTAACAAGGCATCACATTTTATGCTCAACCTTCGAACCCCATGCTTCAAACAAATGTGTAATCCGGCTTCCAGAGTAGCATATTCAGCCTCATTGTTACTATGAGCATCCAATTTGAACCCTCTCTTGCATACTAGCTTCCCCTCTGGATCATAAAGTGATATACCCCCTGAAGCTGCATCATGGCTCTTTCTGTATGAACCATCAAAGAACAACACATGTGCATTGCTGATCTGTGGCACTTCTTCAACTACCTTTCTCATCACCTCTTCCTTAACAATAAGGGGATTCTCCTTGTAGGTCAACAAATCAGCTAGGGTAGCCCTTGTACTATCTTCCACTAGAAAAGAGAACTCAAACTCTTGCAGCTCAATTACCCATTTCTTCACCACATTTGACATGTTAGTGCCATTAATTAACTGTGGCAAAAAGGCATAACTCGTCAAGAAAACAAAAGGTCGTGGTAGCAAGTAATGACGAAATCGTCAACAAGCAAATATTACACTAGCCATCACTAGCTCTACCTCTGAGAACTTTCTCTCTGCTACCAACTTCACTCGGCTTGCACAATACATTGGCCTCATATAATGGCTGCCCTTCCCCTTTTTCAAGAGCATGGCTCCAATGGCATCATCCCCTACTGAGGGGTTTACATAAAAAAATTTCTCCCAATCAGGAGACTGCATGGTTGACAACCCCCCTAACACCTCTTTCACCTCTTGAAACACTTCTTCACACTTGTCATCCCATTGCAATGGATCATGATTTTCCACTTGTTGTAATGGATAAAGAATCTGAGAAGACAATGGAATAAACCTTTCCATGTACTTTACTTTGTGTATAAAGGTTGCCAATTGCTTCGTACTCGTAGGTGATGGAAGAAGAATAATAGACTTAACCTTGTCTGGATTAGCCTCAATGCCATTTTCTGACACCATGTGGCCCAATAACTTCACCCTTGGCTGTGCTAGATGACCTTTCTTTGGATTTAGTTGTCCTCCACATTCATCATATCGAGCCAATACCATCTGCAGCTTCTCATGGTGTTCTGCCCTACTGCTATAAACACAGAAGTCATCCATAAAAGCTTTAACACAACTACCAATGAATGGTTCCAACACCCAATTTGCTCTCTCTTGATAGAAGGAAGGTCCATTTGACAACCCAAATGGCAATACTGTGTAGCAATAGGAGCCCCATGGCGTAATAAAAGTGGTCTTTGTGCGGTCTTTAAGAGCAATCTTCAATTGAAAATAGCCTGAAAAACCATCACACACACAGGGGCCTCTCATAACCTGCCACTGAATCCAAGATCTGATCGATGAATGGAAGAGGATATGGGTTCTTATTAGTGGCTGCGTTTAAGGGTTTAAAATCTACACAAATTCTCCACTTCCCATCCTTCTTTGGACTGACTACAACTGGACTCACCCATTCTGTGGTCTCCATAGGGACTATGAACCCTGCCTTCAATAACTTGTCCACCTCTTCTCGCAAGGCTTCCATTTGCTCTTGACCCATCCTTCTTAGCCTTTGCCGCACTGGCTTAGCACCTTCTTTCAGCTCTATATGCATCTCTTTGCCCTTGAACCCTCTGATCTCTTCATATGAAGTAATGAACAAATCAGGAAAACTAGCCAGCATGTGCAAATATATATCCTTCTCCATGACTGAGAGGTCTCCACTGATCATTTGTGTCATCAATTCCTGCTTCTTTGACAACTCAACCTTGGTTTGCATCAACCCTTCAATCACTTCATAAGGCCCTTCACTTTCATCTTCAACCTCATTCACAAATGCAACTAAACCAAACTCCTGGATTTCTTTGTCCATCAAAAGAAATGCAACATCAGCATCCTCATCACTGCTGGTAGTGCTATCACTGTCCTCATCCGTCACCGTGGAAGAGTCTTCATCACTAGACTCATCCTCATATTCATAAATCTCCTCTAATCATTTCCTTGTGTCCATATTATAAAGCTTCTTGGTACTTGTCTTTCCATAGAGGCTAATCGTACCATGTCGCCAACAATCTTGAACAGTTCCCAATGCATGTAACCATGGTCTGCCCAGTATAATAGGATATGCTCCCAACCCTGCTGGCATCACATGAAAATCAACCACTGCCTTTGCATCATATGCCTCCACTTCTAAGCTCTTTACAACACCCAAGCATTTTACTTTTTGATGGTTTGCCAATCTGATCCGAAAACCTGACACCCCAGCCACTGTGAGACCAATCTTCTCAACGCATGAGTGTGTTATGACTCATATTTGGGCTCCGCCATCCACATAACCTTGTCCCAAATTTTTCCTTTTATGCCACACATCTACTATTGGACAAATGTCTGGTAGCTCATCCAGTGCCAACACCTTTACTGAACCTCTCTCTGGCTCTTTCTCCATTGGGTTAACCATCCTCTTCCACTGTCACTTTAGCTTAGGCACCATCTCTATAAGCTTCCCAAAAGTAACATCTGCCTTCCTGCTCATCAGATCCTCATTCAAGTCAAAGCTTAATTGCCCATCCCCTAGTGGAAAATCTGAAATATGAAACTTTCGACGAGCTCTGCTTTTCCTCTTGGCCTTGACATCCTCGCCTTCATGACTCTTTCCTTTCTTCCTACTAGGACCTGGGGCACTTCTTCCTTCCTTATCCTCTATGGTCCTCTTCCCAATAGGCATCACTAATGTATCCTCTAGCTTTGATGCCTTCTCCAATGTGACTACACTTAGAAATTTTGTCTTTCCCTTTTCCTCCTGGGTCATTCCACTGGTTCCTTCGTCTCCCTTAATTTCGATGCCATAATCATTTGACCTAGTTAGCACATGTCTCCCCCCATCCTTGGTGGCTTATCACATTGTGGGCTGATGTGACCCAACTCTCCACAATTATAAGATGTGGGTGTCTGCCTCCAAAACCTACCATTGCTTTGTCCAACACCATTCCTAGGCATTTCTTCACCTCCTGGCTGATTTGCAAACCTCCCTCGCCCTCGATTATTTCCCACTTGACCTAGCATGTTTAGGCTGAGATTCTTCATCAAATCTACCACTTGCCTCATGTCTTTCCTTAGCCCATCATCTTGCACCGATGTAGTGACCACTGCTGGCATAACCTGAGTAGTAACAGAAACCACTGGTTCATGATGAACCCCTGGCATGTGACCTTGCGAAGAATCCATAGGCTGAAATTCAGACCTCATGGGCAAAGACTCCACCCCTAACTGGCTCATTCTCCTCAGCTTCCACTCTTTGTTCCTTGCTACCTCTAGTGCATCTTCATATGTCCTAGGCTTCTTTAGCTCCACTCTCCAACGTATATTCTCCCAAAGACCAGCCAAGAACCTGTCCTTCTTCATCATGTCAGGCGGGGGTACCTGTGGTGCTAAGGCCTTGCACATCCGCTCCCATGCCAATGAGAACTTACGTATGTACGCATCTACTGGCTCACCTTCCTTTTGCACCAAACCTTGTACTTCTTGCCACACTTTGTCATGATCTTCTATCTTCACAAACTCCACTTCCAACCCATGCCTTAGATTGTCCCTACTCAATCTTAGAGGTGGATCCGCTGCACGCAACTCCTCTTGAAATGTTTTGAACCAGACTCGTGCATCACTCTTCAAACAAATTTGGAGAAGACGTAACATCTGCACAGGGTCAAAAATCTGGTTGCTAATGCAGGCAACCTCCATCTTTTCCAAAAAACCTTCCACATCTTCATCACTTCTTCAATGAAACTCCGGATAAGAGAAAGCCATGGCTACCCAAGTTACAATGCTTTGAGAACCCCTTTGAACACACGTGCAAGAACCCAAAACTTTTGACTACCCAATCCCCAGAAACTTCAATGGAGCTCAACTTTAGATAAGGAAAAACACATGCACATCAAATGAGTTTTCATAGTTGATCATCGGAATTACAACAGGCAAAGGACATTCCAAGATCTCTCGTAATCTTCTTGGCCCGAACATAAAGACTATGCGCTGCTGGAAAAAATTCTTCCTGGACACATGAACATTTATCTGGATTCTTTGAGTTAAATGAAATGGAGTGAATTGAGGGCCATTTTGATCATCCATTAAAGCCAACCATGAAGCTCCCAAGAAGGCACACCTGACTTAACCTCTAATTTTGCCAAAATTTCAGCAGCATAACAGCATAAATGGCTCAAAAGACCAAAAAACCAGCCATCATAACTTGGAAAATTTTTGGCAGAGTTTCCCCAGACATAGAGCAGTAGGAACCCAAAATATAGGCTATGTACTATGTGAGTCCTACTATGGAGTGAGAGGAGAGAGATTATCCAGTTGCCCACTCCACGCAGAGACACACACACACACACACACTCAAAAAACTCAGCTCAAAAGAGGAGAATTTATGATGTTTAGATACAATAGAGCTTGGGCCAACACCAATGGGGCAAATAGCTCACACAGTATGGGTAAAATAAGCCAAATACAATCACAAACTGGAGCAGAAGCTTCGATCATAGGAGAAACTTACACAGCAAAAACAACAGAAAAATAGTGAGGAATTTGGCAAAATGGACAGCGCCATCACTTTCGGAACAGCCCAAAACCGTAGTCTACAATGTCAAAGTGCTCAAATCCGACCTCGGATGAGCAGTTTATGGCCAAAACAGGCTCCAAAAACCCCAAAAACACACCTGCGGCTGTTCCTCCTCTATTCTCCACGTTTTTTCAGTTCCCACACTTAGCTTTATTAGTTGGGCACCCGTGGCCTTTTAGATGACCTCAAACGGACCCCGAACAGGCCAAAAACTGACCTCGCAGTGCATAGTTGTCACCTTTTTGCATCATCCGCACACCTGGCACTCTGTTTTCCCAAATAATGCATCCCGCAACCACGTGAAGTGGCCCCAAAAAGTGGTCCTCATGATGACCTTTCTGCATAAGTATAACAAGAAAACACCCATGTCGTGTCCATACTTCTCCGCGTGCAAGTATTGACCCCGTTCGACCTCCTGACGCCACTCTATTCCATCTGAGGCACCTGCTTACCTCATGTCGTCGGCCCGCGGATAGCTTCCTCGAGAAGTTTTACGCGCTACCAACTCCTCCTTATTGTAGAAAAAACACAGTGGTACTGGTAATAGTGAAAATCGATGCACTATGTACACCCTGTCCGACCTGTACACATGTGGGCCCCACGTAACTACCTGGCTCTGAAAAATGGGCAATTCTTTATTTGATGCACCATGCATGTATATGTACATATGCGCAATCCCTTGCTCCAAAAAACTCCTGACACTGGTCTAAAATCCTGGTTAGATTTTGAGCTTGCCTTAAAGAAAACTGAGATTTTTTCACAAGTTTTAGTGTAATTACAAGCAAAAGCTTCAAATTTTGACCTATAAACTACGAGAATTTTAAGTTTCCCCTTATTTCCTTTGGTTAGGAAAAATGTATTTTTCTAGTCTTGCTGAAAGATCTAACCAACGAGCAACAAGACCTTGCTATGTGTGTGTGTGTGTGTGTGTGTGTGTGTGAGAGAGAGAGAGAGAGAGAGAGAGAGAGAGAGAGAACTAAAAACTAAGCATTTGAACTCGTAAAAATTTACTCATTTACATGTATTTCTTGACCCAAAAACCAGTAATAATTTCGCTAAGAAAAAAAGAGTTAAGGGGTGCAATTAATGAATTTGGCGGAGGCAATAGAGATATTAATTTTGCCGGCAGGCTGGCGATAGACAGTGGAGAAGGCCTTTGAGGGCGTGATGGAACCACACAACATGCAGAGGTTCGGTTGTATTAACTCGATGGGGTACATGAACCCCTTGATGGCCTTGCCCTCCTTCCAACCCGGGCAGTGCACCTCGCCTGGCAAGCTTGGCAGCTGCTGCTCACCACCACCTCCCACCGCGGGTGCTTCCCCCTTGAAACCTGCCGCTGCCTTATACTCAAATCCTTCACACTGCACTTCTCGGCCGTCTGCCCGAGATGACGATGATGACCTACTGCATATAGGCACGTTGCCATCAGCCTGAGAATTATTCTCTCTCTCTCTCTCTCTCTCTCTCTCTCTCTCTCTCTCTCACCTCCTTCCGCCATCCCTGCCACTACCACCATCAACAGAAGCACTGCCGCTACGACCGTCGTCCGATTCATCATCGCCGCCATCAACATTGATCGCGCTCTTCTTTTAGTCAAAGTGGAATATAGAATGTTCTTTCCAGCTTCCCCCACCCTCATATAAAACCGACTAGAGGACAATTTCAAAACTCTATCACTCACGACTAGGTGTGTCAAATTTTACATCGGAGGTTTGATAGTAAGAATCTTAGGAGATACTACTGTTGCTTTGAAGGGAAAAAAGTGGGAAAGGGGAGGGGTGGGGGGGAAGAGGGACATGCTAGATGTGAGGGAAAGACAAGCCAAATTTTTCAGCGACAATGTGTGTGTGTGTGAGAGAGAGAGAGAGAGAGAGAGAGAGAGAGAGAGATTTTTGCATCGGCAGGAGGCAGCAAAGGGAGAAAGATGCCATGTGTTGACGGTGTGAGCGGGATGGAAACACACACAATGCCTCTATAATCACCCGACACACTCTTGGGATGATACACACACACTATGGGGCACCACTTGGCTTACACAACCCACGTGGCCGAGACAGGGAACACACTGATGGAGTGAGAGGAGAGAGACTACCCGTTTTCCCACTCCACATAGAGAGAGACACACACACATACACCCAAAAAACTCAGCTCAAAAGAGGAGAATTTCTGATGTTTAGATACAATTGAGCTTGGGCCAACACCAATGGGGCAAATAGCTCACACAATATGGATAAAATATGCCAGATACAATCACAAATTGGAGCACAGGCTTCGCTCATAAGAGAAACTTACACAACCAAAACAGAAGAAAAATAGCCCAGAACCCCAGTCTACAATGTCAAAGTGCTCAAATCCGACCTCACTCAAATCCGACCTCGGATGTGAGCAGTTTATGGCCAAAACAAGCTCCAAAAACAGCAAAAACTCACTTGCGGCTGTTCCTCCTCTTCTCTCCACGTTTTTCCTGATCTTCTCTCACGTTTTTCAGTTCCCACACTTAGATTTATTACTTGGGCACCTTTGCCCTTTTAGTTGACGTCAAACGGACCTCGAACAGGCCAAAAGTGGCCTCACAGTGCATAGTTGTCACCCTGCTGCATCCATCCACACACCTGACACTCAAGTTTTTCCAATAATGCATCCCGCAACCACATGAAGTGGCCCCCAAATACAATTTTCATGATGACATTTTTGCATAATTATCACAAGAAAACATCCACGATGTGTCCGTACTTATCCACGTGCAAACATTGATCCCATTCGACCTCCTGATTCCACTAGATGCCATCTGACGCACCTGCTTACCTCATGTCATCGGTTCGCGGATAGCTTCCTCGAGATTTTTTACGCGCTCCCAACTCATCATTATTATAGAATAAACACAACGATACTGGTGACAATGAAAATCGATGCACTATGTACATGCTGTCCTACCTGTACACATGTGGGCCCCACACAACCATCTGGCTCTGGAAAATGGGCAATCCTTTATTCGATGCACCATTCATGGGTATGTACATATGTGCAATCACTTCTTACAAAAAACGCATCAAATAATTTGCCCATCCCCTGGCTTGCTAGATCATTCATGATCAACAGCAACAAAAAGAGATATGAGACTCGCCGCTCACACGTCTCCTCATCCCTCACCAACATTACTTTCTCCACAGGCAGCTCATCTTGCTCCACTACCATTAACCTTGCATGATATAATTTAAGACGCAATACATTTACCGTTGACTTATGTAAAATCCCATGCAGGTTAGCCAACTGATATGTACCATTCGGAAAACACTCCACTACCTTAAAAGGGCCTTCCCACTTAACTTGAAACTTCTTTTGGAAGGGGTTGTCCAGCTTACTATTGTAGCGCAAAACCAAGTCATGCTTCTTGATACCCTTACTTTTGACCTTTTCATATATCTTTGCCAAAGCCTTATCCTGCATTTGCCCATAATGTTCCAATGCACTCATCCTATCCAGCTGAACCTCTTGTAACTGTAAGAGACTCTCTTTGAATGCATCACTAGGCGGCCCGAGCAACCTATCTAGCATCTTTACTACAGGCAAATCTACCTCCACAGGCAATAGTGTTTCCTTTCCATATACCAGACAAAATGGATTAAACCCTGTACCTGTCTTCACCGAAGTACGGTAAGCCCATAGTGCACTAGGAAATTCCAAATCCCAATTCTTTCCTTGGTGCTCTGTCACTTTCGAAAGAATTTGGACCAACTCACCATTAAATCTTTCATTTAAGCCATGACACTGCAGGTAATAAGGAGTGGTATGCTGGTGCCTAATCTTCATCTTCCCGCATAAGAAGTCTAGTAGTTTAGCTCTAAATCCTGGCCGCTTATCCGAAAGTAGCTCCAATGGCACCCCAAACTTGCAACATATTTTATCATACACAAATTTTGCCACATCCTTTGTAGTGATTTGTTTTACTGCTATAGCCTCTGCCCATCTAGAGAGATAGTCCACTGCAGTCAAAATATAGCTTTTGCCCCTGCTTGTGATAGGTAACAGGACTATTCAAACACATCAAACACCATAATGGTTTTTCGTAGCTCTGGCTGCAACACTCTCTTCGCAAATGCTTGACACCTATTGCAAGACCTACACCAATGGTGAACATCCTAGTGAAAACTAGGCCATACATACCCCTCTTGCAAGATCATATGCAAGGTGATCTTTAGAGCAAAATGGCCGCCACATGCGCCTTCATGATTCTCTTCCAACACTCTATAAAGCTCCTCCCGCCAAGGTACACATCTCAATATGAGATCAGCCCCTTACATCACCAATCAATTTGTACCTCTATGCTCTATGCACAAAACCATACTCCTTAGACTTCTGAATGTCTTTCGGAATGATTCCTGTTAGCAAAAACTCCTCTTCTTGAGCCAAACTTTTCCGGCCATGATAAAGAGGTAAATTGGTCCTCAACACAAATAGCTCCCCAATCATGCTTTGAGCTGCTTCATGTGCCTCTCCATTTAGAGCATGTTCAATGTGTTTAATGCTCCATGCTTCGAACTTTTTTAACAAGCCTTTAATTCTAAAACACATTTCCTTCAATGAGGTGTTCTTGCTCTTCCAAACACCCAGCACTTGCTTCACAACTAGCAAGGCATCACCTTTTATGCTCAACCTTCTAATCCCATGCTTCAAACAAATGTGTAATCCGGCTTCCAAAGTAGCATATTCAGCCTCATTGTTACTATGAGCATCCAATTTGACCCTCTGTTGCATACTAGCTTCCCCTCTGGATCATAAAGTGCTATACCCCCTGAAACTGCATCATGGCTCTTTCTGTATGAGCCATCAAAGAACAACACATGTGCATTGCTGATCTGTGGCACTTATTCAATTACCTTTCTCACCACCTCTTCCTTAACAAGGAGGGGATTCTCCTTGTAAGTCAGCAAATCAGCTAGGGTAGCCCTTGTACTGTCTTCCACTAAAAAAGAGAACTCAAACTCTTGCAGCTCAATTACTCATTTCTTCACCACATTTGACATGTTAGTGCCATTAATTAACTATGGCAAAAAGGCCCTAACGTGTCAAGAAAACAAAAGGTCATGGTAGCAAGTAATGACTAAATCGTCGATAAGGAAATATTACACTGGCCATCACTAGCTCTACTTCCGACAACTTTATTTCTGGTACCAACTTCACTCGGCTTGCACAATACACTTGCCTCATATAATGGCTGCCCTTTCCCTTTTGCAATAACATGGCTCCAATGGAATCATCCCCTACCAATGGATTTACATAAAAACCTTTCTCCCAATCAAGAGCCTGCATGGCTGACAGACCCCCCTAATACCTCTTTCACCTCTTGAAACACTTCTTCACACTTGTCATCCCATTGCAATGGTTCATTCTTTGCCACTTGTTGTAATGAATAAAGGAGCTGTGAAGACAATGGAATAAACTGCGCCATGCACTTTACTTTGTGTATCAAGGTTGCTAATTGCTTTGTACTCGTAGCTGATGGAAGAAGAATAAAAGGCTTAACCTTGTCTGGAGCAGCCTCAATGCCATTTCTTGACACCATATGGCCCAATAACTTCACCCTTGGTTGTGCTGGATGACATTTTTTTGAATTTAGTTGTCCTCCACATTCATCATATCGAGCCAATACCATCTGCAACTTCTCATGGTGTTTAACCGTACTGCTGTAGACACAGAAGTCGTCCATAAAAGCTTTAACACAACTATCAATGAATGGTTCCAATACCCAATTTTCTCTCTCTTGATAGAAAGATGGTCCATTTGACAACCCAAATGGCAATACCGTGTAGCAATAACAGCCCCATGGCGTAATGAAAGTTGTCTTTGTTTGGTCTTTAAGAGCAATCTTCAATTGAAAATAGCCTGAAAGACCATCACACACATGTACCTCTCATAACCTGCCCACTGAATCCAAGATCTGATCGATGAATGGAAGAGGATATGGGTTATTTTTAGTGGCTGCATTTAAGGGTTTAAAATCTACACAAATCCTCCACTTCCCATTCTTCTTTGGGCTGACTACTACTGGACTCACCCATTCTGTGGTCTCCACTGGAACTATGAACCCTGCCTTCAATAACTTGTCCACCTCTTCCCACAAGGCTTCCATCTGCTCTTGACCCATACTTCTTAGCCTTTGACGCACTTCCTTAGCACCTTCTTTCAGCTCTATATGCATCTCTTCTCGTTTGAACCCTCTAATATCTTCATATGAGTAATGAAAAAATCAGGAAAACTAGTTAGCATGTGCAAATATATCTCCTTCTCCATAGCTGAGAGGTCTCCACTGATCATTTGTGTCATCAATTCCTGCTTCTTTGACAATTCAACCTTGGTTTTCATCAGCCCTTCAATCACTTCATAAGGCCCTTCACTTTCATCTTCAACCTCATTTGAAAATGCGACTAAACCAGACTCCTAGATTTCTTTGTCCATCAAAAGAAATGCAACATCAACATCCTCATCACTGCTGGTAGTACTATCACTGACCTCATCAGTCACTGTGGAATAGTCTTCATCACTAGACTGATCCTCATCTTCATAAAGCTCTTCCAATATTTTCCTTGTGTCCATATTATATAGCTTCTTGGCACCTGTCTTTCCACATAGGCTAATCATACCACATTGCCAATCTTGAATAGCTCCCATTGCACGTAACCATGGTCTACCATATAATAGGATATGCTCCCAACCCCGTTGGAATCACATGACAATCCACCACCACCTTTTCATCATATGCCTCCACTTCTAAGCTCTTTACAACACCCAAACATTTTATTTTTTGATGGTTTGCCAATCTAATCCGGAAGGCTGAAACCCCAGTCACTGTAAGACCCATCTTCTCAACTCATGAGTGTATTATGACACATATTTGGGCTCCGCCATCCACATAACCTTGTCCTAGATTTTTTCTTTTGTGCCATACATCTACTATTGGGAAAATGTTTGGTAGCTCGTCCATTGGCAACACCTTTATTGAACCTCTCTCTGGCTCTTTCTCCATTGGGTTAACCATCCTCCTCCACTGTTGCTTTAGCTTATGCACCATCTCTATAAGCTGCCCAAAAGTAACATCTGCTTTCCTGCTTGTCAGATCCTCCTTCAAGTCATAGCTTAATTGCCCATTCCCTAGTGGAAAATCTGAAACATGAAACTGGCGACGAGCCATTCTTTTCCTCTTGGCCTTGACATCCTCGCCTTCATGGCTCTTTCCCTTCTTCTTACTAGGACCTGGGGCACTTCTTCCTTCCTTGTCCTCTGTGGTCCTCTTCCCAATAGGCTTCACTAATGTATCCTCTAGCTTTGATGCCTTCTCCAAGGTGACTACACTGATCACTTTTGTCTTTCCCTTTTTCTCTTGAGTTAATCCATGGTTCCTTCTTCTCCCTTAATTTCAATGCCATAATCATTTGACCTAGTTAGCACATGTCTTGGCAATGGATACATGTCTCCCCCTATCCTTGGTGTCTTATCACATTGCGGGCTGATGTGGCCCAACTCTCCGCAATTATAACATGTGGGCGTCGGCCTCCAGAACCTACCATTGCTTTGTCCAACACCATTCCTAGGTCTTTCTTCACCTTCTGGCTGATTTGCAAACCTCCCCCGACCTCGATTATTTCCCACATTACCCAACATATTTAGGATGAGATTCTTCATTAAATCTACCACTTGCCTCATGTCTTGCCTTAGCCCATCATCTTGCACTGCTGTAGTGACCACTGTTGGCATAACTTGAGGAGTAATAGAAACCACTGGTTCATGATAAACCCCTGGCATGCGACCTTGTAAAGAATCCATAGGCTAAAACTCAGACCCTCCTGGGCAAAGACTCCACCCCTAGCTGGCTCATTTTCCTCAGCTTCCACTCTTTGTTCCTTGCCACCTCCAATGCATCTTCATATGTTCTAGGCTTCTTTAGCTCCAGTCTCCAACATATATTCTCCCAAAGACGAGCCAATAACCTGTCCTTTTTCATCATGTCAGGTGGAGGTACCTGTGGTGCTAAGGCCTTGCACATCCACTCCCATGCCAATGAAAACTTATGTATGTATGCATCTACTGGCTCACCTTTCTTTTGCATCAAACCTTGTACTTCTTGCCACACTTTGTCAGGATCTTTTGTCTTCACAAACTCCACTTCCAATCCATTCCTTAGATTGTCCCAACTGAATCTTACAGGTGGATCCGCTGCACGCAACTCCTCTTCAAATGCTTTGGATCAAACTCATGCATCACTCTCAAACAGATTTGGAGAAGACGTAACATCTGTGCACGATCATGAATCTAGTTGCTAATGCAGGTAACCTCCATTCTTTCCAAAAAGTCTTCCACATCTTCATCACTTCTTCCATGAAATTATGGATAAGAGAAAACCATGGCTACCCAAGTTTCAATACTATGAGAACCCCTTCGAACACACGTGCAAGAATCTAAAACTTTTGACTGACTCAATCCCTAGAAATTCAATGGAGCTTGTCTTTAGATAAGAACAAACACATGCACATCAAATGAGTTTTCATAGTTAATCATTGGAATTACAACAGGCAAAGGACATTCCAGTATCTCTCTTAATCTTCTTGGCCCGAACATAAAGACTATATGCGCTGCTGGAAAAAAATATTCCTGGACACATGAACATTTATCTGGATTCTTTGTGTTAAATAAAAAGGAGTGACAGTTTTGATCATCCATTAAAGCCAACCATACAGCTCCCAAGAAGGCACACCTGACTTATCCTCTGATTTTGTGAGAATTGCAGCAGCATAACAACATAAATGGCTCAAAAGACCAAAAAACCAGCCATCACAACTTTGAAAAATTTTGGCAGAGTTTCCCTAGAAGTAGAGCAGTAAGAACCCAAAATATAGACTGTATATGTATGCATAAACTGCCAACAATAGAACCAGAGCATCAAGTAGGAATCACTAGTACATAGCCTATGGCGAGGTCACAAAAAGGGTGCTCCAGCCACCTATATCACCGAAAGGATCTCACATTTGAGAATCTCCCAGCTCAATAAAACCTCACGCTATCGACCTTCTCACCAAAGCTTATGCAAATCTCGTATAGTCAAGTCTCAGAAATCACTATCTTCCAGACCAAGTCTCAGAAATGGCTAGGACTGCCAAATAAAACCAAGTATGGCTCCACAAAGGCGTACAATGGCAGTTTCCACAAGTAATGTACAATACCAGCCAGACAATGCGCTCAAATAGGCGCCGAATGATGCATACCCACGGCAACTGCAAGCGACTCCCACTTGCCAGTGTATCACTCTACTCCAGCTACTTGTACCTGTGTGAATCACCTGTACCTGTACCTGTACCCTGTACCCTGTAACCTATAACCTGTAACCTGTAACCTATAACCTGTAACCTGTAATCTGCAACCTGTAATCCATAAGCTGAAGGTACTCAAAGAAGATCCTCCGTGGGTCGCCAAAAGAATGTGAGTGGGATGGAAACACAGACAGCGCCTCTATACTCACCCAACACACACTCTTGGGATGATACACACACACACACACTATGCGGAACCACTCATCTTACACAACCCACCGACTGAGATAGGGAACACACCAATGGAGTGAGAGGAGAGAGGCTGCCCGTTTGCCCACTCCACACAGAGACACACACACACACACCCAAAAAACTCAGCTCAAAAGAGAAGAATTTTGATGTTTAGATACAATTGAGCTTGGGCCAACACCAATGGGGCAAATAGCTCACACACTATGGGTAAAATATGCCAGATACAATCACAAATTGGAGGAGAGGCTTTGCTCATAGGAGAAACTTACATAGCCAAAACAACAGAAAAACAGTGAAAAAATTTGGCAAAATGAACAACACCATTGCATCCGGAATGGCCCAAAACCCCAGTCTACAATGTCAAAGTGCTCAAATCCGACCTCGGATAAGCAGTTTATGGCCAAAACAGGCTCCAAAACCAGCAAAAACTCACTTGCGACTGTTCCTCCTCTTCTCTCCATTTTTTTTCTGGTCTTCGCTCAGGTTTTTCAGTTCCCACACTTAGCTTTATTACTTGGGAACTTTGGCCTTTTAGTTGACCTCAAACGAACCTCGAACAGGCCAAAAAGTGGCCTCATAGTGCATAGTTGTCACCCTGTAGCATCCATCCGCACACCTGACACTCAACTTTTTCCAATAATTCATCTAGCAACCACATGAAGTGGCCCCCAAATACAATTCTCATGATGAAATTTTTGCATAATTATCACAAGAAAACACCCACGTTGTGTCTGTACTTATCCACGTGCAAATATTGACCCCATTCGACCTCCTGACGCCACTAGATGCCATCTGACGCACCTGCTTACCTCATGTCATCAGCCCGCGGATAGCTTTCTCAAGAAGTTTTACGCACTTTCCTCATTATTATAGGGAAAAACACGCTGATACTGGTGACAATGAAAATCAATGCACTATGTACATGCTGTCCTATTTGTACATATGTGGGCCCCACACAACCACCTGGCTCTGGAAAATGGGCAATACTTTATTCGATGCACCATTCATGGGTATGTACATATGCGCAATCACTTCTTCCAAAAAACTCCTAACAACGGGTTATTGATAGAGAGTTATTTTTTTTTGTGATCTCGACATCTGCACAGTCAATCATGTGTGTGTTGCATTGAGAGAGAGAGAGAGAGAGAGAGAGAGAGAGAGAGAGAGAGAGAGAGAGAGAGAGAGAGAGAGAGAGAGAGAGAGAGAGAGAGAGAACGGCCACTATAGGCTTCACCTTGTATCATATACAATTCATCTTCTTACCAAAAAAAATCTCCCTTCCACAAATGAAAATTTCCCTACATGTGTATTTCCCTTAATGGTTAATGGGTGAGAGGAATTCAAATGTGAAGGCCGCCTCCTTTATTTTCCACGAGAAACTTCAAAGAGAGAGAGAGAGAGAGAGAGAGAGAGAGAGAGAGAGAGAGAGAGAGAGAGAGAGAGAACGGCCACTACAGGCTTCACCTTGTATCATATATAATTCACCTTCTTACCAAAAAAAAGCTCCCTTCCACAAATGAAAATTTCCCTACATGTGTATTTATAAAGTCTCCTTTCATTTCTAGGAGAGTTTGGCAACTATACAAACTCATTGATGCAACGCCATGATGTTGCAAAAGTGATGTGGCATACCAAAATTTGGTGAGGTCACCCAAAGGAATTTAGGGAGGAGTCATCTTGACACTTCCTCCTGGGATGACGGGCGCAGCCCCAACCCCAAGATCATGAGGTCAAGGAAAATGTCAGAAGACGGTGATGACATGGTAGGAGGGGAGGGTCTGTGGAGTGGGAAAGCGAGTGATGAAGAAGACAGAAGTCTGGCCGCGGGTGGCATGAAAGAAATGCGGGGGGCAGAATGGTACCGAGTGGCGGGGCTTGGGACGTGTAGCTGGCCGCCATGTTGGAAAAGGCGGGAACAGGGGATAGATTGAATGGGGCTGCTAGAGAGCAGTTCTATAGATGAGGGGCACAATGAGGAGACACGAAAGGTGGGATGCTATAGTGGGAAACTTTATTAACAGGAGACAGGAGGTGTCATCGTCGCGTTGCCTCCTTCCATTTCTACCGTACTGGCCAGGCGGCTAGCCAGCGATAGTTCCAGCTTGTTAGCATTTTGGTGTTTACCCAATATTGCCTGCAAACTACCAAATTCCCATCCACAAAACTAGCACTCAAACCACAGCCTTCCATCTCTTCCCATGTTCCCAGAGCCCACTCTAGCAGCGCTGGTGGCGCTTGTCGCTAATAGCAACATTGTCTGTTTCTTCCTTTGACTCCAATAACACAGACGCCTCGGCATCCTCTTTCATAAATCCACGTCACACAACACCCTCTCTTTGACCAAATCTCTCTCTCTCTCTCTCTCTCTCATGTGAACTGTGAGGATAGACGAAAAGGCCAGAAGTTGGTCAGCGCTACCCTATCGCGGTTTGGACTCAAGGCTCATCGCCGTTCTGTGCCACTGGGAGTGCCCCAAGCTGCCCGCTCTTTAGCAATGCATGTAAACTAGGGAATCTCCAGTTGCATCTCGGAAATGAACTCAATTTTTTAAAACTAGAGCGGAGAGGCTTGTGGTTTCACCAGATGATCACATAGTGGCGATGAAATTGCTTCTTAGGTATTGTTGGAGAAAGCAAGGAGGAAGGTGAAAGCGCGGCAGGCGGAAGTTGCTTGAGAAGCTTCCTATGCATGGGGGGTAAGATGCTCGAGTAAAAAAGAGACCCTACACACTTAATGAGGAAGTTTCTTGAGAAGCTTCTTATGCATGTTGGATAAGATGCTTGAGTCAAAAAGAGACCCTACACACTTAATGAGGAAGTTTCTTGAGAAGCTTCCTATGCATAAAAGTCCCAAAGTTAGGGGAATCTTTGACCTAACCTTCCACTCACCCAAAGGGCACCCCTTTTCTAAAACGGCACATGGGACACATGTCAGAATCTCACTAACATTAACCACATGGTGTGCTTGAATGCTATTGGTTGGGCTAAAGAGGGGTCCAATGAGCTTCTAGTTCCATCCAACAACTATCTAGATATTTTTAAACTCTCTCTCTCTCTCTCTCTCTCTCTCTCTCTCTCTCTCTAAGGGGGAAGGAGGACACTTGTCAAAAGACTACTCATGTACTTGACTGCATGCTGCATGTGACTGGCTAGGGGGAGAGGTGTCTAATGAGCTTGCAACATGTGGAAAAGTTGCAACCCGCCCCAAGCAAGTAAGGGGGGTTCTGGGGTGATATACACCACACACACAGACACTCATTTTGTGGATTCATTCTCAATTTGGTGAAAGTAGAGGAACTTCACCTCCTTCTCCAAGCTTGTGAGAAGTGAGAGCCTACACCAACACTCTTGGCTATGGAATGCAAATCCAACCAAGAGACATGCTTCAATGCTTAAGCTTTCCATCTTCTCCATATTCATTACTATGCTATTATGTATGCTAGGAAGAAGAGGGATGATAAGTGAGGAAAATATTTCTTTCTCCTATGGAATGTTTCTTCTTCCTCTTCCCTACCCTCATTCCCCGCTAGCTCTCTCAACCTTTGAAGATGTTTGAGGCCTTGGGACTGAGGCTTGGGATATTTAATGCTTTCTAAAAGTTTATGTTATGCTTGTTATGCATGAAGTTTTCCATCTTCATTGCATCATGAAGGTCACAAGGAACAAATATTGTATTGTACCAAGTCTCTTTTAATGCGAGAAACTATAATACAAATGCCTATTGGAGGGGGGACCGGCTCCATATGAATCCTGTCCTCAACTATTGTCATGTGCAAAAGTATTGTTCATGCCAAGTTAACTAAGTACCATGTTTATGTTTCTAGCATTAATTAAGTTCACCCGCTATGCTCACAAAGTAATCTCTCAAAAGTGCTTGAACACCTAATTTCCTAATTTCGCTACTCTCAAAGTTCATAGGCCATTTCCATTACATTGGTATCAGAGCATTTGGTTTCTCTTTTCTTGCTTAAGAAGAGAGGTCCTTAAGTAGCCTATTAGTGGTTGATTTTGTTAATTATATTAGGGTAAGTAGGATTGGGATCTAATATCACTTTTGTTGAGCCCACTATGTGGGATATGTTGGACACCTCGGGAGATTTGGTCTTAATAATGGAGTCTTTTTAGACTTGCCTACGGCTTTACCATTATTCAGCCATAAGAAGTCCAAAAGGAGCTATCTCTCAGCAACTCTGCTATGTTAGACCCACTCCACTACTCTCTATACTTAACCAAATCGAGCCGTGGGTATAGATACTTAAGTGCCTATTTTTCAAAGTCTAGGAGGAGTAGCAACTAAGGTTTTGAATTGCCAAAGCATACACTAAGTAAACACCTAAGTTTAATTAACATGGATGACAATAACCAAGGGAATAGAATGAACATTGATAACTTTGATTTTGCACATGAAGGTGTTAATGATGATGCCCCCATGTTTGTTAATTATCTTGTTACTAGGTTGCAACAAGCTATGGGCAACCCCTCTTTGCAAGCCAAAGTTACTCAAAAAACTTCGTGCTTCCTTTCCTCTCAAAGAGGAGAGAGAGCTTGGGAGGCCTCTTGGTGAGACCCCCAAAAGAAGACTCTCTCCCATACGAGAGAAGGAATCCAAAGAACGAGAAATTAATGACTCCCTAAGTTCCTCAAAAGATGTGGCTCCATGAAGATGGCGGTCTAGACGATTGCCAACTCCCCCCAAGAGGAAATGGTTAACCCATAGTCCTTCTCCTTGTCACTCCAAAAGGGAAAAGAGGAAACAAAGGAATAAAAGGTCAAGAAAGAGGTCACCCTCTTCTCCTTCTTCTTCACCTTCCTCCTCTTTCCATGAAAGCTTTGGCTATTCTCCTTGAGAATACAAGAGGGGAGGACATCACAAATCTTACCCTGCATGGCGAAGGTCACAAAGGCTCAAGAAGCTCAAAGAGGTAGGAAAGAGTATCTCTTCTCTCACCTATGATGGCACCTTTGGTGGTACCGACAAAGTATTGGCCTTCATCCAACAATTTGATGCGGCCTTTGGAGACAAGGCATTAGGAAATTTCGGAGGTCATTTGGAGGGTCTTATAAGAAAAATAGAATTTTGAATTTCTCTCTCTAGAAAATAGATGTGGTAAAAGAAAATGTAAAATTGGATTAACCATTTGAAAAGTGTACTTAAAAGTAGATTCTTGCCACAGTGTCATAACGGTCGTGATGATTGAAGAATATATCGTTTTCAATTGCATTTAATGCACGTCCTAGAATTGGAGGGAGTTTTTTGTACATGGAATGTATGACTAAAGGAAATACGATGTATCCTTCCAAACCTGCTCTCTCCTGACTCTCCACTATTTGTGCATTGACCTTAAAGAAATCCTCCCTTTCTTGCCCAGTTGCACACATGGCTTCTTCTTCCACCCCCACAAATGTCCTCCTTAAAAGACCCTTCTATCATCTACACATTGACTTGGATCCCCAATATACGCCATTGTGTACGCGAGGAAAAACTAACATCAAAGTGACACCGATCATGGCAGAGAGACTCAGAGTAGAGGGAGCAAGACACTTAGATATTTGGACAAAAGGCTCACTCTATACATTGAATCCCATGACAAATGCTTTCCCAACATTTTCAAATCCCACTAACTTATTGACCTTTGCAGGTAATGGAGAGAATGGATTGCTTGGCTACTGTAAAGATCTAAAAAACAAATCAGAAACTTATAAAGACATGGTGAAGCACCGAAAAAATGAGATTCAAAGACTTTCAGACTTGCATCATGAGGACCAAAAGACTGTAATGCAGCGCACACAAGAATCACAAGTCTTGCGAACAAAGGTACGGTCATTACAAAACAAAGAGACAATGTTAGGCACTCGTGTGCGAAAGAAGAAACTACAGAATCTTGAAACGTTGAAGGTAGGCTCTAGCGGCCTTAAGAAAATAATCCAAGCATTGAAGTAAGCATTGTAAATTTTCTAATTAATTTAAATTAATCTAAGTGTTTGTCTATGTTGGTTATGCTTTCTTGTAGAGATTCCATCTATCTAGACACAGAAAACATATACCCAAAGGCCAATGTAAGAAAGCAATTAAAGCCATTGATAACTAGTGGTCTTGCAAAAGATATCGTGCATGACAAAAAGTTTAAGGTTTTGCAACGAGATGTCGTTGATAGATTCATTTCAAAGAATGCAGTGCCTGCCAAGCATATACGTGGTACATTGGACTCCCTTGGATTTAGTAAAAGAGGTTACTGAGCTATTCAACAGTCTATCTCTTCCATGTTTGTGAAGAAGGGAATAAATTCTAAGCTTTTACCAATAGCTGCAAGTGTTTGGAAGGAAAGACTATAGCTCAATAATGAATAGACAGACTTCATTGGATGTCGATTTCATATTCAAGATATTAATAGCTCACAGGGAACTACTGTCATTTATGATGATTACAACAATATCTTTGTGGACCTCACTTTGTTGCAAACTAGAATGGTAGAGTTCTAGTGATATTCTAAAAGATAAGAAGCTAGAGCGAGTTACAATCAAATTAATGAATAGGGCCGTTTCAAAATTTCCTACTTATGACCCTTCATACTTCAACGTTCAATCAGAAACAAACATATATGGTGGCTTGGTGCATTTCAGTTAATCTAGTGAGGCGGTCCGGGGCGAGCAACAAGAAGAGTGGCCTCTAAGCACCCTACTAGACTCTCATGCTGCTCAATTGGGTTGGGGTTGAAAAAAACAACAAACACACACACAAACCCGCAACCTAACCCTACACAAATTTGAGGCACCACCTAGTTTTGGATGCGAACTAGGAGGTGTAAAGAGAGAGAGAGAGAGAGAGAGAGAGAGAGAGAGAGAGAGAGAGAGAGAGAGAGAGAGAGAGAGAGAGAGAGAGAGAGAGAGAGAGAGAGAGTGCTCGGGCTGCTTTGAATTGTATCGGCAGTGATCAAGCAAACACAATTATCTATGTAAGAAAGAGAGAGAAGGGGGAGGGGTGCTCGTTGCACTAATACCTTCTTACAGATCTGTCATGACCAATCAAAGTGAGATTAGTGTTTGTTTAACATAGCTTGAGTAAATTACACCGCAACACATCACAAGAAAATCCACCCCAATCATTGTCTTAAGGCCAAGGGAGTCCTCTCCACCCTGTCACCCTCTTACAATATGTGGGATTTATGGCTAAATTGATAACAACACCAAGAGACAAGCTATCAAGAACTTAAATAAAACACAAGACACTTACACATCATTGTTTTCCTTGACTTCACGTTGGAAGAGAGACAAAGTATCCATGCTTAGTCCAAATGCACCCTCCTTGAGTCAGCAAATGTTGCGCTTACACTAGTAGGAGAAATGATAGATTTCCTCCTCTCAATTGAATTATCACTCTCTCTTACAATGGCATAGAGCTCCCTTGCTAATAGCCCCTAATACAACACATATATATGCATAAGCCAATGAGATTACACTCAAGAGCTCCTTCTCAAGAGGTTGAGCTTGGCTTCTCAAGCTATAGCATAGTGCTCTTGCTTATGGCTTTCCCTTTTGTGCTAGCTACACCCTCCTTTTATAGCAATTTTGAGGGATAGGGTTAGTCCTCTAACCATGGTTGGGTTAGATTTTCAGCACTTATCTAATTTCTTTTTCTTGGAATTATCAAGAAGTTGGTGGGGATAGATGAAGGTGATAGGACTTTTCATAGTAGGTTAGTGTTAGTAAATTAGTAGAGTTCGTATTTTTATTGATTTACAAATGGAATTGGATATTTACAATGGGAGTATCTATGTAGGATACAAATAAGAAAATATGGAGTTCTTACAATGTTGATACTCCAAGTGTCTTGAGTAGGGTCAATTTTGACGCTTGTTGACGGTCCACTAGCTTTGACGGTACGTTTTTTCTCCACTCTTGACCTTCCTTGGGAGCCAAGGTAATTGAATATGAGTAATCAATCACCCTGATGCTATCTTTCAAGATAAGAGGCTGAATTTTGTGGTTTTTTTGATAGATATGGATAATATGGAGGAGGAAAAATGAGACTAGGTGGTCAATTTTGAAATGGAAGTGTGCGTAGGAGACATGAGTTCACCATGGTTTCTCTTATTCTTGAAGGTTGAGAAGAAGGTGATTAGGGTGCAGAGAGGAGTGGTGAGAGAAGTGGGAATGATGAGTGGAGAAATGTGTTGTGTGAAAGAGGAAAATGATAAAGTGGAAGAGGGAGTGTGGCTGCATAGCATGGGCAAACTAGGATCTACCAATAAAATCATAGCTCACAGCTCGTAGCTCAAAAAAATATGAAAAAAGTTGAGGCAGAAGTTGAGCCTACGAGCTACAACTTTTGTTTGTATCACCTTTTCAATTTCGGAGAGCAAGTGACCTTTAGAAATTCAGTAAAACCGACTCTCTTTTTCCACTGCACAAAGTCCTGGTGGGGTCCTTCTTTGGATGATTCTTTTGAATGCCTCCAAGAGTGAGGCCTCCATAGTGCATGCATGCATGCCACATACCCTTGACCTTATTTGGTAGGTCTATAATTGAAGATATTGTTGAGATCATGATATAAATGAATAGTACAACTAAGGAAATCAAATGATGAGGGGTCTAAAAAAATATGTACATGTCAAATATAAATAATATAGGTGAAAAAAATATAAAGGGGTAAAATAAATCTCTCTCATTATAAGTCTACCATAAAAAGATGAATATTTTTGCTGTGCTAATTTATGAGAGTAATAGAGAATAGATGTAGGAAGAAAAAAATCACGATAGTGAAAAAATATACACGTAAATAAAACTAGTTTTTTTGGATTTTTGTTGGGATGGAGTTACACCAAAAATAAGAGAAGCTTGCATGAAATTATTTCTATATGGAATAAAAAGTATGCAAAATGGTAAGAAAAATTGTGGTAATGGTGAGTCAATGTACATAGCATAAATAACACACACCTAGGTAGAAATATTTAAATAAATACCAAAATAATTATGAAAAACCCTTATATTTAAGCCCTATATACAATGAAATATTTACACAGAAAGATACCATAATATACCTTTTTTTAAAATTATTATTTTTTATTTTTTGGCTCAACTAGCCCAACGACTAGCTAATTGAGGGTTTTTAAGAAAATATGGGGAAAGTCCCCTAACTCACACATGCCTATGTACAGTGAAATGGTAGGGATAGCCAGTGTTGGGGTGATTTTGGTGGGGTGAGGTAGCTCACTATGGCAATTTGTATAGCCAAAAAACGGTTATCATTAGCCCTCCCCCCGGATGATGGTATATTCATGTTCCATCATAGAGCATATTTTCCAAAGAGAGTGCTTCACAGTCCCTGACGAAATCTTCATTGTTTGGCCCCTTGGCATTTTGGCTCGAGTTAGACTCATGCTTCATGGAAAAATACTTACATGAGATAGCTGGCCTTTGACAGACCTTTGGTAGATCCTTTGGTAGAAGGCAACTCAAATAGGGCTTCAAGCGATAACCATTTTACCTTCCTAGAGTGCTCTTTCCCATTCAAGTCCATAAGTTGATAGTAACTTGAATTGAAAGCCTTCTTAACTAGGTATGGCCCCTGCCATCTAGTTTCAAATTTGGCATCAAAACGATTATCGAGTCAATTGTCATACCTTAGCACAAGATCTCCTTCATTGATGCCTTTGTCCTTTAGTTTCTTGTCAAGCTTCTCCTTCACCTGTGTAGCTTTCCTCTTGTAGCATTCATATGTTGCTTCTCTTTTCCACTCAAGCACAACTAAGGTAAGAAGTAGATCCATCCATGCTTCTTGATCATCTTGTGCTTCCTTGGCATGAAGTTGCATTGTTGGAATGTTGAGCTCAATTGGTTGTAAAGCCTCTTGACCACAGACCAAGTGAAATGATGTGAACTCTGTGGCTTCCCTATATGTGGTTCGATACGCCCACAAGGCACCATCCAAGAAGTCATCCCACAACTTTGTCTTATTTTTCACCATCTTTCTAATGATGCCTGCAATGACATCATTAGCTTTTTCTACCAAACCATTTGACTAGGGATAGTGGGTGTACTGTGACAATGTAGAATTTGAAGTTCTTCACTGACTTCTGTGAGCAAGCCCTTTCTAAACCTTGGACCATTATCAGAAACAATCTCCAAAGGTGTGCCAAATCTACAACAAATGTGAGTGTAGACAAATTTGCTCAATGTCCTCTCATTTACCTTTGCCACACTTTGTGCTTCCACCCACCTAGTCATATGGTCTACAACCACTAGAATGTAGAGTTTACCATTTTTTGTCCTAGGCAGAGGACCCATAGCATCAATGCCCCACTTTTCAAAGGGTCCATTTGAAAGCACGATTTTCCTTGTACCATAAACCAATCTTCTATTCCCATTTACCTGACAATTGTGACAACTTTTACACCAATGTTGGACATCCACATGCAGACTTGGCCAAACATACCCCGCAAGCAAAATCTTCTTCACAGTTAACTCTTGGGAAAAATGACCACCACATGCCTCTTCACGCAAACCTTTGAGAATATCTGGAATTTCCTCGATATTGGTACTCTTCTACACACTTGATCCTTCCCTCTTTGATAGAGGGATCCTTCTAGGAAGAGATACGCGCTTGCCTTCTTCATGAGTCTCCTCTTCTGAGCCTTCGTGAAGTCTTGTGGAAACTCACCCTCCAAAATTAGACAATAATGGGAGTCAATGACTCCAATCCCTGGTATCTTGGTTGCTTGACAGTTGCTGCCACCATGATGACCTGCATTTCTTTCTCAACACATGTAATTGCTTGTTGTGCAAGTAAATCGGCATCTGCATTTTGTTTCCTAGGAATATGATATAGTTGCACTTCTTCAAACTAATTAAACAATCTACGAATGGCATGAAATTTTGTCCTTAGGCTTTCGTTCTTGCATGCCCAAATGCCTAAAATATGCTTCACAATGAGAAGTGCATCCCCTTTTACCATGAGACGTTGTATACCTTGGCCAATGCATATCTTTAAACCATGAAGTAGTGTGTCGTATTCTGCTTCATTGTTGCTAGTTGAACCTGGTAGATTGACCTTCTCTTTCATGACCACCTCTCCACTTGGGTTGAGCAACACTAGCCCTCCCCCTACTTTTCTTTTGGCTCGTCGAAAAGCTCCATCAAAGAACAAGGTAAAAGACTTAGGAATACTTTTTGGTGGTGGCAATGGTAGGGTCTTTATTTCAGGCACCTTAATCTCCTTCTCATGTACCCTATAAGTAAGGATCCCTGCCAATTGTGCACGCACACTATCTTCTACCTTGAAAGATTATTGGAACTCTTGCAATTCCATAATCCACTTTGAGATCCTAGTGCTAAGATTCGTTTGAGATGACACCCAAGGAAACAAATTTTCTGCAGTGATAATTACAAAAGGTTTTGTAGCAAGTAGGATCTAAAATTTCTCATCGAAAACATGAGAGAAATCATCATGAGTTCTGCCTCCGTGTAGCCTCTCTCCAAAGCATTCATGACCCTACTAGCAAAGTAGATGGGTCACATCTTGGTACTGTGGGGATCTTGTTGTAGCAAAACAACACCTATTGTTTCTTTCCCAACACTAGAGCTAACAAAGAATGTGTACTCACAACAAGGAGGCATGAGTGTTGGTAGCTCTAACAGAATGATTTTAATGTTAGAAAATTACTCTTCAAGCTCATTAGACCACACAAATTCTACTTGTTATGTCAACTTTTCCAAAGGATGAAGCAACTCCGAAGCTAAGTGAATAAAGCGTGACATATACTTCACCTTTTGAATGAATGAGATGACCTCTTTGAGATTGTTGGGTGATGGGAGCTCAATAAGAGCCTTCGCCTTTGAAGGATCCAACTCAATGCCTTTATAGGAAACCTTGTGACCAAGCAAGATCACTTCGTCCTCACCTATGTGACACTTGTTGGGGTTGAGTTGACCTCCCATGTCGTAGAGCTTCTTTAAAACTTCTTCTACCCTCTGTAGATGCAATGATTTTGAGCTATAAATGCAAAAATCATCAATAAAAACCCTTATGGACTTTCCAAAGAATGCTTGAAACACCATGTTCATGAAACGTTGGAATGTTGCAGGAGCATTTGTCAGACGAAACGGCATGACTCTAAAAGCATAACAAACCCAAGGAGTGATAAAGGTTGTTTTCAATTGATCCTCCAATGCAATCCCTATTTGAAAGTAACTTGAGTAGCCATTACACACAGTGTACTTCTCATGACCAGCTACCTCATTTAGTATGTAACGTTGAAATGGGAGGGGAAAGTGATCTCCTTTTGTTGCCTCATTGAGTGGACGGCAATCCATACACACCATCCACTTGCCGTTTTTCTTAGGAGTGACAACAACGGGAGAAACCCACTCTGAATTCTCCATTGGATAAATGAAACCTGCTGCTAGAATCTTTCTTACCTCCTTGAGTAAAGCTTGCTCCTTGATGACTCCTAACCTTTGTAGCTTTTGAGCCTTAGGTGTGACCTCTGGCTTCAACTCAATCTTGTGTTTAACAACATCTACTCCACGCACATCGGTGTAATATTTAGCAAAAAGCCTAGGAAATTTCCTTAACACACCTTTGAACTCCTCTCTTTCATCCTTTGTAAGTGTTGTAGACAACATACCTTCTAGCATTCCTTCATCTTCCACTTTTTGGTTCTCTTGGGAACCTACCTCTTCCAAACCTGGGCAAGAGGTCTCTTGGTTGTTTGGCTTAAACCTTACCTCCATGAATTCAATGGAAGACTCCTCTTTAGTAATGTTGCCGCTACTTTCTTCTTCTGAAGTGCTATCGGTCGAGCCTTCCTCCATCTCACTTTGTGATGATTCTTCATGGAGCTCCTCTTGGTGTTTCTTCTTCATGTCAAAGACAACCTTCTTATGATTCTCATTCCTGAAAATTAGCTTTCCACTCTCCCAATCTGCAAAGCTCGCTATTTTCATTAGCCATGGTCTTCCTAGGATAAATGGGTAACCATTTCCTTTGGTAGACATGACATAGAAATCCACTGCCTTCTTAATGCCAAAGGCCTCTACAAATGTTTTTTACAAATACCTACACACCTAGCTTTGCTATTATTTGCCATCTTCACTTTTCTTTCAGGTGTCTCATGGATGTGCATGCCTAGTCTTTGCATGAGCCCCTCTGTCATGATGCAAATTTGTGCACTCCCATCCACTAGACCTTTCTTAGCCAATCTTCCTTTGATGTAAAAATCTAGCACAGGTGTAATATCCTCCTTCATTTTAGCATGTGCAATTTTTACAACAGGCACACTCTCTTTTACCTTTCTCCTAGTGCTAACTGCCTTTGTTAAATCCCTTATAACTTATGGACATAATGCAAGGAATTGAGGCCATGAGATATCAGGGCCCTTACCTCGCATGTCTTCCAACAGGTTGTATGGAGTCATACCATGTCCAAGAGGGAGGTCTTGGAGATTGATACGACGTCGAGTCCTCTTAGCTTCCTTGGTCTCCTTTGCCTTCTTGCCTCGTCCATGGTCACTCTGTGATGGGACACCTTCTTTCTCTTTACCTTTTCCTCGGCCACACTTAATGCCATTTGCTTCCATGTCAACCTCATTTGAATTTGTCACCTCTACCACATGCACATTTGGATCTGGCAAAGGTGGAACTCCTTCTACCCCTTGTGGAGGTGGTCTTGTTCCATTTGGCCTTTGTAGAAGCCTTGGTTGTTGACCCATTCCTTCACCTGCATTCATTACTGGGTAATTCAAGTTAGGTCTCCCTGGCTTGCCACGGGGCCAAAGACAATTATACATCCCATGTCCAGACTCTCGGCAATTCCAACATTGCAAGACTCTCCTAGGTCGTGGATCTCGCTCTCCAGACTTCTTTGCTTGTACAACCCTTTGGACGTACAGCTTGTGCAAGGTGAATTGATAGGCTGCTTAAAGATTCATTTAACTTCTCAATCACTTCCACCGTTACCTCAGGCAGCTCCCTAGATGTTGATGCTTGTGACTTACCTTTGGGTCTAAGACCTACTATTGGAACCTCTCCCCTTAAGCACTTGAGTTTCCTATACTATTTCTCAGCAGCTCTAGTTTGAGCTGCATCAAAGGTAGCAGGTGCACCCGCCTCAACTTTTACCTTAAGGTCAGGAAAGAGTCCAGCTATGAACCTCTCCTTCTTTAGGAACTCTGCACCATCACTAGGGTTAGCAACATTTCTCACCCATACAACCCAAAGACGTAGAAACTCTTGTTTTTACATGTAGTAGTCATCTTAGTCTTTTTGTTTGTGAGAAACAATGCCTTGCCATAGCTTTTGAGTGTTTTGGGGATCAAAGAAGTATCTCTTGAGATGATTCACAACTTTCGTGTAATTCCCTTTAACTTCCTCAGGCAAAGAGTCAAACCAAGTGCTAGCATCTTTCCTAAGGACCACCTCAAACATCTCTACACGTTCTTGATCAGTTATTATCCTCTTGATACGACAAGAAATCTTGAAATTTGCTAAAAATAATTCTGCATCCTCTCCAAGATCTCCAAAGAAAAGATGATATCCGGACATTTGGCGTTGGGCCTCCATTGAATCAGTTTCAAAGTGACAACACGTTTTTGTTTTTCTTTTTTAAACAGATTTACACAGTAATATTTTCTAAATTGCAATCTATTCTATAACAAAATAATAATATTCACATCAAATGACCTAAGATATTCAATAAGAGGTAGGATGACAGGGTTTGGTGACGCCAGAATTTCTCCTACTCTTTAGGCACCAAACATGAACACCATACGTTGTTGAAAGTGGATCTTCCTACTAATTGCAATGTTTATTCTAATGTGTGGAGTGAAATAAAAGGGGAAAACCTCTATTCCTAGGCCATTATCCATGGTCTATGCATGACCTAATGCTTAAAACAAAATAAAAATATAAACGTCCAAACTAAGGTCGTTCCTAATGAGAGGCAAAATAAAGGGATTTACTGATACTTTTATCTCTGCCAACCCAAGGGGACCTATAATTCTATGGATTACACGTTAAAATTGCAACTTAGAACTAAAAATTATGTGTTCCTTTTGCCTTGCAATGGGAATGAAAGGATCATACAAATTCTCGTGATTCATGCAACCTACTTGACTATGCTAAAGGTTGAACCTACACAAAAAGATACACAAGCCGTCCTCCGTGGGGGCACCAATTTGAGGCGGTCCAGGACGGGCAACAAGAAGAGTGGCCTCTAAGCACCCTTCTAGGCTCCCGTGCTGCTCAATTGGGTTCGGGTTGGAAAAAACAACAAACACACACACAAACCCGCAACCTAACCCTACACAAATTTGGGGAACCACCTAGTTTTGGATGCGAACTAGGACGTGTAAAGAGAGAGAGAGAGAGAGAGAGAGAGAGAGAGAGAGAGAGAGAGAGAGAGTGCTCAGGCTGCTTTGAAATGTATCGGCACTGATCAAGCAAACACAATTATATATGTAAGAAAGAGAGAGAAGGGAGAGATGTGCTCGTTGCACTAATACCTTCTTACAAATCTGTCATGACCAATCAAAGTGAGATTAGTGTTTGTTCAACATATCTTGAGTAAATTACACCGTAACACATCACAAGAAAAGCCACCCCAATCACTTTCTTAAGGCCAAGGGAGTCCTCTCCACCCTGTCACCCTCTTACAGTATGTGAGATTTATGGCTAAATTGATAACAATACCAAGAGACAAGCTATCAATAACTTAAATAAAACACCAAGACACTTACACATCATTGTTGTCCATGACTTCAGGTTGGAAGAGAGACAAAGTATCCATGCTTAGTCCAAATCCACCCTCCTTGATTCAACCAATGTTGGGCTTACACTAGTAGGAGAAATGATAGATTTCCTACTCTCAATTGAATTATCACTCGCTCTTACAATGGCATAGAGCTCCCTTGCTAATCGCCCCTAATACAACACATACATATGTATAAGCCAATGAGATTACACTCAAGAGCTCCTTCTCAAGAGGTTGAGCTTGGCTTCTCAAGCTATAGCATAGTGCTCTTGCTTATGGCTTTCCCTTTTGTGCTAGCTACACCATCCTTTTATAGCAATTTTGAGGGCTAGGGTTACTCCTCTAACCATGGTTGGGTTAGATTTTCAACACTTATTCTAATTTCTTTTGCTTGGAATTATCAAGAAGTTGGTGGGGATAGATGAAGAAAAGAGAGAGGAGAGAAGTGGAGGTGATAGGACTTTTCATAGTAGGTTAGTGTTAGTAAACTAGTAGAGTTAGTATTTTTATTGATTTACAAATGGAATTGGATATTTACAATGGGAGTATCCATGTAGGATACAAATAAGGAAGAAAAAACTCTTAATAGGTAAGAAAATAAGGATTTGTTACAATGTTGATGCTCCAAGTGTCTTGAGTAGGGTCAATTTTGACGCTTGTTGATGGTCCACTAGCTTTGACGGTACGGTTTTTTCTCCACTCTTGACCTTCCTTGGGAGCCAAGGTAATTGAATATGAGTAATCAATCACCATGATGCTATCTTTCAAGAGAAGATGCTGAATTTTGTGGTTTTTTTTATAGATATGGGTAATATGGAGGAGGAAAAATGAGACTAGGTGGTCAATTTGGAATGGAAGTGTGTGTAGGAGATATGAGTTCACCATGGTTTCTCTTATTCTTCAAGGTTGAGAAGAAGGTGAGTAGGGTGCAGATAGGAGTGGTGAGAGAGGTGGGGATGATGAGTGGAGAAATGTGTGTGAAAGAGGAAAATGATAAAGTGGAAGAGGGAGTGTGGTTGCATAGCATGGGCAAACTAGGGTCCACCAATAAAATCATAGCTCACAGCTCGTAGCTCAAAAAAATATGAAAATATTTGAGGCAAAAGTTCAGCCCATGAGCTACAATGTTTGTTTGTATTAACTTTTCAAATTCGGAGATCAAGTGACCTTTAAAAATTCAACAAAACCGATTGTCTTTTTTCACTGCACAAAGTCCTTGTGGGGTCCTTCTTTGGATGATTCTTTTGAATGCCTCCAAGAGTAAGCCCTCCATAGTGCATGCATGCATGCCACATACCCTTGAACTTATTTGGTAGGTCTATAATTGAAGATATTATTGAGATCATGATATAAATGAATAGTACAACTAAGGAAATCAAATATTGAGGGGTCTAAAAAAACATGTACATGTCAAATATAAATAATATAGATGGAAAAAATATAAAGGGGTCAAAATAAATCTCTATAAGTCTACCATAAAAAGATGAATATTTTTGTTGTTCTAATTTATGAGAGTAATAGAGAATAGATGTAGGAAGAAAAAAATCACAATAGTGAAAAAATATATACATAAATAAAACTAGTTTTTTTGGATATTTGTTGGGATGGAATTACACCAAAAATAAGAGAATCTTGCATGAAATTATTTCTATATGGAATAAAGAGTATGAAAAATGGTAAGAAAATTTGTGGTAATGGTGAGTCAATCTACATAGCATAAATAACACACACCTAGGTAGAAATATTTAAATAAATACCAAAATAATTATGAAAAACCCTTATATTTAAGCCCTATATACAATGAAATATTTACACAGAAAGAGGCCATAATATACCTTTCTTTTTTATTATTATTTTTTATTTTTATGGCTCAACTAGCCCAGTGACTAGCTAATTGAGGGTTTTTAAGAAAATATGGGGAAAGTCCCCTAACTCACACACGCCTATGTACAGTGAAATGGTAGGGATAGCCACAGTGTTTGGGTGATTTTGGTAGGGTGAGGTAGCTCTCTATGGCAATTTGTATAGCCAAAAAACGGCTATCACTAGTTATCTCCAATTTTGCAGCTCTAGCAAGCCCTCTATTGTACCTAAATTTTAGATTTAATTTTCGTATCTCATAAGGATTGATCTTGCAGGTAAAGAAAGAAGACCATGATATTTTGTTTTGGGTGTTCCATCAAATCCATATTCCAGATATCATTAATAGGCAAATGAATCGAAGAGAGGTATTGGCTGTAGATGGAAGAGGAGACTTTCAAGTTCAATGGCATCTTACACGTGACCTCAAAACATTGAAGTGTATGTATAATTGTGGAATGGGTGCCATGGCAAAGTCTCCATGCTTGTATTGCATGGAGCCTGCAAAAGTGATGGACCCAAAGTGGTGGCAAAAGGCTCCTACTCGTTACAATCAAGACTCTAATTTCCGACCAGTTCTAAATATACCACTTGTTAATGTCCATATTTGTACAATGCATGCTCTCTGTTGAATTTGTAGAGAAGTTGGTATATCCGTACATTGGGTTTGCTTGGAAAATCAAAAAGTCATTTGAACGATAAGTCGCTCTAGAGGCTTTGGAACTAGTTTTGTCAAATATTGGTCTACATGGGGGCAATGTGAAAATACAATGGGATGAAAAAAGGTCAACCAATGAGAAAGATGTACCTTGCAAACCATCCATAAGTGGGGTCAAGGCACACCGTTTTCTATCTAAACCTCAAGGTATGAAAGATGTGAAGCTAACAAAGAGAGGGAGAGTATATCACTCTACCTACATTCTCAAAGTTGAGTATATGCACTGGAAAAAACTTCATTTAGCAGTGAAAGACCAAGAGCCAACAACTCGCAGTGCAAAGGGTGATGTGTGGCATTCCATCGACATATTATTTCAAATTTCTGAGAATGATGATTGGTCACAAGATAATCTCAGCAAGTTTAAACAGAACCTTCAGCTACTAAAAAAATCCTTCAAGACAGCATGGACTGACACTCAAATCACTCATTACATGGTAAATGAAAAGCACCTCATATAGTCTTAGTACTAAGTTTGTGTTTAAATTTCTAAATAAATTTCTTCTTTTGCAGCACATTATTTTTAATCATTTGCCATACTTCATCCAAAAGTATGGGAATCCAGGTATATGGAACACCCCAGGGCCTGGAGAAGTCTCATTACATGGCTAGAAATGCCTACTTCAGACACACACAGATGGCGGCTCTCAAAATAAGGCAAACAGTCTGAAGGAGTTATTTCAGTGGTCTTATTGCATAATCATTCATCGCATGCAACAAAAGCAAGTATTGGCCTCTTCAGCAACCATACAGGCAATAAGACATTTGCAACTTCAGAAAAGAAAGCGAGCAGACGCATTCAACAACTCAAGTGCCCTTGAAAGTAAAATCAGGTGGAGAGAGACAATGCAATATGCCAATCATTGGTGGAATAAGAGAGTTAGAGTTTAGATAATCGGATGTACCACAACTGCCTGTAGAATTAAATTCAATATGTACCACAACTATTTCAACACTTTGATGATTTGCAAATATCATTTGGAACCTCACCCTTGTATCTGATCAGTAAATGTTTGCCATACTCTAAGAGTTCAGTAGGGTATTTCTTTCCCTTAAAATAATGCCATTGTTGTGTATGTATAGTAATATGCTGCACGGCCCCCAGTATATCCTAGCGAGTAACCAAAACATTCTCTCCCAAAAACCTTGTCGACAAGGATAACTTTGTCGACGGTTTGTGGCAGCATTGGACCACCTAAGAAGCGAGATAATGTCTTGAAAGCATAGGTTGCAGTATTCCCCTCTTGTGACATTCCGTTGTGGAAGATTAGGATGGGTGCCTCACATAAACTAGGAAGATATTGTCCTAGAGCTGCATCCCTACCACGGAACTGTCTTCTTTGACGACGAAGAAAGTCGTCCTTTTTAGCAATCCATGACTGTAAACAAAAGAAGAGTTTGTGTGTGTGTGTGTGTGTGTGTGTGTGTGTGAGAGAGAGAGAGAGAGAGAGAGAGAGAGAGAGAGAGAGAGAGAGAGGGGGGGGGGGGGGGGGGGGGGGGCAGGATTTTATACCATGAAACTCTCATCTTGCAAAAAAAACTCATCCTTCCATAGGTTGACTGATCCGGTTGACTCCTGTGTTGGTCGCTTAAACCAATCCTCCATATTCTGTTTACTAGTTGATGGCTTAAGATTATTTCAAATAGTTTGAAATGTGGCTTCATCAAGAAGGATTTCTTTATACTTTTTTGCCTTTTCAAAGCAAAGTTTAAGGCACTCCAGTGTGTTACTGGAGATCTCCATTGCCTCGTCATCACTACTGTCATCTGAAAAAAATCCAATCCTCTCCTCCTGATACTTGGAGATAGTGGCCAGTGCAAAGTCCTCCCGCAAACAAAAAATACTTTGTATATCATGAAGGAAAATGTATGACCTATCTCCAAATTTAAACTCTGGCACTCCTAGTAGCATTAAGGTGGCTTGCCGCTCATTGAAACCTGACACATCTAGAGGTAGCTTGATATCTGACGTTTTCATTGAGAGAAGATTGCTTTGTTTCACCTCTTTTGCTTCTTCTTGAAGATCAATGGAGTCCTCTATCTCTGTCACTTCAATATCTTCCTCATTCTTTTCCTCTTTTTCATATGTTGGTAAATCTTGTTCCTCAATGACCTCCTTAGGATCTTTCATAAGTCTTGTAAATAATCCATTTAAAAATATAAGAAATCCAAAGGATTCTTGAATCAGCTTGCATTCCTGATCATGTAAGTTGCACCAATGGGGCCTGTACATAAAAGGCAACTTATTATACTTCTTGTAAGACTATATTTTAGGATCACAGTCATTTAAATGGACTACCACCATTTCACCAACATTAACCCTGCCCTCTTGAGTGTGAAGGTCAAACTTCTCTCATTCCAGCTGCAAGTGTTCACTCTGTTAAACTATAAACACATCAAGATTAAATGGAGCATTAAAAATGCAAGAGACCAAATCAAACTTATCACCAGCCCCAAACGAACTTGCAAAATATAAACACATCAAGATTAAATGGAGCATTAAAAATGCAGGAGACCAATCAAACTTATCACCAGCCCCAAACGAAGTTGGAAAATCTAAAAGCCTTTCATCTAAAAGTCTCTTTTTTCTTTTGGATTGTTGCAACACATTGGGCACTAGTCTCTGCAAAAGTAGGTGCTGAAAAATCCACTTCTCTCTTAGTGAGTTGGTACAGTAAATTTTGGAGTAGAAGGGGACTCCATTTCTACAGATGGGTCAGTATCAGGCTCCTCCAAACCTAGAGCAGGCTCCTCCAAACCTACAATAGGCTCCTCCAAACTAATGGTAGGCTCTGCAATAGATATATCAATGGGTTCTGTGAAGTCTACATTCCTCTTCATTGATGTTTTTAACAGCTCCGACAATCTTCTTGGAAGGTTTCCTTGGCCAACCATGCGCTCGAGATCTATTTTCTGCCTCTTCCTCCTATGTGATCTTAAATTTGCCAGTTATTTCATAATCACAAATATAAGTGTCAGCAAACATATATAAAAAGAAGAGCACCAAATGATCATATAAGTTTTGAACAAACTATAACTAGGTATCTCACAATTATTACCAACTAATCATATAGACATTAAAATAAGATGATTACTATGTATTAAACGCAAAACTGGGTTTTATTTGTGAGGAGTAAAAGCCATACAAGTGCATCACGGTGCGCAGAATACATAAACAAAAATCCACACAGCTATAGGTGCGCCGTGATCCACTTAATGAAATTTCATAAAATAGAATAGCTACCAATACATCAAAGCAATTGTATTTTAAAAAAAAACGTTTGTACAAAATCAAAAGAGGATCACGGCGCGGAGTATGTAAACTAACGTTAAAAGCTCTGCTGGCGCGCCGTCTTCCACTTAGCAGGATTTCATGCATTGAAATACCTACAATATTATTGTACAAAAAATCCCTTTGTAAATATTAGAACAGGATCACGACCCGCGGAGTATGTAAACGAATCACCATAATGTTACTGGCACGCTGTGATCCAATGATGGTATTTGAATGGTGAAGTGATCTTTTACATTTTGAAGCACAATCCCAAAACACAATTAAACTAACGACATAATGAAACTGAAGAGATTGACTTCACGACAAGACATTGTTGTTGGAGTAGAGTTTCAGGACTCGGAATGTAGTTTTGAGTCTTCAAGCTTTTGATTCCTGCACCTTGAAGGAGGTAGAGGCCTTCTTAGATGTCTCTTTCCAATTCCCTCACTTTCTCTCTCTATCTCTGTCTGTCTCGAGGTCTGTAATTAGCTTGACCACATGAGTTAATATATATCTCTCTCTCTCTCTCTCTCTCTCTCTCTCTCTCCCCCTCTCTCTCTTAAGGTCTGTAATTAGCTTGACCACACGAGTTAATCTCTCTCTCTCTCCCCCCTCTCTCTCTCTAGCCTCTCTCTCTCTCTTGTTATTCTCTCTCTCTCTCTCTCTCTCTCTCTCTCTCTCTCTCTCTCTCTCTCTCTCTCTCTCTCTCTCTCTCCTTCTCCTCTCCCCTTTTCATGCAATAATAGATATTACCGTTGGCGTTTTAACGATGCAAGCCGCATATATTGAACACGTGTGATAAGGAAATGCATTTAATGGGTGGTACGACCAAATAAGTGATTTTAACAACCCAAAAATAGGTGTACATTTATAGTAACAAATGCACACTTGATTTCATGATGAGAGAGAGAGAGAGATAGAGTGAAATAGAAAGAGAGAGAGAGATAGAGAGGGAGAGAGTGAGAGAGAAAAAAGACGACATAGACGACCTCTGCGAGAAGGAGGGAGACAACTAACGGAAAAGACGACCTGCGAGAGATAGAGAGATACAAAGATACACGTACAACCAAGACATCCTCTGCAACCAAGGTGCAAGGCTCCTACATACATTTTCTTCCATTTGAATTCCACAAAGAGAGGTATTTCCATAGTGGTTTTTAAAGATGACAAGAGAAAAAGAGATAGAGAGAGAGAGAGAGAGAGAGAGAGAGAGAGAGAGAGAGAGAGAGCTAGAGTTTCTGATTGTCTGTTAGGTTTGGAAGAGAAAGACAGAGAGAGATAGAGAGAGAGATAGTATTTTTGAAGCCTTGCTTGGTTTGAAAGAGGAAGATACATGGAGAGAGAGAGAGAGAGAGAGAGAGAGAGAGAGAGAGAGAGAGAGAGAGAGAGAGAGTTTCCTACAAAACTGTTGAGCCTTGTTGCTTACAAGGCATGAAATAGATTACAAAATTTTCTAAATCCTCTTGTGGATCACGACGCGCAATAAGAAACTAGCTTAGCTTAAAGATGAGCCCGTGCGCCGTGATCCACAGAAAGAGAGAGAGAGAGAGAGAGAGAGAGAGAGAGAGAGAGAGAGAGAGAGAGAGAGAGAGAGAGAGAGAGAGTTTCATCTATTTACAATATACATAACACATGAGACAAATTTCAAAGACCTATGTCTACAGTCTATAGTACAAAATCATGTATTATCCAAAAAAATACATCACAGTATCAGGCCATATTAGGGAAAGAAGGTCTTGATTTAGTGTTTACAGTAAGAGTGTACATCATCACATCTCCTCAAAACAGCAGCCAAGGAAAGGACACCCTTACCTGCATCCAAACTAAGAAAACAACTGTTCGTTAGTTTTCAGACCGCATAACAGGTAACTGGGGTGAACTAGTTGTCATCCATGTCACCCTGGTACTATCTTAAGAACCTGATCAAGCTGTACAAATGGAAGTAATGTGCAACAGTTTTCTCGATTTACAGAAACAAATAAATTTTAGAGTGTTAGGTCTAAAAGGTTTTACACCATATATTTTAATGCCAAGTAAAAGTTTTTTATCTTTAATATGAATTTAGGTTAAAAATAAACGGACAGTGTCAAAGTTTCTATTAGTATTCGCCCATTCTCTAGGGCCATCCAAAATCGGTCGCCAAATGGTATCACTGACTGGCATACATTTTCAATAGCCATCATAGAGCTGCCATCATACTTACCTTCAAAAGTCCGAGAAGGCCCGTGTTAAAAAAAAAGCTTTGTTGAGAGTCTTTCATTACATTAGTAGTTAAGTCGAACCATATACCAAGCCAAAACCTCAAAAAGAGCAACAGTATAAGAAGCCATTGCCAATACTCATACCCAATTGGTTATTCTCACCTCCAATTGTCTTAATGTCCCGAAAGAAACCGTTTATTTTCCTACCAACCTGTTTTAAACGGTAGAAATCACAGTATGTGAACCAGTCCAGTTATCTGTACACATTGTTAGAGATAAATACCAAATCCCTTCAAAAGGCAGCAACCCATAATAACCAGTAGGATCAGCCCATGGCATTGGCAAGATTCCCGGGCTCCTCTAATCCTTGCAGGTCGGTGTTTACACAAGAGAAAGCACATAGATCAGTATTATGAGAAAAATACCATATTGGTTTTAGTCTTCATTTGCCGATATTGTAATCAGCCAGCCAGATTACGTATATATCCCCAACACCCACAAGCAATAGGTGAGGCTATTGCCGTATCACACTATTATTCTATCAACCATATGAATGGCTCCGGTCATAAATCCGGACCCATACGACAGATAGTACCTGTACATAAAGCATACAAAAAAATATATATGCAAGTTTTTGGATATCTTCCTCCAAATACCCTCCGAAGCCATAATGCCTATAAATGAAGTAAAAAAGTTATCGGATATCAACAACCAATATAACCTGCAAAAACCCATAGACTATACAGTATGCTAGCTATCGGATAAATACGGCCAGCAGCACCCGAAGCCAGCAAATTGCTTTGTACCGAATCAAACTTTATGTCAGCAATACCCACGGTCCATGCTGTCATAAACAACCTAGAAATAACCCCAAATAGTCCATAGTCCTCCTCAATATCCATGCTAGCAGATGTTGTAGCATATTTTAACCCATGGTCCTAAAGAAGAGAGTCCATTATCTCAGCCTGTACATAGCAATGGCAAATAGTTTGTGTATATTTAATCAATGACTAGCTTAGTAAATGTCAGATTAATTACCAGGGGGCTATGTCAGTGCCTGTCATGTCCATTTAGAAGGCACCACCAATGTGAGCAGAAACCGATTGCTTCCATTAGCACAGGAAAGGTCAGCTAGAGAGCAGCCATTCTCCCTCACACCCTAATCAAGTCCCAGTTCTAGTAGTCAAGCCACTCTTCCATAGAGTAACTCAGGTAATTTCCCAAGTGAGCTTAGAAATGTGTTTAACATCAGGAACTGCTGGTAATTTCTCATAGATAGAGCACTAGCAGTATCTTGAAAAAATCATAAAATACAAATAGAGTGTCAATTTGCCAGACGAGAGACATACAAATCATAAAGGTATTGCTCTAAATCAGAGTTTTGAGCATCAAATTGCAGGCTTATAAGCAATCAGTCCAACAACCAAAAGCAATTGATATGTTAATATTAGGTCACTCTGCAGTAGCATTTGATAAATAATGGAGCCAACCATTAGTCAGGTAATCCAAGAGGTAGATTTGCCAACCATATGGTGCAGTATACGGCTGACTAGATCTAGTAAAGGTATAGTACCCATAAAGGGAGATAGGTCATATCCACAGCTAGGAGTATCAATCCACACCAAAAAACCCAAAAACCAAAGAATAGTCGTACAGCATAGTGTGCACAAATACCTGGTAGCATCACTTATCCTACCTGCAGAAGAAGGTAGATTGGTTTTGCTTCATAACCAGATTAGGCCAATTATGGTTAGCAAAGGAAATTTCTTCGACAGCCAGTAACACTTGAAGCATGCAAATATATCTCTATAATACTGACATATATGTCATAAAAAGTCCCGTAGTCCAGGCTGAAAGAAACCCTCAGATCCAACCATAAAACAGTCTCTAGTAACCCAAAGAGTCCATGCTAGCAGACGGTATACCATACTATGACCTGAGGTCCAAAGGATAGCATATAAATGATGCATTTCTTGCAAATAGTATACCACAAAATAATCAACAGGCTCCGACCTTATCACATTCCCACTACCTGTAACCAACAGTAGCCAATATTCTCATGCAAAACCGTATATCGTTGCCAGCATAGTTTGGCAATTTTTACCGTATTATCCTTACATGGGCCATATCAATTCCATCCAAAACAATAGTATGGATAGTCAATCATTGAAGAAGAGCACTAATATGTAGCAGATCGCAACCGATGGTACATACACTCCAGACTCATCCCATGTGGGAGAACATACCTTTCTCTACCAAACCATACTCAAGATCAACAAATCCATACCGATTTTCAGAAACAAAATACCATTCAGATACCTAAAGTATAAGTGTACAACGTTTTCATTGTGTTTTGCGACACATATTAAGTGTTTAATAACATCAAATGTAATCGATGCAACAGATAATTCAAAAATGCCCCATCCGGGAGATCAAATCCTTCCTACTAATCCATAGTGAAGATAAGCAAGAGCATACAGTTTTGCTGAAAAGAAACCTCATCTCAACCTCATTAGATTCCTCCATCGATTTTTTGCTTGGGGCCATGCTTCGTAGCCCTCAGGTGTAGCTTGAAGAAGGTATTAGTGAATGTAATATACACAGTGAGAAAACACACACACACACTTTCTGTGGAATGAAGAACTAAGTGAGCCAATGGCTCACCTTTATAAAGCTGCTCATGTGCATCGGATCATCTCCAGTGCATTCGGCCTATAATTGGAGGAATGTCAAGTAGCTGCAGAAGGGCTTTAACTCGCCGTGGGTGTAACGCAGTATCCAGGCCATCCATCTCCCCAAATAGCACGCACCAGAGCCAGGATAGCAAGGCATGTTGAGCAGCCCACGTGCATTCAACCAGGAAGACTCGTCGATAGTCCCCACTCCCATAAGTTACATCAAAATCCCATCATGTGAAAGGTCTATAATGCAAAAGATTTTTATTTTCAAGTTCATTCAATTAGGAGATAGTTCTCACAAAGGTCTTTTTTTCATGGGGTACTTATTAGAGGGAATGTCCTTTTTCTCACATAGCACAAGCTACAGAGCTCGATTATCATTGGCAGAGGTAGATGCAGAGTAAGAGAGAGAATCCAAAAAGGGGAAAGGGAGTCAAACTCGGTCAGAGGTAATCTAAAGGAAAAGAGTTAATTCAGTATAAATAGTCTAACAAAGCTCTAGCAATGTGCAGAAAGAGAGAGAGAGAGAGAGAGAGAGAGAGAGAGAGAGAGAGAGAGAGAGAGAGAGAGAGAGAGAGAGAGAGAGAGAGACCCACCCTTACCCAGGGAAAGTCCTACTATCTGGCGAGGGGGGTCATCACCAGGTGGTGAGACCTCCCCTACAACCAGTGTACTAGTGAGAGAGTTCTAGAAGTCCAATAACTTTCCCTTTTTCCGCCAAACATAGTGTCCAAGGGTTTTTATTAAGGAAATTACTAATAGTGCTATGCAGTGCTTTTGCAACAAACCCATTAGCAACATACTTCTTTATCAGATGAAATATTGCCCGAAATGCAATGAATGAATCAGAGGATGAGTACATAATAAGATAAATCATGCCCAGACAGGTTTTTATTGCTACCATATAAGGATGGTTATTCTTCTTCCTGACAAATTCCACCAAGCCAAGGTGCAGCTTGTCTCTTTTCCAAGAGAATTCCGTGATATAATTTCCTATTAGTGGAGAAAAAAGTGACAACTCCAGATTGAGAAAAACTGTTTTAGTAACCATATACTCATTGTCCACCTTCAGGCATTCCATGACGGTAGGTTCAATCTTAAGCGTAATGGGATAGATTTCTAGTAAGCATTGCTTAAAACCAAGATTATTCAGACTTAACAAATCATCCATATATCTATAGGTATGTTTAAACAGTGTTAGATTAATGGGAGTATCAGTTGTCTCGCATTGTTTAAGAATCCATTTATACTCAAAGAAAACTAGGTAGAGATTGCACATAACAGGTGAACATGAGAAGCCCATAGGGATCCCATGTATTTGTTGAAAGCATTGTTCCCCTAGTCTGACGAAGCAATTTTGAAAAAGCCATTCAATAATCTCCATTAGGTTGTACAGATCATAGTGAGTAGGTGGCCCTTTTTGTGTGTTTTTTACCCATCTAGGGCTACGAGCCAAAGAAATACTGTGTTGTCTCATTTCATTTTTTTTCTAAACACCATCGTACTGATTTGTTGTAGAACTGTGAGTAGTCCAGAGGGCCCAAACAGTGATATGTTTTCATAACATTGCGTAATATCAGCTGTAAGCATCGAGAAAATGTACTGTGGGAGATTAATAAATACCTCCGTTGAGTTTTTCACGAGCCAAAAGTTATTTGCTACAAGGCCAGTGAAAGTCTTAACTGCCACAAACTTTCCTCACAAATGGTATTAAAGTCAGTGAGAATCAGATTGAGGTAGGCTGTGATTATATATGTAGCATGTAACATGACACACTTGGAGGCATCCGAAATCCACCTAAACTTGTGTTTGTGACTCTTATATGTGGGAAAGAGTATAGGAATTTTCAAACTTTGAGTACATAGTTTAAAGTACCTTAAGGAAGAGTCCAAGTATTGGATGGTGTCTTCCGGACACATTTCTGAAAGCAGAAATTTTGGTCCTTGAAGTCTAGACTGAGCCATTATTCTCGCTAAGTGTTTACAAATAAACATTGGTATATGAGGGGCTTTGTCAAGTCCCACCACAACCAATCCTTTTTTAGTTTATGGATCATCAAGGATAATGAGGGAGAAAGCCATGTAGCCTCCTGTCTAATCCATGCAGGTGGGATTGATTCGACACATGTTTGAAAGTAAGATGTTAAAAAGTCAGCCAGTCTAGCATGTTGTAGACTATCTAACTTTAATAGCTTGACTATGTCAATCAATCAAGTAAGTAGTGCGGCAAGAGCCAAGTGCGAATTTAGTGGTTGGAGCGGGATCTGATTCAAACCTTTGCTCAATAGATCCTTGATACCTTTTGACTTAATAAGCGACAGATCTGTAGTACATACGTGTTGTCCAAAATCACGGAAGTCAGAACAATAGTTCACAAAAAGTGAGCATATACATGTTGGTTTTGTGTTTGCAGTAAGAAATTATGTAGAATAGATATAATTCTTTAGGGGAGGATCAAAGGTCCAACCAAAAGTCACTTCGTCTATAAGATCAGTATTGTTAAACAATTGCAAAAAAGCATACTGTATTAGACTTTTTGGAGAAAACCAATCAAAAATCCGATTCAAAAAGTAGCAATGGACAATGTGCTTCTTTAGATTTCCTTCCTTGCAAAATAGCAGTTTCCGAGAGGATGTCCGATAAATCTAAAACAGTAATACAATCAGGAGTTAAACATTTTCTTGATAGGGAGGTTCTTCCCTCTCCCTTTGACATAGCTTCTAGCTTTATTACGTCCATCAGAGGACCTTGGTGTAGAAGAAGGGGATAAAAAAGATGTGATTGAGTGCGAATCAGAACTAGTTAGCATAGGCCTTTTGAGGTTAGGGGATTCTTCTGCATCTAAAGAAGGTTTGAGCAGGGATAGGATATGTTTGATGCCTTTAGAAGCACTTAGATTAGAGAGAAAATGACTAGGTGCGTCTAACTTTAATTCTTTTAGAGCCTCGTACATGAAGTCCCTAAAGTGAAGGTACGCGATCTGGGCCCACACAGCTTCCCTTGCCTGATCTCCAAGCCAAGAACAAATAATAGGGAGAAAATGCTCCTCTGTGTGTGTTGGGAAGAGGTCCTCTAGATGGTTGAGGAGGAGCCAAATTGCATGATCAAACCAAAGGATGTTACTCTCACAATCAGCTTTTGCATCCAAAGCTTTGGAAGCACATTTGATGTAGGGGCGGTAGATGTTCCAGATTGATTTAGAATAGAATTCAGTGCTTTGCTAGAGAAGGTCATTGTACCCTTGGTTCTGACATAAATGCTAGATAAGATAGGGCATTTCCTTGAATCCAAGAAATGCATAGTAAAAGGTCCTTTAATGACATCACCTTTATCCAAGAACTGAACTCCCCTGAGGGTCTCTAGTCTATAGTCTTCAATTGTGGAGGCAGGTAAGGAAACAAGAAAAACCCAAGTCTCAATCGAGATGGGTGCCACAAAAGCTTTGTTTTGAAGTTCCAAAAGTTGATGGTCCAACTCTATTCCTTCAATAGCAATCTGTCTCGGAGGTAAGATGGGAAAACTCTTTGAGACTTTAGGAACCATCTCTAGTAAAGAAGTTTCACTAGCCGAGAGCTCAGTCCTTGTTGAAAGCTTTTTACTGCTTTAAGAGCAACATCATCCCTACAGAAAAGGATTTTTGGATCCTTGACAGGATCAAATGATTTAGAGGTGGCAAAACAAGATGCTAGGCCACAAAGTTTCCTGATGAAGTTAGAAAGGTCAGCTCCTTTCGCCGAGAATTGAAGAAGATCGAATTTATGACTTGATTCAATTGCAGCAAGGTTAGAAGTCAACTTTTGAAGGTGAAGAACTCCTTCTTTCGTCTCAGCCACCACCAGATTGGCGAGGATAAGAACTCATTAAAGGTTAAAAGATTCATGATAGAGTCATGGGTTTCTGTAACCTTAGAGAATTGGTTTAGTAAAGAAATCTCCAAAGGGTCATGGATAAGCTTGATCACCAGCAGTGATGGCCGGGGAGAAGGGAAGGGTGGAGAGGTCAAGAGCAGTAGAGATAGGGACAATCTGAAAAAATATATCTCAATGTTAGTAAGATCTAAAAAAGAGGAGTTGGTGGGTCTTCCATCCTAAAACCAACCAGGACCAAAGTCATAATGGTTGTGTGGAAGCCCCCTTATCCTAGAAAATCCAGTTTTTAGGCTGCATCTCCTAAGGATAACAGCCCTGTAGACTAGGTCCTGGTGCCATAGGTCAAAAAAACCTAAACCACCCATGTGTTTAGGGAGAGAGATTTTAATCTATTTACAATATACATAACACATGAGACAAATTTCAAAGAGCTATGTCTATAATCTATAGTACAAAATCATGTATTCTTTTTGACTGAGTATCCAAAAAAATACATCACACTATCAGGCCATATTAGGGAAAGAAGGTCCTGATTTAGTGTTTACAGTAAGAGTGTACAGCATCACATCTCCTCAAAACAGCAGCCAAGAAAAAGGACACCCTTACCTGTATCCAAAGTAAGAAAACAATTGTTCGTTAGTTTTCAGACTGCATAACATGTAACTGGGGTGACCTAGTTGTCATCCATGTCACTCTGGTACTATCTTAAGAACCTAATCAAATTGTACAAATGGAAGTAATGTGCAGTAGTTTTCTCGATTTATAGAAACAAATAAATTTTAGAGTGTTAGGTCTAAAAGGTTTTACACCATATATTTTAATGCCAAGTAAAAGTTTTTCATCTTTAATATGAATTTAGGTTAAAAAATAATGGACATTGTCAAAGTTTCCAATAGTATTCCACCCATTCTCTAAGGCCATCCAAAACCGGTCGCCAAATGGTATCACTGACTGGCATACATTTTCAACAGCCATCACAGAGCTACCAGCATACTTACCTTCAAAAGTCTGAGAAGGCACGTACCCAAAAAAAAAAGCTTTGTTGAGAGTCTTTCATTACATTAGTAGTTAAGTCGAACCATATACCGAGCCAAAACCTCAAAAAGAGTAACAGTATAAGAAGCCATTGCCAATACTCATACCCAATCGGATATTCTCACCTCCAGTTGTCTTAATGTCCCAAAAGAAATCGTTTATTTTCCTACCAACCTGTTTTAAATAGCAGAAATCACAATATGTGATTCAGTCCACTTATCTGTACACATCGTTAGAGATAAATACCAAATCTCTTTAAAAGGCAGCAACCCATAACAGCCAGTAGGATCAGCCCATGGCATTGGCAAGATGCCCTGGCTCCTCTAATCCTTGCAAGTCGGTGTTTACAAAGAGAAAGCACATAGATCAGTATTATGAGAAAAATACCATATTGGTTTTAGTCTTCATTTGCCGATATTGTAATCAGCCAGCCAAATTACGTATATATCCCCAACACCCACAAGCAATAGGTGACGCTATTGCCATATCACACTGTTATTCTATCAACCATATGAACGGCTCCGGTCATAAATCCGGACCCATACGACAGATAGTACCTATACATAAAGCATACAAAAAAATATATATGCAAGCTACTGGATATCTTCCTCCAAATACCCTTTGAAGCCATAATTCCTGTAAACGAAGTAAAAAAGTTATCGGATATAAACAACCAATATAACTTGCAAAACCCATAGACTATACAATATGCTAGCAATCGGATAAATACGGCCAGCAGCACCGGAAGCCAGTAGATTGCTCTGTACCAAATCAAACTTTATGTCAGCAATACCCACAGTCCACGCTGTCATAAACAACCCAGAAATAACCCCAAACAGTCCATAGTCCTCCTCAATATCCATGCTAGCAGATGTTGTAGCATAATTTAACCCATGGTCCTAAAGAAGAGAGTCCATTATCTCAGCCTATACATAGCAATGGCAAATAGTTTGTGCAGATTTAATCAATGACTAGCTTGGTAAATGTCAGATAAATAACCAGGGGGCTATGTGAGTGCCTGTCATCTCAATTCAGACGGCACCACCAATGTGAGCAGAAACCGATTGCTTCCATTAGCACAGGCAAGGTCAGGTAGAGAGCAGCCATTCTCCCTCACACCCTAATCAAGTCCCAGTTCTAGTAGTCAACGCACTCTTCCATAGAGTAAAGTGACTCAGGTAATTTCCCAAGTGAGCTTAGAAATGTGTTTAACATCAGGAACTGCTGGTAATTCCTCATAGATAGAGCACTAGCAGTATCTTGAAAAAATCATAAAATACAAATAGAGTGTCAATTTTCCAGACCAGAGACTTACAAATCATAAAGGTATTGCTCTGAATCAAAGTTCTGAGCATCAGATTGCAGGCTTCTAAGCAATCAGTCCAACAACCAAAAGCAATTGATATGTTAATATTAGGTCATTTTGCAGTAGCATTCGATAAATAATGGAGCCAACCATTAGTCAGGTAATCCGAGAGGTAGGTTTGCCAACCATATGGAGCAATATACGGCTGTCTAGAGCTAGTAAAGGTATAGTACCCATAATGGGAGATAGGTCATATCCACAGCTAGGAGTATCAATCCACACCAAAAAACCCAAAAACCAAAGAATAGTCGTGCAACATACTGTGCACAAATACCTGGTAGCATCACTTATCCTATCTACAGAAGAAGGTACATTGGTTCTGCTTCATAACCAGATTAGGCCAATTACGGTTAGCAAAAGAAATTTCATCAATAGCCAGTAACACTTGAAGCATGCAAATAGATCTCTATAATACCAACATATATGTCATAAAAAGTCCCGTAGTCCACGCTGAAAGGAACCCTCAGATCCAACCATAAAACAGTCCCTAGTAACCCAAAGAGTCCATGCTAGCAGAGGGTATACCATACTATGACCTGAGGTCCAAAGGATAGCATATAAATGGTGCATTTCCTACAAATAGTATACCACAACATAATCAACAGGCTCCGACATTATCACATTCCCACTACCTGCAACCAACAGTAGCCAATATTCTCATGCAAAACAGTATATCGCTCCCAGCATAGTTTGGCAATTTCTATCGTATTATCCTTACCTGGGCCATATCAATTCCATCCAAAACAATAGTATGGATAGTCAATCATTGAAGAAGAGCACTAATATGTAGCAGATCGCAACCGATGGTACATACACTCCAGACTCATCCCATGTGGGAGAACATACCTTTCTCTACCAAACCATACTCAAGATCAACAAATCCATACCGATTTTCAGAAACAAAATACCATTCAGATACCTAAAGTATAAGTGTACAACGTTTTCATTGTGTTTTGCGACACATATTAAGTGTTTAATAACATCAAATGTAATCGATGCTACAGATAATTCAAAAACGCCCCATCAGGGAGATCAAATCCTTCCTACTAATCCATAGTGAAGACAAGCAAGTGCATACAATTTTGCTGAAAGAAACCTCATCCCAACCTTATTAGATGCCACCATCGATTTTTTGCTTGGGGCCATGCTTCGTAGCCCTCATGTGTAGCTTGAAGAAGGTATTAGTGAATGTAATATACATAGTGAGAAAACACACACACACTTTCCGCGGAATGAAGAACTAAGTGAGCCAATGGATCACCTTTATAAAGCTGCTCATCTGCATCGGATCGTCTCCAGTGCATTCGGCCTATAATTGGAGGAATGTCAAGTAGCTACAGAACGGCTTTAACTCGCCGCGGGTGTAGCGCAGTATCTAGGCCATCTATCTCTCCAAATAGCACGCGCCAGAGCTAGGATACAAGGCATGTTGAACAGCCCACGTGCATTCAACCACGAAGACTCGTCGACAGTCCCCACTCCCATAAGTTACATCAAAAGCCCATCATGTGAAAGGTCTATAATGCAAAAGATTTTTATTTTCAAGCTCATCCAATTAGGAGATAGTTCTCACAAAGGTCTTTTTTTCATGGGGTACTTATTAGAAGGTAGGTCCTATTTCCCACATAGCACAAGCTACAGAGCTCGATTATCATTGGTAGAGCTAGATACAGAGTAAGAGAGAGAATCCAAAAAGGGGAAAGGGAGTCAAACTCGGTCAAAGGTAATTTAAAGGAAAAGAGTTAATTCAGTATAAATAGTCTAACAAAGCTCAAGCACGATGCAGAAAGAGAGCGAGAGAGCAAGCGAGAGAGAGAGAGAGAGAGAGAGAGAGAGAGAGAGAGAGAGAGAGAGAGAGAGAGAGAGAGAGAGAGAGAGAGAGAGAGAGAGATTATACATCTCAAGATTACTACTTTAGACTCAATTTAATAATCGGGCTTGTTGTGTAAAAGGCTTGAAGTAAGTTTCAAAATTTCCTCCTTCCATTTGTGGATCATGACGTACAATAGGCTATTAGCCCATGTCAAACGTGAGCCCGCACACTGTGATCCCAGAAAAAGGGAGAGAGAGAGAGAGAGAGAGAGAGAGAGAGAGAGAGAGAGAGAGAGAGAGAGAGAGAGAGAGAGAGAGAGAGAGAGAGAGAGAGAGAGAGAGAGAGAGAGAGAGAGATCCTTTGCATTTTTCTCTTCCAGTGGAATGGCAAGAACCAAGACAACAGCAAGGAAGGCAGGGAAAGGACCAGGGCTTGCAAAGAAAGCATGTGGAAGGTCTGCTACTAAGAAGAAGACTTCATGTAAACCAATGAAGATATTGAAGGGACCAAGAATGAAGAATATTCAAAGAAACATGGGTTTATTTAGGGAGATCAGGAAAGCTCAAAAATGTATTAAGCTTTGTGTCCCCAAACTTCCTCTCTCTCTCTCTCTCTCTCTCTCTCTCTCTCTCTCTCTCTCTCTCTCTCTCTCTCTCTCTCTCTCTCTCCCCGGTAGCAAGGAAAATGCAGCAGTTAGCAGTGCTCTCTCTCTCCCCCCGCCCTAGAGGCCACCACTCCAAGATAGTGTAGAGGGAGTTCTCCATGGCTCACCTCAAACTTGGCGTTACGAAGTGGCTTTTCTCCCTCGTATTTAAGCTGCATTCCAATGGTTGTTCGATGTGCCACTTGGAAATCCATTTGCAGCTCTCTCTCTCTCTCTCTCTCTCTCTCTCTCTCTCTCTCTCTCTCTCTAAAACAAACACAGAGGATGGAGCTAGCGAAGGAAGCCAGCATGGTTGGTGCCCACTTGTAGTATGAAATTATGGAAATGAGCAATAGGGGCAGAAGTAGCAACAGTCAGCAATCCTCTCTCTCTCTCTCTCTCTCTCTCTCTCTCTCTCTCTCCCCCGCAGCAGCATGGAAAAGGAAAGATTATAAAGCAAGATTATAGAGAAAACAAATTACCTGCTCTACTTTATCAATTGTCTGCCTCTACTCTGCCTCTGCTCTGCGTCAATTGCTTTGCTTGCTGTGTGTGTGTGTGTGTGTGTGTGTGTGTGTGTGTGTGTGTGTGTGTGTGTGTGTGTGTGTGTGTGTGTGTGTGTGTGTGTGTGTGTGTGTGTGTGTGTGTGTGTGTGTGTGTGTGTGTGTGTGTGCGTGCGCTAGGCAAGGACGCTATCACGTTGCTATAAGAGAAAGTGGCTGCTATATAAGTTGGCTGGACGCCATGATTTTCTCTCTAAAAATGCCATGCCATGATTTTCTCTCGCAAAGTCTGCAAGCTTTATAGAGAAGCTCTCGTTCTCTTCTTTTACCTTGTTCTCTCTCTCTCTCTACATCCTCATTAAACCAATCACATATTGCCACATGGCATAGCTAACCTTGCTGCTTTAGTGAAATCAATCTTAGAAAATCAAGGTAAAGAGCAGTAAGGAAAATCTGTGAGGAAGCATCTGCTGGTACAATGAGGTGGAAGGCTCTTGCCCTTCTGTATCTTCAAGAAGCAGGAGAAGATTTTCTTTTGGAGTATTTTAATGATATTACCATTGTTGCTGCTCATGCTCACCGGGTGACAATAATGGAAAAGGACAGTGAGACTCTCAAGAGAGTGCGTTGGAGATACGATAAGCTCCTTATCCCTAATGAGTTTATTGATCCCAAAATGAAAGATATACTGCTAATACCACCAGGCCGCCGGGTTCAAGGGGTTAAGATTCATGAGGTTACTCATGAGGTGAACACCAAAGCCAGAGTTGAGAAAGAAGAAAGACGTCACTCTGAAGCAAAGAAGTTAAAGAGGATACAGTCTGTTGCTGCCGATGAAGAGGTCGAGAGGAGAAATTATGGGCAAGTTACCACATACCTAAATGAAAGAAACAATGATATTTTACATTCCATGACAGAAGGACTGTTAGCAAGCATTCCCCTTGCTGATGGTAGTAGGCAATTAGCAGTGGACTCTGTTGATATTGGGATATTGAAAGATCCAAATGCACAAATTACCGACTCTATTGTTTATGTATGCCTAAAGTAAGTGCTCTTCTCTACCTTTAAGATCTTTTTTTGTTGGTACTTGGCCTCTAATTAAATCCTTGTTTTTTACTGTAGCTTAATAAAGAGCTAGCTCCCTCAAAAAACCCATAATGAAATTTATATTTTAGATCCACAGTTGTCTGTGCCACTTCGAATAAAGAACACTCCTCATGGCACATTGGAGAGATGGTTTGTCCACTATCCATTGCTTCAGGTGATAACTCTGGTGTTGCCATACGAATCAAATAATCATTGGAGCCTTATATGCATAGAACTAGACAAACAAGTGGTATGGACTATTAACTACATACAAGCAACACATTCAGAGATAAGAGTGTAAGTGTTGATAAAACCTTTAATGTTTATTTAGGGTATGGTTGATGACCTGAATATTGTTAATAATAAATAACCTTCACTGTTCATAGATGTGTAAAATTATTACTTCATGTCTATGGAAGGCTCTATGGAAATCATGAACTCTACAAGCCCACCTTTAAAGCTGTCAAAGTGCCTAATCAGACATATCCAAATTCCTGTGGTTGGAGATGTCTTCTCCATGCAGAGTACATACTCCAGAGTTTTTTTGCTCTGAATTCATTTATGTCAAAGGTATTTCCTTGCTAGGGTATGGACCAACTTGGTGCTATTATTAATTAAAGTATTGACCACAAGTTAACCAAATTTTGCAGAATGCTCTGGAAAATTATACATTGGAATATTTACAAAGGTACAACGCTTCAATGATTCAACATCTACTATCTCTTTCAACCCCAAGAGGTAAGCTTTGTAGTTGGAGCGACTAAATCCAAAGTTGGGGTTGATAAATGTGAAGTAGACCAAGCCCCTAAAAATGCAGATGTAAAATGCTCCTCAGAGACGAGGAATGAAACAGAGGCTCTAGGCCAAGCAGAGGAGGATAAGGGAGTGCCAGAGGAGGAGGCCAATATTGCAAATCAAGGCCAAGAACAGATAACAGAACAGGTTAATCATTCGGCCATGGAAACACAAGAGTCATGTACTGCACAACCACAAGAGGTGGATACCCTTGGCAATACAAAAGGAAACATCGATACTCAACAACAGAATGTCAACATTAGAAATGACCAGTATGGACTCTTGCTTCAAGTAGATATGGTTGTGCCGGTTATATCCATTGTACGTACACTTTTGTGTTTCTAACTACTTATATGTATGCACACAATGATTGCAAAGACTGATTATCTTGAATCTCAATAGATTGTTACTGCTACAACAAACGTATAGTGTACATATAGAGTTCTCCAATTTATGTAGTTTCCGCTTGGAAAATGTCAGAGTATTAATTCGACCAGACACAAAGGAATTTTTGAATGTTTTGATTCCACAGTTTAGGGTTACTATCTGGTCTTCAATGCAGGCCCATAACCTGTATCCGCTTGTTACCATAGTTTGCAGTTTGGCTGAAATTCAGAGATCAGATTTTTATTTTGTGTATAGTCAAAGAAATTGTAATACCATTGCGGGACATTTCCACCCAACTAAAGCTAATGTACCAGTTTTCTATAAGCCCTTTGAATAGATCAATGTGCCTTATGATGCTCTCAATACTTTGTTGATTGATGAAACACAACATAAGGGTTTACTTAATCCATCCGGCACTAATATTTCCCCACCTTCATTTGAAGGGCATCTTCACGATTTTTACCTAGAGGACATTTTGGTCCCATACCTGCAAGCAATGTACTTAAGCCCATTGAGCACATAGAAATTTGTACTTACAAATGTACTTAGTAATTCATTGATTATACCTTAAATTGATACTGTCTATGTGCGCTCCTTGCCGCACTGTCGAAGCAAGGGACTTGCCAATACACCGTATGCGAGCCACAAACGGCTCCAAGCACACAACAAGCCTAAACTAGCAAGCTCAAGAAAACAAAGGGTGTGTCACTCACCGCTCTACGCTCGCCTTCGTGGTGGATTCCTCGCCGCGATGAAGAAGAAGCTGCAGTCGTGCCGCGCTCAACCGCTTCGCCACCGTCGTGCCTTCGTAATGCTCGATCGCACACACACTCTCCCTCTCTCTCTCTCTCACACACACACACACACAAGGAGGTGAAGAAGAAGAAGATGGAGATGGAGCAAGAGCACTCTTCAATTGCACAAATGAGAGAATGAGTAAAAATTAGGTTTAGTTGGCTTTTATAGGAGCTCACCCCATTCACACTTGGGCGCCCATGCTTAGCCAACTAATCCCTTGAATGTCCAAGTTAAAGTGCGCCTCTCATCGACGATCACTCTACCTTTCCCTATTGGACCGACAAGCCCGGTACCTGACTCTACCAAATACATAATACGCGTCCATCGTAGGTGATGGGTGTCCGTGAGCCGTGAGGGTTAACATGCCCCCCTTCCTGATGTAGATTCCGTCCTCGGAAGCTATTGAGTTGAAGCTGGGTCGTCGAGGTGGAAGAGCATTTGAGATGAATGTCCTTAGCCTTCTTCAGTCACTGCAAAATCAAACAACATTGGCACAGTAATTGCATTCTCTTAAAAAGCATATGCAGTTTTAGGTAGACACATTGATTGGTAAAAGAATTTCAAACAATTTGTTAGCAATGAACATTAAATTGCAATGTAATCAAATGCATAAACAGATGTAAAGGCAAAAAATTAAACAAGTCTGGGGTCGCTAATTTGACGGTCGAAAAGCACTAGAGATCGAATATTAATACCATGGGTAAGCTTCTTAATTTTCTGTGGTCAATTAAGTTGTTTAATCGCGAGAGCCAAGTATTCATGTTCGAGGGCTGACTAGAGGCTATATCTAGAAAACCTTGTAGTTAAGCTACCATAAAAGGAATTTCTCATGAAATCATCGCCTGACTGATTACTTTTTCTTTGACCCCCCAAGGTCTTTTCATAGTGATTCAATTATGATGTGTGTGCTTATTTTGTATGCCTTGGGTTTTTTGCTTTTCAAGGAAAAGCGCCCACGCTGGGAACCTCTAGGGCTCTAGTACCATAGGCAATACATGTGAGTGAAGTACCAAATCAAGCTGAGATTTCTCTTCCAGCTTAAAATTTTACATTGTGGAACTTTGATTTTTTGCTTGTTCATTTTCAGCATTTTAATTTTGTAACTTTGGGGGGTCATATAACATTGTTACACTCCCCAGGCTCATCACATTAGTAAACTCCCTTTATAATACTTAAGCTAAAGGTCACTAGGGTTAAGCCCACTAGAAAGCCCTAGTACATTTCATACAATGCTGCCTAAATCGGATTAAGAACCTAAGTAACCATTGCTTATTAGGAAGGCATTCCCCATGGTATTAAGAGAAGATTTCTAATACCTAGCTTGGTCAAACTAGCTTAGTCGGACTGCTTGATTTTTAAACCTAGACAAGTGACTATGACAAAAGATTACATTGAATTAAATGTTTGATACTAAGCCAATGCGCTGAGTATTATGCTACCAATCACAATCAAAGCAGACAAACATGGATGCAAAAAGATAAAGGCAATGCTAATGGACAAGAAACACCTGTTTGTGTTGATGGTCGCGCTTGATTTGAAGGTTCCATGAAGGTCCAAATCCTATCAATAGCAACACGCTCCTGTACACACTAGGAAACAAAAGGAATACCTCCAGGAGGCACATCAGTGGGAAAAATTAAAACTCCTAAAAAACAACACCATCTAGACCCCTAACCTACCTATCTGTCACCCCTTTTAGAATCAAGGAAAGAGGATATTATATAAACCGGGTGGCCACCCTAAGGCTAGGCCTCTATCCTCATCATCTAGATAAATAAAATCGTTGTCCGTGAGGCCATAGTCTTCCTCGGTCTCTATTAGTTCCTCTTCATCATCCTCTTGTGCAAGCATGCTAATCAAGAACCTCGTGATGCGTGGATACTCATCTTGTGCAAAAGAATAAGCATGTGCCATTGGAGACACATTCGCTACTGGGTAGGGATCACTAGTTAGCCATAGACGTATCAGCCATTCTAACTCCTCAAAATTTCTCTCACATGCAAGGCTCTCTATCAAATCCCATTCGCAAGAAAGTATAGGGTAGCATACGTAGAACACTTGTTGAAAAGACAAGGGGTACCTTTCATCAAAAATAGAAGTGCATGCCTCTGGTGAAGTAGCCATTTCTGACAAGACAGATAGATTTGGTTAGGCCTTTAAAACATAAGAGTTGTTTTTGTGTGTTGCTTGACTTGACACGGTGAATTTGGACTTATATGTAAGATCTGATAGGGTGCTCTCTCATTGCTAGGCGCTCTTGCTCTTTACTATTTTTGTTTTTTTGCGAGTATAAGGCTATATATATACATTCCCTAAGATCGGAGATTGAGAGGTCAGGGAAAAAGGTTGAGAGGGAAACAAATGAATGATGACTGTCAGCAAACACTCCCCCCTTCCTTGGGTAGATCATACCGTTTGAAATGAGCTTGTCACCCTTTGAAACCAATTGTTCCAGTTGGTAATAGGTGAGGATTTTTGCCAGTAGTTTTCTATTACCCTAGGTGCCTCGTCAAGCTGCAAGGGTGGTAAGGTACTCTCCCAGGATTTTATTTGCAACGTTGTTGTAGGTGGTGAACTTACCCCGGAAGGTGCAAACTCTTTCGTGCTTGGATGGATATGTACAGTGGTAGGTGGAGGTTGTGTCGAAGCTTCTATTTGCGTATAGGAACTACATGAAGAGCAAGAAGCTTCATTTGATTTCCCTGTTCCTGAGCTAGGTGGGACAAATCGTTCTTTCTTTGGTACCCAAACTAGCTCTAGAACAGGTTTGTAACGTTCCATGATTTTTTCCTTTCCGCAATTTTCAATTTGTTTTGGAGCCACAGGATTGGGTTTACATGGGCCAGGTGACAGGTAAGAGTACACTTTACGTTTGGGCACCCAGATTTGATCTTTTCCTTCATAGTATCCTTGGGCTTCCAATAGTCGTTTAGGGATCCATCGCAACATTTTCTTACTTTTCTTGGAGCGAGTGGTACGGTTCTTACTAGGTTTCCGTTTTTTAGCATTAGCTATGGTCACTAAAGAGGTTTTAGGGACCCACTTGTATGTTTTCTCTGTTATATTAGGATGGTTCTTGTGTGTCTCAAGCTTTCTTTCAACTACATTAGTTGAAGCTCTAGAGAGTTGGGCTATGGGGACGTATGGTTCAACCTCCTGGACATGCAATGTCTTGGGTTTTATTTCCTTGGGCAATATCTGAGGGACTATGGCTTGAGTGGTAGGGCTAAGAGTTGGTTTTTGCGTTGTAACACCCCCAGTCCCCCAATCAATAGTGCATTTGGTGGCTATCATCCACGTGCGGCCTAGGTTTATATTACCCTCCATAGTTCCAGTAGGCATGAACAAAAAGTCTTGAGCTACCACCCCATTGTCATAACTGACAGAAGTGTGCCAGATTCCAAAAACCGCAGTTTTTTTCTTGTTGACACCTTTGACTTGGATAATACTCTCACATAGAGGTGGCTTCCCTAACTGACACCACACCCCATAGGATAGCAGATTGTATTTAGCACCCGTGTCCAATAAGGCGTTATATAGCACTTTTCCATAGGCACTATTTAACTCAATGGGGTATCGTAGAGGTGTGTCAGAGTCCAACCCATCCTCTTCGTGTGCTTCATTTGCATCAGGTTCCGAGCGAGTAGCTCTACCTAATGTTTCCATGAAACGGCTAAACATACTAGTACTAGGCTGTGGAGCTTTGGGAGGTGCATGGCCTTCTCTCTCAATGTTTTGGGTAGGGTATGCTTCCATGATTTCTGAGTCGGAGGAGGAATCACTAGCGGCTATTTTAGGGTCTTGGGTGGTGCTACCTTGTGTCCCCGCTGAGGGTCTAGAGCTTATCGTGGATGGGTAATGGGTGTCCGTATGAACAGAGGCACCCTCAATATGCTCGTGTTCTAGCACCCGCCCAGAGCGTAAGTGCATGTGCTTTTGATACCCTAAGGTGTCAAAAAGCTGCTCTAGGAGGCCTTGTGACTAGTTTTTAGCGTGTTTTTTGTTTGTTTTTTTGCTAGATTTTTTAGAGCGTGTCGTGGAATGGGCCGTGTGATAGCTCGAAACGAGCGTATCGGTCAGAGGGTCGTGCCGTGCTTTTACAGCCCTCCGTTTGGTCACTCTATGCCCTCGGAATCCCTAAAACTGTCAATTTCCAGTAGGGAACTAGGCCCAAACTAGAAAGTCTAAGGGTGCAAGTGGGAAGAGAAAGGAGGAGAGTGGAGGACTTGTCCCACATGCTCTCATTCTCTCTTGAGGGAGTAGGGTATATATATAAGAGTGAGTCTAGTATATATCAGAGGACTGAGGCCTGGGCCTGGGCCTGGGCCTGGGCTTGGGCTTGGGCTTGGGAAAATGATCCCGATCCCGATCTATCTTTTATACAAACCAACCCGTCCGTTTTAAGAGTCACGTTTTTTATTTTCGAAAAATATCGCCGCCCACTCGCTCGCGTTTTTAATTTCCGAATTTTTTTTTTCCGAAATTATTATTATTTTTTTTTCCTCAAAAAACTTTTTTCCCCAATTTTTTTTTTATTTTTTGATGCAGAAAATACAGAAATTAAAAAAACGCAGAAATGCAGAAATTGCAGAAATTGCAAAAAATTGCAGAAATTGCAGGAAAAAACGCAGAAATTGCAGAAAATTGCAGGAATTGCAGAAAATTACAGAAATTGCAGGAAAAAACGCAGAAATTGTAGAAAATTACAGAAATTGAAAACGCCGAACTTGAAAATGCAGAAAATGCGGAAATTGAAAAAACGCAGACAATAGCAGAAATTGAAACTTGACAGCAATTGCAGAAAACGCAAAAAACAGAAACCTTCCACACACTCCTTCCCTGCCTTTCCTATGATAGAAATTGCACCACAAGGAAGCGTAAAGTGCTAACCGAGCTTAGTGTAGGGCATATCCCCGGCAACGGCGCCAAAAATGTGCGCTCCTTGCCGCACTGTCGAAGCAAGGGACTTGCCAATACACCGTATGCGAGCCACAAACGGCTCCAAGCACACAACAAGCCTAAACTAGCAAGCTCAAGAAAACAAAGGGTGTGTCACTCACCGCTCTACGCTCGCCTTCGTGGTGGATTCCTCGCCGCGATGAAGAAGAAGCTGCAGTCGTGCCGCGCTCAACCGCTTCGCCGCCGTCGTGCCTTCGTAATGCTCGATCGCACACACACTCTCCCTCTCTCTCTCTCTCTCTCTCTCACACACACACACACAAGGAGGTGAAGAAGAAGAAGATGGAGATGGAGCAAGAGCACTCTTCAATTGCACAAATGAGAGAATGAGTAAAAATTAGGTTTAGTTGGCTTTTATAGGATCTCACCCCATTCACACTTGGGCGCCCATGCTTAGCCAACTAATCCCTTGAATGTCCAAGTTAAAGTGCGCCTCTCATCGACGATCACTCTACCTTTCCCTATTGGACCGACAAGCCCGGTACCTGACTCTACCAAATACATAATACGCGTCCATCGTAGGTGATGGGTGTCCGTGAGCCATGAGGGTTAACAGTCTACCTGTCTATGTGTTTCAAATACTCGGAGAGAGAGAGAGAGAGAGAGAGAGAGAGAGAGAGAGAGAGAGAGAGAGAGAGAGAGAGAGTGATCCTTGAGCAAACACGCGATATTAAGATTAAACTAGTCAAAAAAGTTACATTTCATTGAAGCCATTCAGGGCTGATTACATGGACACAATTTGATTACAGCCAGAAAGATCTCCACAGAAAAAATGCTTCTCCCTTCGTTGCATTACTGTTCGTTCGTCCAGCAAGAAATAAAAGTTCATGGAGTCAATGTCGGCAGTCTCCTCCACTGTCATGTCGAAGATGCAAAAGATTGCATTGCTGCCTTATTGTAATTACTGTGATAAGATTTAGGTCTTTGTCCACCACTTCCACGTCTATGACAACATTGTTTGCCAAACTTGCTGCCTCTTGATCCATATGCAGATAGCAACCTTCAACAATGTGAGAACGCTTGTACCAAAAGGAGATTTAATGTTTGTGTTGCAAGCATATGCTTGACAATGAAAGTGTCAATAGAAATCTCGCAACATATGCCATCTGTTTCTTTCACATACCACCCTTGATCAAGAAGCTTATCACACAAGAGGGAATCAAATGATTTGCAGAGCAGCATAGTTTTAGCAACATGTACTTTGCAGGTATGAAATAACTCAACAAAGATACCAATAGGAAAACAATTTGCAAGTTTCACCAATTTAGAATATCAAGAAGAAGTACTTCAACCTGAGTCCATCCTATGACATGAAGACAAGGTATCAAGAAATGGTAAGATTATTTGACGATGTCTTATTAAGTTTAAGAATTATTCTTTTAAAGATGCTAGATGGATGCCATGAACCTAGCTTAAGGATAATATGAACCTTGTCAATGCTTACAATGTTGCACTGGAGTAAGCATATGAAAATGCATTTCAAATGAAAAATATTTTTGTTTTATAAGACTAGTTCTCTTTTTATTGTTCACAAATTTAAGTAGTATGCATACATGTTTAAGATGACGACGTCTCTCAAACACCATGTAGTGTTGGGGTATAGGCGCCTGTGCCTTGCCCGGCCGCCCAGAGTCTGGGCGCCCACTAACTTGTATACCTTATACATAGCATAAGTGTATAGGAGGTTGCTCACTCTTTGAGTCTCCCCACCCACATCGTGTGTGTGTCTCCTTCTCTCTCTCTCACTCTCCGTCTGTGGTGCTCCCCAATCCCCTTCAATTGGTATCAGAGCTATGGTGACAGCGGAGAGCACGACGGCTTTGAGAGCTTCGAGACTATAGCTCGCTCGCTCTCGACGGTGGAGCTCGATCGCGGAGTTTCACGGAGAGCGATTTTAGCTTGAGGAGCATTGTCTTTGGAGCTTAGGAGCTTGGTGTGGTCAAGCTTGGTTGAGGAGGCGGTTGCGGCTTCCTTGATGAGAGGAGCTTTTGAGCTCAGTGGAGCTCGTTAGAGAAGTTCTCGGCGGAGGAGAGCTTGACATTCGAGTGCTTGGATGCTGTTGTGGCAGAGCTCTTGCGTTGGAGCTTGCATTGAGAGGACATTGCATCATGCAGAGTGGAGCAGGAGCAGGTTCAAGACTATGTGCAGCTCGTTTTTGCCATTTTCGAGCTCTAAAACACAGTTTTTTGCGTAGTTTTGTCATACAGAGTCAGATCTACATGATCCAGGAGTCTAGGTCAGGGTTTTGGCATGCTCCGGACGCGATGGTGATGTCTATTTGCTGAAATTATGCTTTGAATTACAGCAGGTACAGCAACAGGTTTATTTGTGCACTTTCGGGTCCCAAAAACACTGTTTTTGGTATATCTCACACACACGGAGTATTTTCTGCAGCAACCAGCAAATTCATAGGTGTATACAGGTTTTTGGATATGCATTTGTCCAGAGAGCCACTCATGCGAGAGTGAGCTATGTTGCCATGGTCTTGGCGGTTTATGTATGCCATATATGGATTTGTGTATTTGTTTGTGGCTGAGATTATTTGAGATTTGGCTCAATTTATAGAAGAAACTCTGTTGGATTTTATCCAAGTTCTCGCCATAGCTTCTACGTATCCGTAGGTTGATCTTTGACAGTTTAGTGGTTGAGTTTACTCCCACTTTGACAGGTGATTTTCAATCATCATTTGGTTGGAGTTTGGAGTCACTTGTGTATGCCCTTGTGTGCCGTATTTCGCATTGCGCATAGCGACAGATCTTGCAAGGTTTTGCGAAATGTTGCTATAGTTATCTGGCAGACATTTGGTCATCGATTGAAAGGTATTCTGGCAGCAATCATCACTCACATGTATGTCATTTGAGGTGCCGTTGAGTGGTACTCCGGCAAGAGCGGGTATGCTCATATGTATGACTTTGTGAGGTGATTCCGGTCGAGTTTATTCCCGGATTGGCCATTGTGGCATATATAATTGTCTCTTTGAGGTTTACTGTTGAGATTTTGCTCCAGTTACAAAGGAGACTCTGCCAAAATTTTGTTAGATATTTATGCGCGATTGAGTCATATTGACTTGTGATTTTGTGCAAGGTTTTGCACGGTTATTCGTGCAACTTTGCATCAGGTTTTGAGCCATATTTGCATACTTTTGTTGATGCGATTCGAGCCAGTTTAGGGCTGACTTGTATTGACATTGTGGGAGCTCTATTTTGGAGTGTGTCCCACAGGTTTTACATTGTGTTTCTGGCCATATTGGTAGACAGTTTTCAGGTGTTGTTGGTGAGGTGGTTTTGCTTTCTAGTTTGCTACATTGTGCTCATGGCAGAGACAGGTGATCGATCAGATTGTGACCTCTCACAGATGCGCATGTTTGATGGGTCAGACTTTGCGGCATGGAGAGAGTGTATGCTTGACGCATTGACACAGCAAGGGTTGCATCGACCATTGAGTGGTGATGCAAGTAGACCTTCAAACATGTCTGACGATCAGTGGCAGGAGCTAGAGGAGATGGCACTATCTACGCTCTCTTTGCACCTTGCGGAATCTGTATATGCTCTTGTTATGTATGAGACTACTTCGAGAGCACTTTGGCGCAGATTACATGATATGTATGATAGATCTGAGTCATCACGGACTCGTGTGAGACATGTACATTCACGAGCACGCCGACAGGTGACATGTTGGTATTGTGGTCATTCTGGACACGTTAGACGGCATTGTTTTCGTCGTATGCGACATCGTAGGAGACATGGAAGTCTCAGAGATGTATGTAGTGATGCCATGGACTCAGTTGCTTTGACAGTTGAGGCACATGTAGTGTCGGAGTATACTAGTGACGGGGATGTCACTTTTACCTCGAGCTATGCACGAGATGCTATACATGTGGATAGTGCACTCCCTTCACAGTGGTTGCTAGATGCAGATGCTATGTTTCATGTCACGCCGCATCGTGCATGGTTTTGTAGCTATTCTAGCGGGATGCTTGGCAGTGTACGTTTGACCGATGGATCGGTGCATGCGATAGCAGGTGCAGGAGATGTGAGACTGTCATTACCGAGTGGTGCATCTTACTTGTTACGACATGTGCGCTATGTACCAGATTTGACAGTGAGTTTGATCTCGATTGGTCAGCTTAGAGATTGTGGATGTCAGATTTTGCTACGAGAGTGAGATTTTGTGATGCATTTGGGTTCACTAGTGATTGCGAGAGGTGCCAGGAGTGGTACAGGTTACACATTGCATGTGGATCACAAGAGAGACGGTGTTGTCTCTGTGATCACGCAGCCAGGTAGAGAGCGAGAGAGCAGGCGAGTCTTTTGCTCATGGGTTGCAGGATGCTTTGCATGGAGTGCAGAGTGGTGAGCTCGTTGTGCACACAGTTGGGGCACAACTTGAGCAGTCACACAGAGAGGTGACAGAGTCAGACATGCATGCTTTGTTAATGACTGAGAAAAGCAGAGAGTCAGTTGTGCGAGATACTTCTATGCAGGATAGATAGGTAGAGCGGTCTTTCTCTAGTGAGTCACGACAGGAGGACGTTGTGCAAGAGTCTATGCATACGGAGTTAGAGCATGAGAGCTCTAGTGAGTCACAGCAGATTGAGTGGTCATGTTTGTAGTGGATGATTGAGACTGAGATGTCAGCGATTATGCAGTCATTCCTTTCTATGCTCGACAGTGAGCATGGGGATATAGTTGTGCAGGATATGTCTTCCAGCAGACACCTAGAGCAACTGGTTTGCTCTGAGGTTGCACGACAGGTTGATGCGTCTTTTGCGGACAGTCAGGAGATGCATGTGGCTGACACGCCTTGTCAGTTAGAGATGCCTATTGCCAGGGATATATATGTTGATGCATGCTCCGTAGAGCTAGCAGGGCCCGCTAGCATTGCATCGGCATTCGGTGGTCTCATGTATGAGATTCTGATCTTGAGACCGGATATCGCAGCTGCAGTGGGAGCATTTGCACTTGGGGTTGTCAGTCGTTTGTTGACTGATGATGGCATAGTGCACGAGGGAGATATGAAGGTATTGCGTACATACTTGCAGTACGTGTGCGGTATGTCTGGTGGTGTATGGACTTACACGGGAGCAGGATAGCCGGATGCACACGATCACAGCCAGCCAGTGGGCATCGGTTGAGAGCGGTTTTCTCTCACCTTTTGTAGTCTTTAGACTAGGTTCCCTTGCTTAAAGGCACAGTCGCCTTTAAGTGGGAGGTTGTTGGGGTATAGGCGTCTGTGCCTTGCCCGGCCGCCCAGAGTCTGGGCGCCCACTGACTTGTATACCTTATACATAGCATAAGTGTATAGGGGGCTGCTCACTCTTTGAGTCTCCCCACCCACATCGTGTGTGTGTCTCCTTCTCTCTCTCTCACTCTCCGTCTGTGGTGCTCCCCGATCCCCTTCATGTAGAATTTGTCACTCTAGTTGGGAGGATGAAATGGAGTAAAGATCAGACATGCTTGCGGCAGCTACATCTCTCAAGCACCAAATGGATTAGTCATCCATCTTGGGATGATGTCGAAGGGTAAAAAGGGATCCTCTACCCACTAAGTAACATGGACTAGTGACTAGGCTTTATCTTCTCTACCTCATAGTCGAGGACGACTATAATTTCAAGAGAGAGGTATTGTCATAAAATATAACATCTAACTTTACCAAATGATTTTCTCATATTAAACTGATCATTTAATGTGGGAGAATAAACGGGAACAAGAGTTAGAATAGAGACATGTACTTCTAGACCTATCTCAACACGGGACCAAAATGAGAGATGGTTGCATCTCAGTAGGGGTCCAAAAGGAGATGGTCTATCAAAGAGCAATGTGAAATAAGTGCTTCTAGACTTACCTCAACAGGGGACCAAGAAGAGAGATGGTTACATCTCAATAAGGGTCCAAAAGAAGGTAGTCTATCAAAGCGCAATCTGCATCTAATGGAGCTTAAAAAACCTTAGGGTAAGCTTCATTAAAGAACTTCAATGGTTAGTTTTAAAAGACCTTTGATCTTAAGCAAGCTAGGGTTGTGCTTGAGGTGGGAACCCAACTTAAACTTACCTTTGACCTTAGGCAATTGACCTTAGGCAAGCTAGGACTGAGCTTGAGATGGGAACTCCACCTAAGGTGCTTGTCATGCATGATGACTAAGGTACTTCAGGTACTTGTCATACTTAATGAGGAAGTTGCTTGAGAGCCTTCCTATGCATGGGGGATAAGATGCTTGAGTCAAAAAGAGACCCTACACACTTAATGAGGAAGTTTCTTGAGAAGCTTCCTATGCATGGGGGGTAAGATGCTTGAGCCAAAAAGATACCCTACACACTTAATGAGGAAGTTGCTTGAGAAGCTTCCTATGCATAAAAGTCCCAAAGTTAGGGGAATCTTTAGCCTAACCTTCCACTCACCCAAAGGGCACCCCTTTTCTAAAAGGGCACATGGGACACATGTTAGACTCTCACTAAGCTTAACCACATGGTGTGCTTGAATGCTATTGGCTGGGCTAAAGAGGGGTCCAATGAGCTTCTAGTTCCATACAACAAATATGTAGATACTTTCAAACTCTCTCTCTCTCTCTCTAAGGGGTAAGGAGGACACTTGTCAAAAGACTACCCATGTACTTGACTGCATGCTGCACGTGATTGGCTAGGGGGAGAGGGGTCCGATGAGCTTGCAGCATGTGGAAAAGTTGCAACTTGCCCCAAGAAAGCAAGGGGGGTGCTAGGGGGATATACACCACCCACACACTCAGTAGAGGAACTTCACCTCCTTCTCCAAGCTTGTGAGAAATGAGAGCCTAGACCAACACTCTTGGCTATGGAATGCAAATCCAACCAAGAGCCATGCTTCAATGCTTAAGCTTTCCATCTTCTCCATCTTCATTACTATGCTATTATGCATGCTAGCAAGAAGAGTGATGATAAGTGAGGAACTATTTATTTCTCCTATGGAATGTTTCTTCTTCCTCTTCCCTACCCTCATTCCCCGCTAGCTCTCTCCACCTTTGAAGGTGTTTGAGACCTTGGGACTGAGGCTTGGGATAGTTAATTCTTTCTACAAGTTTATGTTATGCTTGTGATGCATGAAGCTTTCCATCTTCATTGCATCACGTAGGTGACAAGGAACACAAAGATTGTATTGTACCAAGTCTCTCTTGATGGGAGAAACTATAATACAGATGCCTATTGGAGGGGGGACCGGCTCCATATGAATCCGGTCCTCAACTATTGTCATGTTCTCTAAACTCTCTCTCTTGCAAAAGTATTGTTCATGCCAAGTTAACTTAGTACCATGTTTATGTTGCTACCATCAATTAAGTTCACCCGCTATGCTCACAAAGTAATCTCTCAAAAGTGCTTCACCTAATTTCCTTATTCCGCTACTCTCAAAGTTCATAGGCCATATCCATTACACACTTCCAAGTGAGTACGGTATTTCCTAAGGGAAAACCGTTGGGTTACAAGGGTAGTTTTAGTGAGGTGAGCGATAAGTTACTTGGAGGAGGCAACTCCAAAGGGAAGACCGAAGAAAGTCCCGCAGTACCTGGGCCTCTGAATAGAGGTACTTGGTTGATGTCACGCCCATATCAAGTTAGCGAAATGGGTCTCTTAAGGGTTTGATCATGGCTCTAAGAGTGTAGATAATTTTGGCCTCTCGCAGTCCAGAGGAAACTAGTGACAAAAGCGTCTACCCTAGGATTCTGGGTGCATAGTCTTGGTCGTTCTTCTTGTGCACTTTTCTGGTGTATGAGGAGAGCCGCCAGGAGTTCCCTACCCGACTCCTAAAACAAAACAAAACAAAAAACTACATACTTCTCATTCTAATTTAAAACTCCCTAACTAGCCAGATACCTTTCCCATATTCCCTCTCCCTTGCTCTCCCTCTCCCTAAAAATCCACGTCATCCTCTGCTCGTTTCATTGGACCTGTGCACACACACACACACACACACACACACACACACACACACACACACACACACACACACACACACACACACACACACACAGGGGGGGGGGGGGGCTCGCCTTGGATAAGATAGCAACAAAGAGAGAGCACCCTTTTGTATCCCGGTTTTGGCCTCTACCTCTAGCCCGAGAGGCACACCTCTGGCATCGTCAGGCTCATGCCCACAGCCCACCCCATTATTATCTCCCTCGCGAGCACTATGTACATCTCCCTCTCTCACATGTTCACGTGGCAACCTGACCCGGCTCAACTATATATGTAAGCAGCAAGAAGTCGGCACCTAACCGAACATCGACCTCACAGATCTTGAGAGAGAGAGAGAGAGAGAGAGAGAGAGAGAGAGAGAGAGAGAGAGAGAGAGAGAGAGAGAGAGAGAGAGAGAGAGCCACGTGTCAGCCTTTGAAGATTCTGAAATACAACCCATAGAAGGTGGTCAAATCATATGATCATTGAGGGGCAGTTGGATCCTGGATTCCGTTTGCAGCTACACTTTATGAAGGGCATGCAAGTGTTTTAGCATGTTTTTAGGAATTTTCGGATGTCGTGTTCTTTATCGTTGAGTGATAGTCCCTTTGGTACGGGCTACCATAGATGCATTTGAGCACTTCTTGTCATCAATGTCTAACAACTTGATTTGCTTCAAAATAAAGCCTTATCTTGTGATAGTAAATGCTTAGATCGTAGGGCTGAAGTTTTGCATTGTCCGGGGGAAGACTACAAAGTAGAGTAAAAGATTCAATGGTGAAAGGGACACACTGATTAAAGATCTCGAAGTCCCAAAGTCTATTTTCCAGACGGATGGCATCAAGCTCAACTTGCCTAGGAGGAAGAAGTGGAATAATTTCTGAAGAGTGCTTGGGCATAGAACTTTCTATTTTTTGAAAAGTGGGGTCATCCATGAAACCTAGGGCATCCTTCTCATCGTGATCTTGCAGATCTAGATCTAAGAGAGGGTTTAAAACCTCTTGAGATTGTCTAATCTCATTGGGAGAATAGGATGTTGTTTATGAAATAAAGCTTGTTAACAATAGTAGGCAAAGTGAAGAGCATCAATAAAGCATAAGGAGGCTAAAAAGGTTCCTAAAGCATTACTTAGTTAGGTTGGGTCTTGTAATGGAAATGGCCTATGAACTTTAAGAGTAGCGGAATTAGGAAACTTAGAGAAAGAATTTTTGTGAGATTACTTTGTGAGCACAGAGGGTGAACTTAATTGATGGTAGCAACATAAACATAGTACCAAATTAACTTGGAATGAACGATACTTTTGCAAGAGAGAGAGTTTAGAGAACTTGACAACAGTTGAGGACTGAATTTATGTGGAGCCGGTCCCCCCTCCATAGGCATTATTATTATAGATTCTCCCATTAAGAGAGACTTGGTACAATACAATCTTTGTGTTCCTTGTGACCTTGGTGATGCAATGAAGATGGAAAACTTCAGGCATCACGAACATAGCATAAACTTTGTCAAAAAGCAATAACTATCCCAAGCCTCAGTCCCAAGGCCTCAAACACCTTCGAAGGTGGACAGAGCTAGTAGAGAATGAGGGTAGGGAAGAGGAAGAAGAAACATTTCATAGGAGAAAGAATTACTTCCTCACTAATCATCACTCTTCTTGCTAGCATACATAATAGCATAGTAATGAAGATGGAGAAGATGACAAGCTTAAGCATTGAAGCATGGCTCTTGGTTGGATTTGCATTCCATAGCCAAGAGTGTTGGTATAGGCTCTCAACTTCTCTACTAGCTTGGAGAAGGAGATGGAGCTCTTGCACTTTGCACTCTCTCTCTCTCTCTCTCTCTCTCTCTCTCTCTCTCTCTTCCGCCATCCCTACCACTACCACCAACAGCAGAAGCACCGCCGCTACGATCGTCCTTCGATTCATCATTGCTGCCATCGACCTTGATCGCGCTCTTCTTTTAATCGAAGTGGATGATAGACTATTCTTTCCAGCTTCCCCCACCCTCATATAAAACCCACTAGAGGACAATTCCCGACAAAACACTATCACTCACGACTAGGTGTGTCAAATTTTACATGAGAGATTTGATAGTAAGAATCTTTGAAGGGAAAAAAGGGGGAAAGGGGAGGGGAGGGGTGGGGGGGAAGAGGGACATGCTAGGTGTGAGGGAAAGACGAGCCAATTTTTTCAACGATGATGTGTGTGTGTGTGTGTGTGTGTGTGTGTGTGAGAGAGAGAGAGAGAGAGAGAGAGAGAGAGAGAGAGATTTGCATCGATAGGAGGCGGCAAAGGGAGAAAGATGCCATGTGCTGACGGGTAATTGACAGAGAGTTATTTTTTTTGTGATCTCGACATCTGCATGGTCAATCATGTGTGTGTTGCATTGTGAGAGAGAGAGAGAGAGAGATGAGAGAGAGAGAGAGAGCAAGAATTTTTTTGCTTTCAAATTGCAAGATTTGGATTAACTATTGCAATGTTTGCAAACATTAATGTTGCAATGTAGAGCCAGAATGTGGATGCAACTTGCAAGGGTCAATGGTGATATCTTACAATGTATGGTTCCTGCGACTCCAACTCCTTGCGCACATGAATAATCTCTCTCTCTCTCTCTCTCTCTCTCTCTCTCTCTCTCTCTCTCTCGTGAATGTACAATGATGATAATCAGTGACAAAAGAGCGGGTACCTTGAATGTTGGTTAGCTTTGAAAGAAATTGAGCTCCATTTAAGTACTATAGTGAGAATGGTTTAGCACCAATACTATGTCCACTAATAAAAACAAGGTAGTTTCTTTAACACGCAGATGTCGACATTAGGTACATTTACTCACCTAACCAAATGAGCAAGCTCTATGGACTTATGGGTATATCCAACTGATGAATGGGTCGACACAAACGTGATGATCTATCTTTCTCTCCTCTTAATAAGAAGCCCTACCTCGGTCAGGTAGTAGTCAACCAAGTAAAAGTACATTTTTTATAAAAAAGAATAAAACTCCCTCAGTCTCTCTCTCTCTTTCTTTCGACCTCTCTCTAAGCGCCTACATCTCAAATCTTTTTTTGGCATCGTTAGCCATCTAACACAAACGACGTGCCTTAAAGCACTGCAAGCTTATTGTAGAAAAAACCATTTTTTTAATTTCTGTGATAACACTTTTTGCATGCAACACCTTGCATTCTTTCTCAGTAGGCGCTAGTGCTTTACAACACACACACACACACACACACACACACACACACGCACGCACGCACACACGGTCCATGAGCATTTCACCCTCACACACACTTGGCAAATGAGCAAATCGCTTGACCTCTACGACTGTCAGCCTCTTGTTGCGGATTCACTAGGGCGTTAATCACTATTCCAAGCTCCCTCTGTCTATTTACTTCTACACATACACAAGGCATGAAGAACGCTACAGAGTAGTAGGGCCCACCCTACATCGGATCGGAATCACGAACGTAGCTCAGAAACCAACTTCAAATCAGGCTCTCTTCTGGCAGACCTCAAGCAAGATACAACCTCAGTCAGAAAATTACAACCGTCTTCATTCGTGAGAAAATATTTGTATTTTGGATGACGCTTAGAATACATTAATTACATTTGCTTTGTTGAATGGAATACTTAATGCATGGCTATAGTTTAACATAGCATGTGGTTTAATAAAAAACTTCTTATAGAATAGAAACTATCTTATGGTCGGATAGTAAGTAGAGTACAAAGAAACCAGTACTACATGCTTAAAAAGGAACCTGGTTAAGCTCAGTAAAAGTATGGTTTTGAAAGCTAAAAATTTTGAAATCCTCGTTGTGAGGTCACCATCGTCGGTGATTTATTATGGTTTGTTGGATATAGTATGCAAAAACAGAGGAAACTGGGCCAAAATTTTCTAAAAATTGAGGATGTAGGAAAGTTCTTCTAGAGTAATCATATAAACATGGGTACAATATACATAAATAGAAGCTAAATATACAAAGTAGGCCGTGCCAATTTTGAAAAGTGGTTGTATTAGATGGCATCTCCGAAGATCCTCAGGGTTGAATAGAAGCCGATCAATGGATGGATGGTTTAATTTAAAAGCTGGCTATAAGCTTAGATACTACCAAAAAGATGGGTTTAAGTTAATGCTTAGATGTTTTTGGTGATGTTTAAATTACACAAGGTGTTTAATACTAGATTGTGATATGTTATGATAGCAGTTAAATTTTATGGTTTTAAAAAAAACAATATTGTATACTAATGGCTGAGGAGTTGCTTGACTGGAATAAGTCTATTATATTTTTTCTATAAAAAATTCATAGTTGTGAGGTCGCCATGGGTGATAATTTGTCATATGGTTTTTTGAAAAACCTATCAAAATACAGAGGAAACTCTGGTAAAATTTTCCAAAAATATGGGGACTTTGTAATCTCTTGGAAGTACTCGTAGAAATGTGGGTCATTGACACATAATTAGTGGTGGTTTTGACCTTAGGTATCCCATAAAGGTCTCCTAATAGATTCTCAAAAAACACACAAGGATATAGATGTTGTCAACATACTGATAACAAACTATGAATAACTAATGCTCTTGAAATGAAATAAATCATTAATGACTTCAGTGTAGGTAGGATGGGATAGGGCTTGATTAGTCTCACTTACCTCTTCTTTTTCCTCTCTTAAAAACTTTTTTTCCGTGAGTTTGATTTGGAATATTATGTGAAGGTCAATTCCAGGGAATAGACGATGTTGATCCAAAAACTTATCAGAAAGCATACTTACCCAATGGAAATCCTCGTACATCTGCCATAAGAGTCTTCCAGGAAGGATGTCGACCACGTTTCCTCAGGAAACCAGATGTACCCAGTAGACCAGAACATGTCGTGGCAGCAAAAAAAGTCATTAAAAAATAGATTATGCGTGATAGGAAGGCAAAAAACCTACCCTCTAATCTATACAAGGAGAGTGAGGGGGTCTAGAGCTATGGGACAATGATAACAAGCATAATGGCCGATTCTTTGGATATGTGTCTTCCCATCAAAGTAGCTCAAGTTCTAACTTGCTGCTTGTTTTGGATGGCGACAGGTATAGGCCTATTCTTTCATGGTTTTTGGAGCTCGTTCAACCTATTACCAAAAAAGGATATACAAGGAATAATTTCAATAAGAAAAAATTATCCTTTGTCTTGTGTCAAGTGTTAGTATATGGTTCTTAAATGAAGGGATTTCAAAATATAAACTCTCTCCTTGTTTCTCGGGTTGGCCTTGGTCAAACAACCACCATATACTGAACTTGACTTCATTGTTTGGATTTCTTACATGGTATATTTAATCACTTTTAGGTTGGTTGGATAGAATCTTTAACACATCTTGGTTATTCAATGCAAAAAGACATCCCTATCTCCACTATCGGTACCCAGTGCTTACTTTCCTGCTTGAAAGGAACTGATTTTCACAAACGTCTTCTAGATTACAAAAAAAAGGCATTACAAGAGCAGCAGCTCTCAACTTTGAGAACTGCTTCGGTAAATGATTGGTTGAAGCTTCTAGCCTTGGCAAGGAAAGACCTGTCATAAAATATAATATCTAACCAAACCAAATGATTTTCTCATATTAAACTGATCATTTAATGTGGGAGAATAGATGGGAACAAGGGTTAGAATAAACACATGTGCTTTCAGGTCTATCTTGACATGGGGCCAATATGATAAAGGGACCTTGGTCTGTCAAAGAGCAAGGCTAGCCAATGGAGCTTAAAAGACCTTACGGTTAGCTTCATTGAAGACCTCCAAAGGTTAGTGTTAAAAAGTTCTTTGACCTTAGGTAAGCTAGGCCTGAGCTTGGGGTGGGACCCCGGCCCAAGCTTGAGGTGCTTGTCGTGCTTGATGACTAAGGTGCTTGAGGTGCTTGTTGTGCTTGCTGACTAAGGTGCTTGAGGTTCTTGTCGTGCTTGCAGACTAAGATGCTTGAGGTTCTTGTCGTGCTTGCCGACTAAGATTCTTGAGATGCTAGTGAGAACATTACCCAAGCTTGAGGTGCTTTGTCATGTTTGCTGACTAAGGTTCTTGAGGGTAAGGTTTTCCACAAAGTCAACAAATATCCCTACAAGGAGGGGGTGAGCCCTACAAGAGGGGGGTAGAGAGAGAACACACACACCCTCACACAAGGCAAGCTTGGTACAAAGAAAGCATTTAGGACACTAGTCAAGCTCCTCTTCATGTTTCCCTCATGGTGTGCCTAAAGACTATTGGTTGGCCTCCCAAGGGGTCCAATGATAAATTTGTTAATTTAATTAATTGTTTAAGCATTTATCAAGTCCTCTCTCTCAAAGGGGAAAGGGGGAAACTTTTCGCAATGCTACCCTTGTTGCTTGATATGCCCCTGCATGTGATTGGGTAGGCCTGGAGAGGTCCAATGATCTTCAATCATGAGCTACAAGCGGGGGTCAACCAAAGCAAGCTAGGGGATTGTTTGAGGGGTATACTCTCTCACGCACACACTCTCATTGTTCAAAGTGCAAAGTGCAAGAGCTCCATCTACTTCTCCAAGATAGTAGAGAAGTTGAGAGCCTACACCAACACTCTTGGCTATGGAATGCTTAAGTTTGCCATCTTCTCCATCTTCATTACTATGCTATTATGTATGCTAGCAAGAATAGTGATGATAAGTGAGGAACTAATTCTTTCTCCTATGAAATTTTTCTTCTTCCTCTTCCCTACCCTCATTCCCCGCTAGCTCTCTCCACCTTCGAAGGTGTTTGAGGCCTTGGGACTGATGCTTGGGATAATTAATTCTTTTTTACAAAGCTTATGCTATGTTTGTGATGCATTAAGATTTCCATCTTCTTGCATCACCTAGATCATAAGGAACACAAAGATTATATTGTGCCAAGTCTCTCTTAATGGGAGAATCTACAATACAAATTCCTATTGGAGGGGGGACCGACTCCACATAAATCCGGTCCTCAACTGTCGTCAAGTTCTCTAAACCCTCTCTCTTGAAAAAGTATTGTTCATGCCAGATTAATTCGGTACTATGTTTATGTTGCTACCATCAATTAAGTTCACCCTCTATGCTCACAAAATAGTCTCACAAAAATTCTTTCTCTAAGTTTTCTAATCTCGCTACTCTTGAAGACGGCGGTCTAGACGATTGCCAACTCCTCCCAAGGAACGTTCAACCCATAGTACTTCTCCTCATCACTTTGAAAGGGAAGAGAGGAAACAAAGGAAGAAAAGGGAAAGAAATAGGTCACCCTCTTCTCCTTCTTCTTCAGCTTCCTCCTCTTCTGACAAAAGCTATGGCTATTCTCCTAGAGAATACAAGAGGGGAGGAAATCGCAAATCATACCCTACACAACGCAGGTCACAGAAGCTCAAGAAGTTCAGAGAGGGAGGAAAGAGTATCTCTTTTCTCACCTATGCTGGCACCTTTGGTGCTACCATATAAAGTATTGGCCTTCATCTAGCAATTTGATGCGGCCTTTGGAGACGAGGCCTTACAGAGTCCTCCAAGCTACACCACGTAGCTATTCACTTCTAGAAATCAACTCGTCAATGGTGGGCTAGCCTTTGTGGAAACGGTGAAGACCCAAAGACATGGAAAACTCTATGAGTTTCCATCATGAAGCAATTTCTTGCAAGCGATGCAAAGGACAAAGTGCTTACCAAATGGCGCAGTTTGAAGCTTCTCTCTCATGCATCTATCCACAAATATGTACAAAAGTTTAGGAATTTATATCTCAAGGCTACTGTCTTCCAAAAGATAGACTTCTCCAAGAAAAAGCAACAATTCTATGCGAGATTACCTGAAGATGGCCGAGTACGTCAACTCTCAATGTCCTGGTTCTATCGCTGAAGTAATCCACCACACCACGCATCAATTTCCAACAAGGGGCTAGACAAAATATCAAGCCCATGAAAAACAAAGACAAAAATGATGCAAAGGGGAAAACCAATGCCCAAAATTCTTCTCGAGGAAATTCCAACAACAAAAACAACAACAAACAATCGGTTGAAGGAGAAGGGAGTTTACAAAGGTAAAACAAACTCTCCTTGAAGAGCTTGAAGCTTTTCGCAAGGACCATACATCATTTAAGTGTGGGGAGCAAGGACATGGCTATCATCAAGAGGAATCCTCGCAATGCGACTCCTAGAGCTTCCACCACCGAAGCTCCAAAAGTGGATGCTCATTGCAAAGGATCACCTCTCTCCTATGCTTGGGGAAAGGTAAGGGAGCATGATTCCTTCATCTTGTTTGACCCTGGCTCTACTCACAACTTCATATCAACGGAGTTGGCCACCAAGTTGGACATTCAAGCTTTCAAGATGGGAGATGCTGTAATGGCCGACACTTATTTCAAGGGATAGCAAGCCTCCATTACTCCCTTGATTGGGAAGTTGAGGCTTCATGTCCAAAGCTATGTCGACAAAGAAGACCGTTTAATCTAGATCCTCTCCAACATGAGGATTCTATTCTAGGGGCACCATGGTTCAACCGCATGGCTGCCAACATGAAGTTCCCTGAAAGGAGAATCTACTTCACCTATTGGGAAAAGAATATGTATATAGATGCTAGTGAGTCTGGTCGTACTATGCCACTTGTAAATCCTCCTGCTTTTTATAAATCAATGAAGATCTCAGTTTCTGCATACATGATTTTTGTCAAAGAGTCCCTAAAATGTCCTAATGTTTCACCAAATGTAAATGGTAGGAATCAAGAAGTCAAACTTGTCTACTTTTCTCTAAAAGGATTGCAAGCTGTGCTCATTAATGATATATCTATGGTTTTACCTCTAAAACGAGGGGATGATAACCATCAAATTGAGCTCCTGCCAGGAAGCTCACCACCTAACAAGCCTCCTTATTGAGTTTCCCAAGCTGAATAAGAGGAGATCATGAGGCAAGTACAAGAATTGGTAGACAAAGGGGTGGTGACGCCTACCTCCTCTCCCTTTTGTTCTTCAATCCTTTTAGTGCAAAAGAAAGATGATACATACCGTATGTCTATGGACTATTGAGCACTAAACCATATCACTATCAAAAACAAATTTTCCGTGCCTCGGCTAGAAGATCTATTTGATAAGCTACAAGGCTCTACCTACTTCAGTAGGATTGACCTTAAAAGTGGCTATCATCAAATAAGAATAGTGAATGAAGATATCCTGAAGACCGTGTTTCGTACAACGTTTGGTCTTTATGAATATCTAGTCATGCTTTTTGGCTTGACCAATGCACCAGCCACATTCAATTCATTAATGGAGAAAATCTTTAGATCCTATCGTAAATTCAACGGAGTGTTCTCTGATGATAGCATTATCTAGTCCAAGTCATTGAAGGAACGCAAGCAACATCTCCAAGTGATTTTTCAAGCACTAAGGGAGAACAAGCTTTCTCTCAACCAAAAGAATAGCAATTTTTTCCTTCAAGAGATTCAATAATTAGGTCATATTATCTCTCAAGATATGAGAAAGGGATTTTAGTTGTTCTACATGCCCTAGACACATGGAAGCACTATTTATTGGGGACTCCATTCATTTTACGAACATACCATCAAAGTCTCAAGTACTTCATGACACAAACAAATGAGGTGGAAAAATTTTCTTTTTCAATTTAATTTTCATATTGCTGTTGAAAGGTCAACCTTTCAACAACGCTTCCACAAAGATTCCATAAAGATCCCTCAAAGATTCTCTAAAGGTTCCAAATAAAGATGCTGATGAAGACGAAGATGGATGTTGTAATGTGAAGATACAAGCTCATGGACATCATCGAATATCCCATTATTATTATTTTGAGCCATTACGGCCACTTTTGTAATGATTATGGGAACTTCATATTTTAAGTCGGCAATTGTATTTTGGCCACAGATGCTTGTTGGATGACCAAAGCCAGCTCGCAGTGTTGTAATTAAGATCTATAGAAGCCTAGGGACAAATCAGGTCATTTTGGTCGGACATTAGGTTTTCTAAGGCTTAGTATATAAGCCAAAACCTAAAGCTTTGTAAAGACTTCTTATAAAAATTATGTTATGTGTCGTTGGGAGACTACGAGAGAGTGAGAGTGTGTGTGTATGTGCTACAGGAGCTACGGTGGTCGAAATCGCAAACGGAGAGCAGCAGTGCGTTTCCCACGAGGAGCGCTACGCGTTGATGCTTACATCACGCACGTTCGTCTATGTTTCGGCAGATTCACCCGCGAGCTACTTTTGGAGTTTGGGTGAGTAACTGTTGTCCGTTTTTGCATTTCAGCATATCCACGCGATCAGAGCGAGTAGAGCTACACATTAGTCACTATAGTTTTCGGAAACGTCGACCTGCAAAAACCGGCCAGACATCCTACGCGTTTTCTGCACGGAGGGTATTGGGTAGGTTTTTTTTGTCACGGACCTTAGGGAGAGTGGCCTATTAGTGTTGATAGTATATCCCTCAAGTATTGTAACGTTTTGAGAACGTCTAATGGGCTTTTGGCTTGCGGTAGCATCATAGGAGACTCTCACATTCACAGAACCGATGGCATGTAGATTTGATATCTCTGTAGGAAGTAGTCACTAGTCGGTCGAGTAGAGGTTGACACCCTTTGCTTGCTTCCACGCGCCTGTGGGTCGAGCTTCGTCCTCAATTGACATTATATGTTAGGTGAGTTCTCGCTATGCTGACGTCCGTCGCGGCGTATCCGTCCAACAATTGCTCACCTGCGCCGGGGACGAGGGCCCTAAGTAGGTGGCCGAGACTAGTCGTTGAGGATAGAGGTCCCTCTGGCTTGCTAGAGTATATTCATTCTTTTAGATAGGATCGGAGAGTGGTGGTGTAGAGAGTAGGAGTTGGAGTGGTAGATGTGGTGGTAGGTTGACTTGAGAGTCCGTGTGAGGCTAGGAAGCAACCAAGACATCAAAATCACCATCTCACATGATGAGTAGGAGTAGGGTAAGTAGGATATCTTGATTGTTGGTCTAGATTACTTTATGAATGTCTTATTTGTTGTTAGGCTCATCAGAGAAGTGGAAAATGCTAAGTAGGAAAGACGGTAAATTGTGTTTGGAAGCTGATTTGGAGTCCAAAATTTTCTGTGATTATTGCTGAGAGCTCTACAGAGCATAGGGAGTACTACTGTCATAAAAAAATTGCATTTTAAGACAGTAGACATCCTACGCGTAGGATGTCTCCAGGGCACCTATGGCAGGGAATTTGGGAAAACTGAGGTTACCAGTGGGTTCAGAGGGTAGGTTTTACCCTAGTAACATTTTGACTTGAGTGTTTTTCCCAATTTTTGTTGACCAAAAGCCAAAAGGCGGAGTCAGAAAACACAAAATTTCAAAAAAGGCTTAAATTGAGTGATTTTTGCATGTTTTTGCAATTGTGAAGCATAGTTGCACTTGCTGAGAGCCTAAGGAAGCATCAGGGACACTTCAGTCTGAAAAAATAAGCAGTAGACATCCTACGCGTAGGATGTCTACAGGGTGATCTGGGCACTTTTTTGAAAATCTGAGGTTACCATTGTGTTTAGAAGGTAGGTTCTACCCTATTTTCACCTGGAAAGTGGAAATTTGACCAAATTTTGATAGATCAAAGCAAAAAGACGAGAATTGCCACACATCCTACCCAAATTGTGTCCAAGGCCTAATTTTGAGACCAAACCATAGGATGACTCCATAGGCATGTTCTAAAATGTTGTATTGAGTGACTGAAAGGGGTTTCACCTCATTTGGGTGAGAAAATTGGGTTCAAAGCGGACTTTAGCACTTTTGACTGAAAAAAAGGCAAGAACATCTAAAATTTGGAACTTTTGAAATCCAAACCAAAATCTAAGCATACCACTGGGTTACTGACATCAAGGGGAAGCTGTGGGACAAGCCTGGGGTCAAACAAGCCAAAAAGACATCCTACGGGTAGGATGTCTTCTGTGTGATTTTGGACTCTAAACAAAATTCTGAGCATACCACAGTGATCAACACCTTAAGGAGAGTCTATGGTTCAAATTTGGGTTCATTATGAGCAAAAAGACATCCTACGCGTAGGATGTCTACTGCATAATTCTGAAACCAAAATTCTACTATGACCATACCATGCTATCATATAGCCTTAGGCAAGCCTCCTAGGCAAATTTAGTCCAATTTGGAGTTGATTTGACTTGGGAATTCATCAGAACATACATCAGGCTTTTGAAACAGATTCTTGATCATTTGACCAACCTATAGGTGTTAGAATCAAAAAGTAAAAATAGCTGCGAGTTTAGCACATCAAGGGGAAGCTACAGTGCAAGTTTGGACAAAATCTGAGCAGTTAGGCGTAGGATATCTCCAACTTGATTTATGACTCCAATCCAACTTATGAGAACACCACTGTGATCAGCACATCAAGGAGAAGCTGGGGTGAAAATTTCAAGTCATTATGAGCAAAAACACATCCTACGCGTAGGATGTCTCAAGGCCATTTTTAGGTCTAAATGAAATTCTGAGCATACCATTGTGTTGCTAGACTTAAGGGGAGTCTCTAGACCAAATTTTGTTAAATTCTGAGCATATAGACATCCTACACGTAGGATGTCTCCAGGCCAGTTTTAGGGTCCAACTGTACTTTTGACCATACAGAAGTGTTCACAGTCTCACAAAGATCCCAAATCTTTTTTCAAAATTGAATTTGGACTCATTTTGACCATTCTAAACTGCATTTCACTGTTCTGGCCATAACTTTCACAAATGGTATCGGATCGGTAAAGTTTTTATATCAAAACGTAGCCTGAGAGCGGCTCTACGGCAACCATTTAGTTCAATTTTGAAAAAAACATCGTTTAAGGCCTCAAAATGCGTTCGGAAGTCAGGGGCGTCTAAAATCGACAGTTCGAAAGAATTGTGAGGAAACGGTCACGGTTTTTGAAGACTGCTAAGTTAGCAGATTGAAATTATCTTTTGGGAAAACCATTGGTCACCCGCGGAAAGGTGTAAAAGTTAACTACGGCCTAGTGTACGTCCATACACAAATCTCATAACAGTAAGACCATACACAAGGACTCTTGATTTTGCAACAACAGTCGCAAGTTTTGGAGAACTTTAACACAAGATTTTTGCTAGCAAATCTTTGCGACTTGTGCATAATTCTCTTGTGCTAGCTTAAGTTTAGTTCAGCTAAAAGCGAACTTGAAAGTCACTTCCGAGCTCACGGAACAAGTGTGGTCGTCAAAGGTACATCAAGATTTTTTGCATTCATTGTGAAAAAAGTTTGCCAGCTAAATAGAATTTTGTAGATTGTGTGCTAAAGTGAATACAGGTTAGCTCGACTCAAGAATCGCTAAAAAGGGAGCAGTCGTTGCAGTATAGTGGTAAGTTGCATAACTTATCACAGTGCTTCCACTAGATCGAGGCCTTCTAAAAAGCTCTAGGCAAAGCAAGAAGCCAGACAAGACAGTATCAGCCCTGGCAAGCAAGGGAGCTAAGAAGTTCAAGCAGTGCAAGCCAAGCCTAGTTCATAAAACTCAGAGATTAAGGCATCCACAAAAGCTAAAGGACCTCAAGCGAAAAAGACCGACACAAGGGTGCTAATAATTTTTATTAGCTTTGAGGCAAGCAATTAGAGCTATCACTGAACAGGTACAACAAGGGAGTCAAGACGAAAGCAATGGCGTCTCAAAAGAATCAGACCAGTCAGGAAGAAGATTCAAGTACATCCACAGATATTACAAGAGAGCAAATTCGGATCTATCTGATTGGATACTACAAAGGACTGCCATGCTATGAGGATGTCAATTGGAATTTGTACATCAAGACAAAGAAAGATACAGAGGAAACTCGGACATCTCAATATGTGGAAGTTGAAACAACGAAGAATGTACCACACCCACATCCAAATTTCATGGAAGACTGTCTAGGATCAATTTACATGAGGCACGGAAAACACATCGACAATGAGATAGAAATGTTGTACAAGGATCAACTTACAGAACTCTACGCGTATCCTCCAAGTATTTTTATGTACAAAGCACAAGATGGAAAACAGAAATTTGGTACCCTCTATGGAGATGAAGACGGTTGATACTACAGGGTTGTCACAAGTCATGAAGTTCATGTAGAAAACAATCATTACTTTACAGTAGAAGCGTTTGGCTCAAGAGGAGAAGACTACATGTCTAAAGGTGGTAATGTATACCATATCGTCATGGGTTTACCTCTAACTACGCACCTGGAAGAATTGACACATACGGCTGTCACTACACAAACGAGTGACACACCACATGACACACAACAAGGCACAACACAAGACACAACATGGAAAGACACAACACAAGTCTTGTGCACTGCACCAGCACAAGAGGTACCAGCTATGAAGATAGCCCAACTTCAAAAAGAACTAGCTTGGTCTCAAGAGCTACTTAACAAAGCACAAGAAGTCATATCATCAGGCATTAAACAGATGCCAACATCAGATATGAAACCCTCTCAGATGGGGGGAGTTCAAACTCAACAAAGAGACCCTATATCTTCAAGAGTGGGATTAAGAAGTCTAGCTTTACAAGAAGTAGTGTCCTTTTTAGAAACCCAAGTGGAATTTCAAGAAGCATTGGAAGATGCTGAGCCGGAGGAGAAACCACTAGAAATTCACAATGCCCAATGTAAAAGGTCAGGTCAAGATGTCATTGTAGTCGACAAATATGATGGGCACTATGAAATAGCCGATGTGAAAAATATGGATGAGTTTAGCAATTGTGGGCAACCTGTAAGTCACATACTTGGACCCCGTCCAAAACCACCATCAAGGGAAACGGAAAACAAAGATTCGATTCGATCTTCACCCTCGGTGCAGAACTCGCCAAAATCAACTCAGAAACATAGCCCTAAGGCTATGCAGAAGCCCCACGTCAAAGAACATATAGTGATAGAAGAATTAGCATCACAACTGCTAGAAAGCATGGATAGTGATTTGATCTTGTATGCAAGCAATAATGGAAGCTATTTTCAGCTTCTCAAGGACAAGAAGATGAAGGATAAAGAGACAAAGCCAATGGATACACCTAAGTCAGTCGCAATCTACAGGTTCATGCATGCAAAGAAGAGGTCATATCTGTATCTAGATACCACAGGAAACCATTATCAGCAGTATTATGGAAAGCTGCCTCGTCCAAAGGGTGCACATGTTGAGATAACAACATATTGCGACCAATCTGCCATTGGTCATTTAGTGAAGGACTGCCCAGTAAAGTTCTACATGGAAAAGAAGAAGCAACAAGCCAAAAACAAAGTTCAGACAATGACAACAAGGGAACAAAAGAAAGAATCCCCAACAAGATCCCGAAAAAGAAGTAGATCTTGTCGCGGAGCACAAAAGATAGGCTCAAGACACAGTTGCTTGAAGTCAAGGGTGTCAACGACATTATCATAGAGAATCAGGCTTTCAAAAAAGGTCAATTGAATCAGCTGATTCAAGATCATTTAAGGAACCTCAGTGAGGACAAGTCAAAGCATCCACAAGGTGATGAAGATGAAGCTCGCAGTTCAAGGGTCGAGAGCAAAAGAAGCCAAGATTCTGACCATAGTGAGCCAACACAAGAAGAGGTGGATGTTAGAAGCTGGACACACCCCACGGCATCTATCTACTCGGCGGATTATTATTTTTTGTAATTAGTCATTCATTGAGGAAAACCCGGTTTTTCACCTTGTAAATATTGGGACTTACAGAAGTTTCCAGATTGTATCCAAGTTTTGATAGTTAGAAGGAGTAGATGGATGATTTTGGAACTTTAGGGTTTGAGAATTTGTAAGGTATATATATCACTTTTTGACCTTAATGAAGGACCTTTTGTCATTTTAAACAAGTTTAAGTTTGTGAGTGAGCGTACTGTATACGTGAGAGAGAGTGTGAGCTTTGTCTTGACGCTACGTGTGCTACGGTGGTCGGAATTGAGTGGGGAGAAGTGCAGCGTGTTGCCCCCGACTAGAGCTACGAGCGGATACCAACATTACGCGCATACGGTCCGGCTTCGGGAGCTTCTTCTACGAGCTTCATCGGTTGTTTGGGTGAGCATACGTTGTCCAATTTTGCATTGCAGCATATCCACACGTCCACATCGAGTAGAACCACACATTAGGCACTTCAGATTTCGGAAACAAAGACTTGCAGATTTTGGCTAGACATCCTACGTGTTTCTGCACCGGGTGTTTTGGGTCGTGACTTTGGTTCACAGAACTTAGGGAGAGTGGCCTATAGGTATTCGTAGGGTCTCCTTCAAGTTTTGTGGTGTTTCCGAAGTGTTTGATAGGTGTTCGGCTCTAGCAAGCGTTGTAGGAAGCATCCTCTTTTGTTCTCTTGAAGACTGTGACTTAGACAATTGGTAGGGGCCTCTGTAGGAACTAGTTAGGAGTCGATCGAGTGTAAGTTGACACCTTATGCTTGCTTCCACGCGCCTACGGGTTGAGCTTCGTCCTTAGCTGGCATTACTTGTTAGGTGAGTTCTCGCTATGCTGACGTCCTTCGCGGCGTATCCGTCCAACATTGGCGCCGGTGTCGGGGACGAAAACCTTAGGTAGGTGACCGAGACTAATCCTTGAGGATTGGGATTTTTGGCTTGCCAAGAGTCTCGCAGAGGGTGGAGGACTCTCTAGGTCTTAGAGGGAGTCTAGGAAGCGTGTGTCTGGCCTAGATCCTTCGACTGAGGTAGAGGAGGTACACTTAGGAAGTTTTTTAGTTAGTAGTCGACTTCTAGAGTAGGAACAGGAAGTGGGAGAAGCGGTGTGAAGAGAGCTTGAGAGTCCGAAGAGGCCAAAAGGCAACCAAAAACACCAATTATCACCATTTCTTCATGGTAGGTAGGAGTAGAGTAAGTAGAATATCATGATTCAGATCTAAAGCATTTCATGCATGTATACTTGCTTGGTAGAATCATTACAAGTTTGTAAAAGACGCAAAAGTGTGGTTGAAAGCCTAATCGAAGTCCAAAGAATACTGTGAGTGTTTCTGATAGGCCTAAAGAGCATCAGCAGCATTCTTGTCAGGAAAAACTTTAATTTTAATCCAGGAGACATCCTACGCGTAGTATGTCTATAGGCCAATCTGGGAGGAATTTTGGAATTTTGAGGTGACCAGCGTGTTCTGAAGGTAGGGTTTACCCTAATTTCAACTGCAAAGGGGAAATTTGGCCATCTCTGGATAGGATAAGGCCAGATAGACTGAAATTGCTAGACATCCTACCCAATTAGTGCAAAAGCATCAACTTGAAACCAAAACCTTAAGATGGCTGCATGAGTGTGCCTTGCATGATATATTGAGTGACTGAAAGGGTCTTCACCTCATTCGGGTAAGAAAATTGGGTTCAAAGTGGACTTTAGCACTTTTGACTGAAAGAAGAAAAACAGCAGAAGTTTTAGACTTTTGACATCCAAACTGAGATCTAAGTATACCACTGGGATACTGACATCAGGGGGAAGCTGTGGAACAAATCTGGGGTCAAGCAAGCCAAAAAGACATCCTATGCGTAGGATGTCTACTGAGTGATTTAGGACTCCAAACTGAAATCTGAGTATACCAAGATGATCAGCAGCTCAATAAGAGCTGAAGTCTTGAGTTTAAAGCCATTTTGAAGAAAAAGACATTCTACGCGTAGGATGTCTAATGCAAGAAAGTGAAGCCATAATTGGATTGTGAGCATCGTAAGGGGTTATATAGCCTAAGGCAATCCTGCTAGTCAATTTTGGTCCAATTTGGAGTTGATTAGACTGATCAACACCATCATTAGGCCGTCGAAACAGATTTCTGACTCATTGACCAGCTTCTAGAAGTCCAAATCAAAAAGTAAAAACAGTTGTAAGCTCAGCACAACAAGGGGAAAATACAGTGCAGAAATCCAGGCTAAATGCAGCAGGAGACATCCTATGCGTAGGATGTCTATTGGGGCATTCTGGAGAGAAAATTTGACTTGGCCTAGACAGTGAGGTTCTATTTGGCTTAAGGGCTCTAGAATTTCTTTCAGAGGTAAAATTGGACAGTGATTGCCCATTTGACAAAGCAAATACTGAATTCAAGCTTTTTCACGTAAATTGGCCAACATCAAGGAAGGATACTGTTTCAGATTAGCAACCTAATTAGGAACATCAATAGTGTATAGAATACAGTAGTGGTTGAGATTAACTCTCCAGTTATACCAATCATTACTAAGATCACCTCCAGCAGATAAATGCGTTGATCCAATTGCCAAAATTAAAACTCTTGTGTACAGATATATTCAGCAACAAAGCAAGACGTTATGCAGAAACGGATCCATTGCCAGGTTAGTGGTTGAACTTGTGATAAGTTGCATTGATAAGTTTGATGAATTTAAGATCAAGAAGATACATTGTTAGAGACCCGAAAGTGGCAGGTGACCAAGTTAGCGTAGTGTCCACTGAAGAGAGTGTAACTCAGGCAAGGTTAGATCCGCTAGCACAGATTATTGAGGAAGGTAGTGATACTGACACGTTGTCAGACAAATCTTTCTTCATGATGGGGAGCCAATAGCCAGGAAGTTTCGCCTATGAGGGACCTATGCGAGGAGGAAGTACCTCCCAAAATCCTTTGAATGATTCCAGGCTTACTATGATCTTCTTGGAGGGAACAAACTCAAGAGGATCCCTAGTCTATTCTGACTGTCGAGGTCGCAAGTGCATTTGTATTGAAGAGAGGCCAACACAAAGATTGGAGATAATCCACATGTATGATGATGGAGATAGATTCCGAGACGAAAAGGGAAACCACTATTTAATAGTTAGAAACCCTGAAGATTACAACAGATATGGAGACAACGTGGCTAAAGGGAAAATGATTTCAGAAACTCAAGAGCCTCCACCAAACATTGATCGGCATGGAGCTATTTTCATGTACGATAAGAAAACAATCAGGGTTCCAACTTATAACGAGAATGTGGGAATCTACAAACACGAGAGCGAGGGTATTGTCTCTTACTTTCGTAGTAAAGAACCATACGTAGATGAACTAAGCAAAGACAAAGTTCTTTACTTATTCTCTTATGAAACTGCTACGGGGAAGGGCATAGTTTTTGTTGATAGATATGGGCGAGAATACCAACGTATTCTCCCAGAGGAAGTAGAAAGAGCAACAGGTCCAGGAGCATCAGCATATGCCCCTGAGGAAATGCCGAGAGCCGTCCACACCCCAAGCAAGTCAACGAATCCATTCTCAGATGAGTATGACGCTACATCACATTCCCCCAGACCGCGAGCATTCAACAACCAAGACCAACCAGTAAACCTGCCATCATTGCAGGCATGGCTTAGACAAAGTGCGACAATGGAACCAGACAGAAACCAAGAGGGTTATCCAGCGGCTTGAGGGCTCAGGGATTTGCAAGAACCACCACACTATTCAAGGTATCAAGCAGAGAGTAAGCCAAAGACACAAGGGTCGACCGAACTTGGAGGACCACCCATGGAACGAGCTCGAAGAGAAGGACCACCTCCGGCGAGAACCTTTAGAAATTATGGCTTAGGAGCACCGTTGGGCGAGGAACTAGCCTATTACAGAAGGCCTGAGGAGGGGTATAGACTTGGAAGGGGTGATCCCATGATGAGGTTTGTAGACCATCGCAGAATTAGACCTTCTCAAGTGCAAAAATGGGTAAACAGGAAATACACAGGAAACAGAGACCCAAGAGATCATGTAGCAGCCTTTGTACGTGTGATTAGAGCTGAAGAGGTGTTAGAATTTCCTACCCAATTCGCAGGGTTTGGACTAACCCTAGAGGATGATGCTGCAACTTGGTTTGACTCTGTAGAGCGTAGAGACTTTGAGTCGATGGAGGAAGTGTTTGACGAGTTTATTGAGGAATTCTCTCAAAGGGGAATAGCTCATAATACCGTCTCACAAATCCATAAATTCAAACAAAAAGATGGAGAATCTGTACGGAAGGCAGCCCTAAGACTAAAGAGATATGTTAAGTTCTGTCCTGTTGAAGAACTGCCAACTCAGTCCAAACTTATGCTGATATTCATCCAAGGACTAAGGAATGCAGATCTCCAAAAAGACTTACATATGAAGAGGAGCATTATGTTAAATGAGTTGACCAAGGAAGCCTTGTACCTTGTGGACAATTGTGCGGTTTACAAAGAAGGGGAGGTCAAGGACCTTGATGACGATTCATCTTCACAGCAAAGTGGGAGCAAGTCCTCCAAGACAACACTGAAAGGAGAAATAGCGGTAAACCAAGAACAACTTGTAGATGAAGTGCTAAAAAAGATCAACTTGTACGCCAAACCCCAGGCTAAACCGCCCAAGTGGTGTGCTATTGAACAAAAATGGACAAACCATGGGACCGAGGAATGTTACTATAACAAGGGATATGTAAGGGAGAGACCTTATGCTCCCCAAGCTCCTGTAGCTTCCCCTCAAGTTCCACCTATGCCTAGATATCAAGCAGGCAACTTGCCAGGACCTATAGGTGTAGAGAGACCACAACCGGTGTTGGGGCAACAACCACCCCTACCAGGATTACGACCAGTTGGTGTAAGATACACCCCAACGGTAACTGAACCAGAAGAAAAGGCTTTGGTGCCTATGCATGCATACTATGAGGATCCCAATGGATATGCGGCGAAACCTATCTATTATCCACCGGAGGAACCCTTGAGACCAGATCCATGGAGCATGATAGGGAATCAAGGACCTCCAACTGCTATACAGGCCGCAGGAGAAGGAAGATATAACTTAGATGAACGAACATTGTTGTTCATAGCCAATGGAGGCATGGGCGGATAGAGACAGACTTACCAGCAACGGGGAGCTCAAGGAGCACCTCAACAACCCAAGGGCCCCTGTTACAAGTGTGGCGGAGACCATTGGCTGAGAGACTGTCCCCATGATGAAATCATTAGAGTCAATGCATATTGCCCAGAATGTGGAATTACTAATTTGATTCCCGATTGCCCTAAAAACCCAAGCAAAGGAGCAAAAACCACCTTGAACCTGTTGGAAACACTACCTTCCAGTGGAGTATCAGAAAGTGAAACAGTCATACCTATTCAGGCGGTGACACGGGCCCAAGCCCAAAGAAGGACGAATAAACCCATAATAGAAGAACCAAAGACGGATGCCCAAAGTTCAGAAACGAAAAATCCGAGAAGCACTTGGAAGGCAAGAAAGGCGCGTAGGAAAGCCAGGAAAGAACGAGAGCAAACCGCCCTATCCGATGAGTTGAAACATACAAAGAACAGGTTGGAGTGGTTAGAAGATCTAGCCAGCCTAAGCTCACACACCACAGCAGCCATAGCACCAAAGGAAATAGCTGAGCCCAAAAGTGCAGGATCAGGAGGATCTGTGCTAGCAGACAAAGTAAACGAGCAGCTGGATGCGCTTCTAAGAGCTTATGAAGCTCGGCTTAAAAAAAACCAGACCCAGGAGCAAAGATGGATGACATATCCATATGCGGAAATAGAAAAACAAAGGTTGGATATGTGTAAAAAGATGATCGAGACGGCTCAATCATTGATGGAAGAACCGTTGGGAAAACCGGCAAATTGCCATGATGTGCCAGTTCCAACCCCTATCCAACCAACAATAGAGAAACATGAGGAAACAAAGGAAAGACTCACTAATGAATATGAGTCTAGAGGAGAGCCTATCATAGTGCCCAATACCACTGAAGGGGCAAGTGACGGGGTCCGTCCTAGAATATCGGCAGAAATGGGAAAGGACGGTAATGGTCTAGATGATCTGTGGAAGCAAATCAGAGAGGCCAACGAGGCAAATAGAATGAATGACCACATGAATAGCACGAGAAAAGGAAAGAATGTGATCCTACCTCCTATTGAAGAATTTGAGGCAAGATCACAAATAAACTTTGAGGTGCATTCACAAGGGGGAGACCAAGGATCTATTAGTTCAGAACACAGCCAACCAGACTCTTTGAGAACTTTACCCTCTTACCTAGGAGAATACGAAGCTAAGTCGGAAGTGAGGGCAATTCCATCTCAAAGATTTTCTTCTAACAAGGTGATGGACTCACAAGGATTGATTGAGCTATTAGCCACTCCAGTGGCATGCACAATCACGTTAGCAGAACTCCTAAAGCTAAGGCCAAACATGTGGACCACAGTAGGAAAATGCCTGAAAAAATTTGGAGTAAAAGACCCCACCTTGAAACTACAAGAAGGAATCAGGGAGTTAGACAGGCCTAATCTAAACACTAGGCCGGTACCATTGAATAAGGTTGGAGAATATTGTGAGGGAGAAGACGGAAACACAACGCTACCTGTAGAATTCCAAGTAGTGGTTTCCAAAGCTATTCTTGACAGTGGAGCGGGAGTTGCTATCGCCACGAAGGAAGTCTGGAGAAAATGGGGAAAACCAGCTCTGAGGGGTACCCGAATGAAGCTGCAGTTGGCAGATGGTTTCATGGAGAAGCCTCTCGGACTCTTGGAAAAGGTAATTGTCACTTCGTGCGGGATCGAGTATGAGCATACATTTGCAATAGTCGATTTCAACAAAAAGAACAATTATGAGATAATCTTGGGACGACCATTCATGCGACAACCGAAGATGGTCCAAGATTAGGGTTATGACCATATATACCTCAGACATGGCGAGACGACAACTAAAATACACTTGAAAGACCATAGTTACAAGGATGTAAACCAAACACCTGTGGAGGAGTTTGATTCGGCTACAATAGCAGGATCAGAACTACCAGCATGATTGGGGCAACCAAAAGAGCTATGGATGTGCGGAGCTTCACATTGTGGAAGCTTAAGAAAAGAGGATTAGAAATTTTTTTGGTCAAATTTGCTATGTGAGCACATGCACAGCTTCACAAGTTCCTTTTGAGCTATGATTTCAATTTTCAAGTCATTTGGATAAGTAAAACTCAGTTTAGCAGCTGATATATATATTTTAAAAAAAACGCTAAACTTTGGATTGCTGAGTACAACAGGGTCTATGGCAGCCTCGAAGTCACCGGCAAAGAAGAAGAGAATGACAATCAAAGACTATCTGGACGAGGTGGAACCATTTTTCATTCTAGAGGGAACATTAAAGCCCACAAGCACCTGGATACAGGAAGATCTACTAGAGTCAAACGACCTAAAGATCTACCAAGGTGTGCTCAAGGACAATGATGGAAATGTAATAGAGCTGCCAATGCTGCCAAGGGAGCTCAATGAATTTTTCCGAAGCAAAATGGCCGGCTACTTGGAGAAAATTGACCTCCATAACTATTTCGAAGCAATCCCAGCAGGGGTGGACGTCAAAAGGGTATGGGAGTTTGTGACCAGCATTAAAGAAGATGGAGTGGCCAAGGTGACTGATTTGCACGGCAGACCCAACATAGAGATCATTATCACGGAAAGAGTTGTCGCCCATGCACTAGATCTTTCCAATCAGGGAGACAGCGTGACAAAAAGAAGGGATGAAGTAAAGGTGTACAAAGAGAAAAAGGCTAATTACACTTTTGAAGACATCGCCAACCCAAAGGTGGCGATCATGAGCCAATTGTACAACCAATACTTCCACATGTGCACGAAGAGGCCGCAGAAGTACAGGATGCTGCCAGGTGCAATTGCCACAACCTTTACTTGGGCAATGACAAAGGGCATCCCAAAGATAATCAATTATGCGACATACATACAAGACAGCCTGGTAAAGATGGGAAACAAAAAGCCAACCTACATAGTGCCAGGAGAGATGATAACCAAGGTAGTTTATGCAGCACTACATGCCAAGGGAAGGTGGCCTGACCCCCCATCTCAGAATGACTGGCTAAGGATAAAGGAAGACAAAGAAGACGAGCCACAACGAGCACCAAGGGTGGCTACAAGATTGAAGAGACGACTGGAGCCAGTGGAAGAGGAGCAACCTGAGCAGAAGAAAGGCAAAAAAGAATCTGCTCAAGTGCCAGCCAAAGAGACTCGATCACAAAAAGCGGCTAGACTCGAGAGGCTAATGGAGAGTTTCCGAGCAGAAAGATCCCTCAAGGGCGATCTAAAAGAATTATGGAAGCCATCCCTTGAGTCGATGTCCGGATCCTCAAGAAGAGTGCAGAGGGACCGCTTTGAAGACTATATCAAGAATTTCGAGATTCTAGATGCTGCGGCGGAAAACATTCCACACATCCCTTTCACCGAGGAAGAAGTGGAGCAAATACGACAAATGTTGCTAGATGAACAAGAAAACAAGGAAAGAGAAAGAAAGACGAAATCAGATAGGGATTTCAAGGGCAAACCTACAGCTTTACCAGGTAGCCCTAAACCTAGCCCACCGCCATCACCACCTCCAGAAGATCAGAAGGCCGGAGACAAGCAAGAAGAACACCAGGATGAAGAGCAAGAGCACAGGACAGAACCTGAACACAAAGAAGAATCCAAGCCTGCATCTGAACAAAAAAAGCTCGAGGAAGCATACTATGCATTTCTGGACCTTCTAGCTACAGGCTATTCAAAGGAAGAAGCCGCCACAGTCGCATTCGACTTGGCAAGGACACGAAGTGAAGAACAGCTGCCAGGCATCCGGCTAGTTGAACTTAAGGAGATTGCTACCGACACGGTAGACCTGCACCCGCCCTCGAATGATTGGGATGTGGTGATGACAATGCTAGCTGGAATAAGGGCACAATCTGTGGCATCAGACAAAGAGTTGATAACTCTAAGAGCCACTGAAGTAAAGACCAAAATGGAAAGAGATCTACTGCAGGCAAAAAGCCAAGGACACAAAGAAAGAGAAGTTGACCTCCATGCCAGCCTAGCCACTGCTCTACAAAACTGCCAAACAAAGAAAGAAGCAAATGAGGCAGCGACAAAGAAATTGCAAGCAGCTAAAGAAGAGTGCCTGCAACTCAGCAAGTCATTGCGAGATGCAGAAAAAGAAAGGGATAATATGACACTCCAGCTAGCAGAAGAAACAAAAGAAGTAGAGGCCTTGAGAAATGCTAAGGAGAAGGCGGAAATAGAACAAGAAGCAAACCTGGATGAAGTCCTTGAGCTCAAGGACCAATTAAAAGTCAAAGATCAAACCATCCAGAGGTTGAGAGCATCACCTGCGCGAGTTAGAGCTACAATCTCAACTCAAATTATTTCGGAGAGTCAAATGTATGAAGAGCAAATGCAAGAACTCCAAAAGCAGTTGACTCTCGAGAAGAAGCAGAGGGTGATCATGGTTGAAGGTTCTATTGCAATGCAAACCAGATTGGAGGACAGCCAAAAGGCCCTACAAGAAGAATTGACAAGCATCAAGATAAAGCTCGAGGAGGTAGAAAAAGTAAATACTGAACTCAATGACCTCCTCGTGACTATGGGCGGCGAAGCAGAAGCGGAGAAGTAGACACTCCTCACGCAAATAGAGGAGTTGAAAATCCGACAACAAGCAGAACCAGAGAGCTCAGGGCCAGCTGCCAATGAGGGGATCGACCTCGACAATGTGTCGGATCCTGTGGACACACCCATGCCAGAGGAAAGCATAGTAGGCTCCTCTCAAGAGCCCCAGGATCTAACACAAGAAGAAGAGGAAAAATTGCGAAAATCAATAGAGGCAGAGCTCAAAGAGAGCACCAAAGAGGCCTTGGAATGGGAACAGAGGGTTTTCAAATCAATGACAATTCAAAAAATCGACGCCATCAATCTCAAGCGTGAATGGATACAACCCTCTCTCCCATATCCATTGCTTAAATATGAAGCGGCAACAATAAACCAGCGGATCAGAGAAGAACCAATGGTCCCTCTCTACAACGCAGACACCTCGAGGCCAGAAGGAGTAAGGCTGATAGTAGATTCTCAGTCCAAGTGGAGGAAAGTTTGGCTTACCAAGTACCCGCAGTACCTAATACACTTGGTAGAGGCACCTAAACACATTAGGGACAATCTTAGCTTCTGCCCTCTACCAAGGGTTAAAACGTGAAAAGCACACGAAATCTTACAGAGAAGCCAACCCACTTGGCTGAACTACCCAAAGTTGCCAGGCGTGAAGGCAGGCGAGAGAATAAATTTACAATACATGGTGAAAACCCTAACGGGCGCCATAAAGTTGTTCATTGGCTCACCTGACCTTACATGCATCATGATGAGAAAGATCTGCAGAACCATCCTAGCAGTGTTTGAAACCTTCAAGCCAGGACAGGTGACTGATAGCATATTCTTCTTCCAGGACACATACATATGTGCGTATGATATGTCAGGTCAACCTTCCAAGGAGGTGATACATGCATTATATCAAAGAATCATGTTTCTCCCATCTTATCACCTCCAGGCGTTTGAAGAAGCTTTCTACACGGGGTTCTTTACCATGCATACAGACATCTTTGGGCCAACAATGCTGAATCTACATGCACGGTACGAATTGCTGCTAAAGATGCGGGAGACCATAAGGTGAAGCAAAAAGATCAAGGCCATGTCGGGGACGACATGAACAAGGAGGGGGGGGGATGTTAGAAGCTGGACACACCCCACGGCATCTAACTACTCGGCGGATTATTATTTTTTGTAATTAGTCATTCATTGAGGAAAACCCGGTTTTTCACCTTGTAAATATTGGGACTTACAGAAGTTTCCAGATTGTATCCCAGTTTTGATAGTTAGAAGGAGTAGATGGATGATTTTGGAACTTTAGGGTTTGAGAAGTTGTAAGGTATATATATCACTTTTTGACGTTAATGAAGGACATTTTGTCATTTTAAACAAGTTTAAGTTTGTGAGTGAGCGTACTGTGTACGTGAGAGAGAGTGTGAGCTTTGTCTTGACGCTACGTGTGCTACGGTGGTCGGAATCGAGTGCGGAGAAGTGCAGCGTGTTGCCCCGACTAGAGCTACGAGCCGATACCAACATTGCGCGGATACGGTCCGGATTTGGGAGCTTCTTCTACGAGCTTCATCGGTTGTTTGGGTGAGCAGACGTTGTCCGATTTTGCATTGCAGCATATCCACACGTTCACATCGAGTAGAACCACACATTAGGCACTTCAGATTTCGGAAACGAAGACCTACAGATCTTGGCCAGACATCCTACGTGTTTTTGCACCGGGTGTTTTGGGTCGTGACTTTGGTTCACAGACCTTAGGGAGAGTGTCCTATAGGTATTCCTAGGGTCTCCTTCAAGTTCTGTGGTGTTTCCAAAGTGTTTGATAGGTGCTCGGCTGTAGCAAGCGTTGTAGGAAGCATCCTCTTTTGTTCTCTTGAAGACTGTGACTTAGACAATTGGTAGGGGCCTCTGTAGGAACTAGTTAGGAGTCGGTCGAGTGTAAGTTGACACCTTATGCTTGCTTCCACGCGCCTGCGGGTTGAGCTTCGTCCTTAGCTGACATTACTTGTTAGGTGAGTTCTCGCTGTGCTGACGTCCGTCGCGGCGTATCCGTCCAACAGTGGCAGAGGTAACAAAAAATTTTAGTGCCAAGTCACAAGTGGAAGACATGCAAATAGAGTCAATGGATGAAGCTGAAAGTCTACCAAATAAATTTTCTATTGTGGACTCTTCATTGGTGATTGAACAAATCAAAGAGTATGAGAAGCTAAAAGAAGATGTAACTAAAGACATACAATGCACAGAAGAACAGAAAATGACTGAGTCCAAGATTGACTACCAAGGACAAGCAATACAGGATATGAATGAATATTTTCGAGAAGAGACTCTACAAAAACCCATGGAACAATGGAAACCAAAGGCCACGGCAACCATTGCATCAGAAGAAGAGAGTAAACCTCAACATCCTGCTACACAAGCTTCAAAACATTTCCAAGAAGAAAAGTCACCATTGAATGACCTTCAAGTGCTTGAAGAAGTAAATAGTGACAGAGAGCTTCTGAAATCAAGAATCAAGGCGTCACAGTCAGAAACTAGCAATGAACACCAACAAGCAGCTACAGTAGAAGATACTAAGCACTTGGGACATGCTACAACTAGTCAAATGACAAAGAAGTTTAACATACATGAGGATGACAAAGCCTTCAAGGCACAAAAGTCTAAGAAAAGTACCGAAAGCAACGAGGACATCAGTTACTTGGCAGCCAACAAGAATATTAAATTCTCGCTGGATATGCATGAGAAACTGAAATTCAACTTTACAGCAGAGATAGATTGCACTTCCACGACTAATGTCATGTCTTATGGGCTATGGTTACTTCTGGGTAAGCCACAACTGTATGAAATTCAGGTACATGTTCCTATATCACATGGAATAGCCATCACAAGTTTAGGGATTGTGAAAGCTACCCTTAAAGACAAATTCCTAGTGGTGGATTCCTCCAAAATGAATACACATTTGATTTTTTCCAAGCACTGGGCAAAAACATTGGCAGAAGAACCTGGATCTTCAACAATGGTCATCACGACTAGCTCTCAAGAAATCCAGCCTACTACTGCTCCAAGATTATCGGCTTCCGACAAAGGTAAAGCCAAAATGAGCCCACAAATGTCCTACCAACAGAAGCAGCCCCTTAAATCAGAGTCTTCAATCCGGCCCTGAAAAGTTCAAGACAGAGCTTCGACATCAACTGACCACATGCTTCCACATGAAAGATAGACTCCAAAGAAAATCTTTCAACCAAAATACCCTACACTGCGAGATCATCGTCGACAAAAATCTTCAAAGGTCTACATCAAAGCTGAAGAAATCAAGGTCAGGACCCAATATGGGTAAATGAGCCTAGCCGATTGACGAAAGGTAAACACATGGGATGGATAGCCTCCCACTACAGCTTAACAGAGCAAGGCTATTATGAGGGTCAAAAGAAACTTTGGTTACCAAAACCACAGACCTCGGCTTATGTGGTGGATAAAGGTTTCAAAAAGCGTCCCCAAAAGCAACAAAGCTCATATTTATATCGCCAAAGGAGACCAACCAACAAGGCTTGCCAAAGGGATGCAGGAAATTTCAAATCCAACTGGCCTTCATACCAACATAGGACTTCATCGATAAATAATCCCAAAAATGGCACTCTTGTACATCTCAATACGACATAAAAAACATCATGGGAAGTGCCATCTACAATTCTTCAAGCACAAGGTTACTATCAAGGAAATCGGAGAATCTGGCTACCGAAGATGCCAGGTAAACATTCTTCAAGCAAACGACTTCAGCTTGAAAATAATCGCAATTTCACGGAAGGCAAAATCAAGGACAATGTCACACTCAAGGAAAAGGATATCTGCAAAGACATGCTAATCACACGATGCAGATACAAATGAAGTCATCTCTAGATCTCAAGAAATGTCAAGACACAATAGACAAAGTGTTACGGGGAATGGAGCAAGCCAATCTTCTCAACCAAGGGACCAACAACAACAAAAATAAATTTTGACAACCAAGGTCACCCAGGTATGGCAAAAGAAACCAATATTGCCAGTATGGTCCTTTACAAATCCTCTCTTCGAGGATGGGAGTTTTGAATTTCAAAGCCTATTCTTGGTCGAAAGCTCCCGAGAGTAAGTCAAGTCGCCATAAAAATCATGGCATAAGAGTCAAGAGTCGGGCAGCTGAGCCACTAAATGAGCAAGCGTCAGACCCAAGCTTCATGTCTTAATATTTTTTGTGGTGTATGAGTCTAGATATTTATATTATAGCTCAAGCTGGAAGAGTTGAGCATATTGTAAAATGGGGTCGCTCATGTTGGAAGAGGTGAGCATAAGAGTCAAAGTCTACTATTTTAAATGGTGGAGTGGCGGAGTAGTCCAGAAAACACTCACGCACATGAACATAGTGAGGAGAGTGGAAAAAACCTCGTCGACAAAAACCCTTCTTGTGAGTAACGGCAGCTCTTGAAGTCAAATATATTTTTGCTTCTCTAGCTGCGTTCACTCCTGGAAGCACCCATTCAAACTCCTCTCGCACCGTATATTGTTTCCCATGCATCTATCTATGCAAGCATATATAATGTCCCATCATTGGACATTTTCATTTGACACGATTTGTGTTCCACCCATGCACATCAACCATCGGATCCAAGGGGAGTGGCCCATAAACAATTCAAAAAGGCTTCAAGTTTACAGGTACACGTTGTGAGCGGGATGAAAACACACACAGCGCCTCTATAACGACCCGACACACACTCTTGGGAAGATACACACACACAGTATGGGGCACCACTCGGCTTACACAACCCTCCTGGCCTAAACAGGGAACACACCGATGGAGTGCGAGGAGAGAGACTATCCACTTGCCCACTCCACACACACACACACACACACACACACACACACACACCCAAAAAAATCAGCTCAAAAGAGGAGAATTTCTGATGTTTAGATACAATTGAGCTTGGGCCAACACCAATGGGGCAAATAGCTCACACAATATGGGTAAAATAAGCCAGATACAATCACAAACTGGAGAAGAAGCTTCACTCACCGGAGAAGATTACACAGAATAACAGCAGAAAAAGAGTGAGGAATTTGGCAAAATGGACAGCGCCATCGCGTTCGGAACGGCCCAAAACCCCAGTCTACAATGTCAAAGTGCTCAAATCCGACCTCGGATGAGCAGTTTACGGCCAAAACAGGCTCCAAAATGAGCAAAAACACACCTGCGGCTGTTCCTCCTCTCTTCTCCACGTTTTTCCTGGTCTTCTCTCTCTTTTCTCAGTTCCCACACTTAGCTTTATTACTTGGGCACCCTTGGCCTTTTAGATGACCTCAAACGGACCCTGAACAGGCCAAAAACTGACCTCGCAGTGCATAGTTGTCACCTTTTTGCATCATTCGCACACCTGGCACTCAGCTTTTTTCCAATAATGCATCTCTCCACCACGTGAAGTGGCCCCAAGAAGTGGTCCTAATGATGACCTTTCTGCATAACTCTCACCAGAAAACACCCACGTTGTGTCCGTCCTCATCCGCGTGCAAATATTGACCTCGTTCGCCCTCCTGACGCCACTAGATGCCATCTGACGCACCTGCCGACCTCGTCGTCGGCCCGTGGATAGCTTCCTCGAGAAGTTTTACGCGCTACCAACTCCTCCTTATTGTAGAAAAAACACACTGGTACTGGTAATATTGAAAATTGATGCATTATGTACATGCTGCCCTACTTGTACACATGTGGGCCCCACATAACCACCTGGCTCTGGAAAATGGGCAATTATTTATTTGATGCACCATGCATGTGTATGTACATATGCGCAATCCCTTGCTCCAAAAAACTCCTTACATAATTTGCCCACCCCCTAGCCTGCTAGATCATTCATGATCAGCAGCAGCAAAAAGAGATATGAGACTCGCCGCATCACAGGTCTCCTCATCCCTCACCAACACTCCTTGATCCACATACAGCTCATCCTGCTCGACCATCATCAACCTTGCATGATACAATTTAAGACGCAATCCATTTACCCTTGACTTATGTAGAAACCCATCTAGGTTAGCCAGCTGATATGTGCCATTTGGAAAACACTCCACTACCTTGAAAGGGCCTTCCCACTTAATTTGAAACTTCTTTTGGAAGGTGTTGTCTAGCTTACTGTTGTAGCGCAAAACCAAGTCATGTTTCTTGATACCCTTACTTTTGACCTTTTCATTTATCTTTGCCAAAGCCTTATCCTGCATCTGCCCATAATGCTCCAATGCGCTCATCCTATCCAACTGGACCTCTTGTAACTGCAAGAGCCTCTCTTTGAATGCATCACTAGGCGACCCAAGCGACTTCTCTAACATCTTGACCGCAGGCAACTCTACCTCCACAGGAAATAGTGCTTCCTTTCCATACACCAAATGAAATGGAGTAAACCCTGTACCTGTCTTCACCGAAGTACGGTAAGCCCATAATGCACTAGGCAATTCCAAATCCCAATTCTTTCCTTGGTGCTCTGTCACTTTAGAAAGAATTTGTACCAACTCACCATTGAATCTTTCATTTAAGCCATTACATTGTGGGTAATAAGGAGTGGTATGCTGATGCTTAATCTTCATCTTTGTGCATAAGAAGTCTAGCAGTTTAGCTCTAAATCCTGGCCCCTTATCTGAAAGTAGCTCTAATGGCACCCCAAACTTGCAACATATTTCATCATACACAAATTTTGCCACATCCTTTGCAGTGATCTGTTTTACTGCTATAGCCTCTGCCCATCTAGAAAGATAGTCCACTGCCGTCAAAATATAGCTTTTGCCCCTGCTTGTGATAGGTAACGGGCCTATTGCATCAATCCCCCACTTTTCAAACACTTCAAACGCCATAATGGTTTTTCGTAGCTCTGGCTTCAACACTCTCTTCCCAAATGCTTGACACCTATTGCAAGACCTACACCAATGGTGAACATCCTTGTGCAAACTAGGCCATACATACCCCTCTTGCAAAATCTTATGCAAGGTGATCTTTAGAGCAAAATGGCCACCACATGCGCCTTCATGATTCTCTTCCAACACTTTGTAAAGCTCCTCCCGCCAAGGTACACGTCTCAACACGAGATCGGCCCCTTTCATGTATAAGACATCACCAATCAATTTGTACCTGTATGCTCTACGCACAAAGCCATACTTCTTAGACTTCTGAATCTCCTTTGGAATGATTCCTGTTAGCAAAAACTCCTCTTCTTGAGCCAAACTTTCCCGGCCATGATAAAGAGGTAAAGTGGTCCTCAACACAAATAGCTCCCCAATCATGCCGTGAGCTGCTTCATGTGCCTCCCCATTTAGAGCACGTTCAATGTGTCTGATGCTCCATGCTTCAAAATTTTTTAACAGGCCTTTAATTCTGAAGCACATTTCCTTCAATGAGGTGTTCTTGCTCTTCCACACACCCAGCACTTGCTTCACCACTAACAAGGCATCACCTTTTATGCTCAACCTTCGAACCCCATGCTTCAAACAAATGTGTAATCCGGCTTCCAATGTAGCATATTTAGCCTCATTGTTACTATGCGCATCCAATTTGAACCCTCTCTTGCATACTAGCTTCCCCTCTGGATCATAAAGTGTTATACCCCCTGAAGCTGCATCGTGGCTCTTTCTGTATGAACCATCAAAGAACAACACATGTGCATTGCTGATCTGTGGCACTTCTTCAACTACCTTTCTCACCACCTCTTCCTTAACAATAAGGGGATTCTCCTTGTAGGTCAACAAATCAGCTAGGGTAGCCCTTGTACTATCTTCCACTAGAAAAGAGAACTCAAACTCTTGCAGCTCAATTACCCATTTCTTCACCACATTTGACATGTTAATACCATTAATTAACTGTGGCAAAAAGGAATAACTCGTCAAGAAAACAAAAGGCCGTGGTAGCAAGTAATGACGAAATCATCGACAAGCAAATATTACACTGGCCATCACTAGCTCTACTTCCGATAACTTTCTCTCCTCTACCAACTTCACTCGGCTTGCACAATACACTGGCCTCATATAATGGCTGCCCTTCCCCTTTTGCAATAGCATAGCTCCAATGGAATCATCCCCTACTGATGGATTTACATAAAAAACTTTCTCCCAATCAGGAGCCTGCATGGCTGACAACCCCCCTAACATCTCTTTCACCTCTTGAAACACTTCTTCACACTTGTCATCCCATTGCAATGGATCATGCTTTGCCACTTGCTGTAATGGATAAAGAAGCTGCGAAGACAATGGAATAAACCGTGCCATGTACTTCACTTTGTGTATAAATGTTGCCAATTGCTTCGTACTCATAGGTGATGGAAGAAGAATAATAGACTTCACCTTATCTGGATCAGCCTCAATGCCATTTTCTGACACCATATGGCCCAATAACTTCACCCTTGGCTGTGCTAGATGACATTTCTTTGGATTTAGTTTTCCTCCACATTCATCATATCGAGCGAATACCATCTGCAGCTTCTCATGGTGTTCAGCCCTACTGCTATAAACACAGAAGTCATCCATAAAAGCTTTAACACAACTACCAATGAATGGTTCCAACACCCAATTCGCTCTCTCTTGATAGAAGGAAGATCCATTTGACAACCCAAATGGCAATACTGTGTAGCAACAGCAGCCCCATGGCGTAATAAAAGTGGTCTTTGTGCGGTCTTTAAGAGCAATCTTCAATTGAAAATAGCCTGAAAAACCATCACACACATTGTACCTCTCATAACCTGCCACTGAATCCAAGATCTGATCGATGAATGGAAGAGGATATGGGTTCTTCTTAGTGGCTGCGTTTAAGGGTTTAAAATCCACACAAATTCTCCACTTCCCATCCTTCTTTGGACTGACTACAACTGGACTCACCCATTCTGTGGTCTCCACAGGGACTATGAACCCTGCCTTCAATAACTTGTCCACCTCTTCTCTCAAGGATTCCATTTGCTCTTGACCCATCCTTCTTAGCCTTTGCCGCACTGGCTTAGCACCTTCTTTCAGCTCTATATGCATCTCTTCGCCCTTGAACCCTCTGATCTCTTCATATGAAGTAATGAACAAATCAGGAAAACTAGCCAGCATGTGCAAATATATATCCTTCTCCATAGCTGAGAGGTCTCCACTGATCATTTGCGTCATTAATTCCTGCTTCTTTGACAACTCAACCTTGGTTTGCATGAGCCCTTCAATCACTTCATAAGGCCCTTCACTTTCATCTTCAACTTCATTATCAAATGCGACTAAACCACACTCCTGGATTTCTTTATCCATCAAAAGAAATGCAACATCAGCATCCTCATCACTGCTGGTAGTGCTATCACTGTCCTCATCTGTCACCGTGGAAGAGTCTTCATCACTAGACTCATCCTCATCTTCATAAAGCTCCTCTAATCGTTTCCTTGTGTCCATATTATAAAGCTTCTTGGTACCTGTCTTTCCATAGAGGCTAATCGTACCATGTCGCCAATCCTGAACAGCTCCCACTGCACGTAACCATGGTCTGCCCAGTATAATAGGATATTCTCCCAACCCTGCTGGCATCACATGAAAATCAACCACTGCCTTTGCATCATATGCCTCCACTTCTAAGCTCTTTACAACACCCAAGCATTTTACTTTTTGATGGTTTGCCAATCTGATCCGAAACCTTGACACCCCAGCCACTGTGAGACCCATCTTCTCAACGCATGAGTGTGTTATGACGCATATTTGGGCTCCGCCATCCATATAACCTTGTCCCAAAATTTTCCTTTTATGCCACACATCTACTATTGGAAAAATGTCTGGTAGCTCGTCCATTGCCAACACCTTCATTGAACCTCTCTCTGGCTCTTTCTCCATTGGGTTAACCATCCTCTTCCACTGTCGCTTTAACTTAGGCACCATCTCTATAAGCTGCCCAAAAGTAACATCTGCCTTCCTGCTTGTCAGATCCTCCTTCAAGTCATAGCTTAATTGCCCATCCCCTAGTGGAAAATCTGAAACATGAAACTTTCGACGAGCTCTCCTTTTCCTCTTGGCCTTGACATCCTCGCCTTCATGGCTCTTTCCTTTCTTCTTACTAGGACCTGGGGCACTTCTTCCTTCCTTATCCTCTGTGGTCCTCTTCCCAATAGGCATCACTAATGTATCCTCTAGCTTTGATGCCTTCTCCAAGGTGACTACACTTAGCACTTTTGTCTTTCCCTTTTCCTCCTGGGTTAATCCGATGGTTCCTTCATCTCCCTTAATTTCTATGCCATAATCATTTGACCTAGTTAGCACCTGTCTTGGCAATGCATACATGTCTCCCCCCATCCTTGGTGGCTTATCACATTGCGGGCTGATGTGACCCAACTCTCCACAATTATAACATGTGGGCGTCTGCCTCCAAAACCTACCATTGCTTTGTCCAACACCATTCCTAGGCCTTTCTTCACCTCCTGGCTGATTTGAAAACCGCCCTCGACCTCGATTATTTCCCACTTGACCTAGCATGTTTAGGCTGAGATTCTTCATCAAATCAACCACTTGCCTCATGTCTTGCCTTAGGCCATCATCTTGCACTGCTGTAGTGACCACTACTGGCATAACCTGAGTAGTAACAGGAACCACTGGTTCATGATGAACCCCTGACATGCGCCCTTGTAAAGACTCTATAGGCTAAAATTCAGACCTCATTGGCAAAGACTCCACCCCTAGCTGGCTCATTTTCCTCAGCTTCCACTCTTTATTCCTTGCTACCTCTAGTGCATCCTCATATGTCCTAGGCTTCTTTAGCTCCACTCTCCAACGTATATTCTCCCAAAGACCAGCCAAGAACCTGTCCTTCTTCATCATGTCAGGCGGGGGTACCTGTGGTGCTAAAGCCTTGCACATTCGCTCCCATGCCAATGAAAACTTACGTATGTACGCATCTACTGGCTCACCTTCCTTTTGCACCAAAGCCTGTACTTCTTGCCACACTTTGTCAGGATCTTCTATCTTCACAAACTCCACTTCCAACCCATGTCGTAGATTGTCCCAACTCAACCTTACAGGTGGATCAGCCACACGCAACTCCTCTTCAAACACTTTAGACCAAACTCGTGCATCACTCTTCAAACAAATTTGGAGAAGGCGTAACATCTGCGTAGGGTCATGAATCTGGTTGCTAATGTAGGCAACCTCCATCTTTTCCAAAAATTCTTCCACATCTTCATCACTTCTTCCATGAAACTCCGGATAAGAGAAAGCCATGGCTAGAGGACCCCTTCAAACACACGTGCAAGAACCCAAAACTTTTTACTACCCAATCCCCAGAAACTTCAATGGAGCTCAGCTTTAGATGAGAACAAACACATGCACATCAAATGAGTTTTCATAGTTGATCATCGGAATTACAACAGGCAAAGGACATTCCAGGATCTCTCTCAATCTTCTTGGCCCAAACATAAAGACTATGCGCTGCTGGAAAAAGATCTTCCTGGACACATGAACATTAATCTGAATTCTTTGAGTTAAATGAAAAGGAGTGAACTGAGGGCCATTTTGATCATCCATTAAAGCCAACCATGAAGCTCCCAAGAAAGCACAGCTGTCTTATCCTCTGATTTTGCCAAAATTTCAGCAACATAACAGCATAAATGGCTCAAAATACCAAAAAACCAGCCATCATAACTTGGAAAAATTTCGACAGAGTTTCCCCAGAAGTAGAGCAGTAGGAACCCAAAATATAGACTGTCTATGTATGCATAAACTGTCAACAATAGAACCCGAGCATCAAGTAGGACTCACTAGTACATAGCCTATGGCGAGGTCACAAAAAGGGTGCTCCAGATACCTGTATCACCAAAAGGATCTCCACATTTGAGAATCCCCCAGCTCAATAAAAACCTCACGCTATCGACCCTCACACGAAGGCTAATGCAAATCGCGTATAGTCAAGTCTCAGCAATGACTATCTTCTAGACCAAGTCTCAGAAATGGCTGGGACTGCCAAATACAACCAAGTATGGCTCCACAAATGCGTACAATGGCAGTTTCCACAAGTAACGTACAATCCAGCAGACAATGCGCTCAAACAGGCGCCAAGTGATGCATACCCACAACAACTGCAAGTGACATCACTGCTAGTATATCACTGTTCTCCAGCTACCTGTACCTGTGTGAATCACCTGTACCTGTACCTGTCCCTGTAACCTGTAATCTGCAACCTGCAACCTGTAATCCCGAATCTCGAAGCTTGAAGCTCGAAGCTCGAAGCAGAAGGTACTCGAAGAAGATCCTCCGTGGGGGCGCCAAAAGAATGTGAGCGGGATGAAAACACACACAGCGCCTCTATAACGACCCGACACACACTCCTGGGAAGATACACACACACACTATGGGGCACCACTCGGCTTACACAACCCTCCTGGCCGAGACAGGGAACACACCGATGGAGTGCGAGGAGAGAGACTATCCACTTGCCCACTCCACACAGACACACACACACACACACACACACACACACACCCAAAAAACTCAGCTCAAAAGAGGAGAATTTCTGATGTTTAGATACAATTGAGCTTGGGCCAACACCAATGGGGCAAATAGCTCACACAATATGGGTAAAATAAGCCAGATACAATCACAAACTGGAGAAGAAGCTTCACTCACCGGAGAAGATTACACAGAATAACAGCAGAAAAAGAGTGAGGAATTTGGAAAAATGGACAGCGCCATCGCGTCCGGAACGGCCCAAAACCCCAGTCTACAATGTCAAAGTGCTCAAATCCGACCTCGGATGAGCAGTTTACGGCCAAAACAGGCTCCAAAATGAGCAAAAACACACCTGCAGCTGTTCCTCCTCTCTTCTCCACGTTTTTCCTGGTCTTCTCTCTCTTTTTTCAGTTCCCACACTTAGCTTTATTACTTGGACACCCTTGGCCTTTTAGATGACCTCAAACGGACCCCGAACAGGCCAAAAACTGACCTCGCAGTGCATAGTTGTCACCTTTTTGCATCATTCGCACACCTGGCACTCAGCTTTTTTCCAATAATGCATCTCGCCACCACGTGAAGTGGCCCCAAAAAGTGGTCCTAATGATGACCTTTCTGCATAACTCTCACCAGAAAACACCCACGTTGTGTCCGTCCTCATCCGCGTGCAAATATTGACCTCGTTCGCCCTCCTGACGCCACTAGATGCCATCTGACGCACCTGCTGACCTCACGTCGTCGGCCCGTGGATAGCTTCCTCGAGAAGTTTTACGCGCTACCAACTCCTCCTTATTGTAGAAAAAACACACTGGTACTGGTAATATTGAAAATCGATGCATTATGTACATGCTGCCCTACTTGTACACATGTGGGCCCCACATAACCACCTGGCTCTGGAAAATGGGCAATTATTTATTTGGTGCACCATGCATGTGTATGTACATATGCGCAATCCCTTGCTCCAAAAAACTCCTGACAACGTGCAGGATGGCACCCAAAGAACAAACAATACAAAGCAGCCCAGATAAAGACTTGCTGCAACAACAAACCTCACTCGACTTATTCACGCTACAACAACCAATCGGAGGGGGAGAGATAAAGCTTCAACTACACTACATGTACAAGAAAAAGGTACCTCTACAACATACAAAGCATCTGGTAGAAGCCATTGCAACAACAAAAGCTTCAACCGCATCAAAACATGAAGCACTCGTCAAGGCCACTGCAGACATAGAGTCTTGTCGGGGACGACAAGACTTTGGAGGGGGAGAGTGTTGAAAGGTCAACCTTTCAACGAAGCTTCCACAAAGATTCCATAAAGATTCCTCAAAGATTCTCTAGAGATTCCAAATAAAGATGCTGATGAAGTGATGAAGACGAAGATGGATGCTGTAATGTGAAGATACAAGCTCATGGACATCATCGAATATCCCATTATTATTATTATTTTGAGCCATTACGGCCACTTTTGTAATGATTACGGGAACTTCATATTTTAAGTCAGCGATTGTATTTTGGCCACAGATGCTTGTTGGAATTAAGCTCTATAGAAGCCTAGGGACAAATCACGGTGTTGTAATTAAGCTCTATAGAAGCCTAGGGACAAATCAGGTCATTTTGGTCGGACATTAGGTTTTCTAAGGCTTAGTATATAAGCCAAAACCTAAAGCTTTGTAAAGACTTCTAATAAATCTGATCTTCTGTGTCGTTGGGAGACTGCGAGAGAGTGAGAGAGTGTGTGTGTGTGCTACAGGAGCTACGGTGGTCGGAATCGCAAACGGAGAGCAGCAGTGCATTGCCCACGAGGAGAGCTACGCGTTGATGCTTACATCACGCGCGTTCGTCTATGTTTTGGCAGATTCACCCGCGAGCTACTTTTGGAGTTTGGGTGAGTAACTGTTGTCCGTTTTTGCATTTCAGCATATCCACGTGATCAGAGCGAGTAGAGCTACACATTAGGCACTATAGTTTTCGGAAACGTCGACCTGCAAAAACCGGCCAGACATCCTACGCGTTTTCTGCACGGAGGGTATTGGGTAGGGTTTTTGGTCACGAACCTTAGGTAGAGTGGCCTATTGGTGTTGATAGTATATCCCTCAAGTTTCGTAACGTTTCGAGAACGTCTAATGGGCTTTTGGCTTGCGGTAGCATTATAGGAGACTCTCACATTCACAGAACCGATGGCATGTAGATTTGATATCTCTGTAGGAAGTAGTCACACTAGTCGGTCGAGTAGAGGTTGACACCCTTTGCTTGCTTCCACACGCCTGCGGATCGAGCTTCGTCCTCAGTTGACATTATATGTTAGGTGAGTTCTCGCTATGCTGATGTCCGTCGCGGCGTATCCGTCCAACAATTGCTCACGTTGCTGGTAAGCACAATCAAGTAGCCAATGCACTTTCACAACGACCAAAAGTTAATGAGGTGTCTATAGCAACTCACAAAGATCTATCTATCTTCTATGATAGATGAGTATGCTATTGACCCTGACTTTAGAGACATAATGTCAGCTCATGCTTTGGGAAAGAAAGAGGAACCATTCACCTTGCAGGATGGTTGTCTTCTCCTTGGCAATAGGCTATGTGCTACCCACTCCCTTCGTGAGAAAGTCATATATGAATCCCATGCTCCTCTTTATGTGGGGCATAGAACAATTCAACCTACTCTCCGAGGAGTAAAAGTGTATTTCTATTGGCCTACCATGAAAGTGGACATACAAGAGTATGTTTCAAAATGTGTGGTATGCCAAAAGACCAAGTATGATAGAGGGAAGCAACCTGAATTACTCCAACCATTGCCTATCCCAAATTCACTATGGGAGAGTATATCAATGGATTTCATCTTTGGATTACCCAAGTCTATCCATGGGAATACGGAAATATGGATAAAAAATCGATAGGTTTAGCAAGCAAGCACACTTTATTCCTATCAAACATACTATTAAGGCACACCAAATGGCAACTCTCTTCATATCAGAAATTTTCAAACACCATGGATTTCCAACATCCATCATGTCAGATAGAAATTCTAGAATGACTAGTAATTTCTAGAAAGGTCTCTTTGAAAATCTAGGAACAAGATTGAATTTCTCTTTGGCCTATCACCCACAAACGGATGGCCAAAGTGAGACAGCCAATCTTACAATACTCGATCTACTAAAGACTTATGTTACCTCTTGTAGAGTATGCATGCAATAACACTATGCATACTTCTACGAGAAAATCACCTTTTGAAATCATTTAGGGAAGATCTAAAAGTCCCTTGCTACTTAAAGTACATGGGAAGATCTTTGTTGCCGATAAGTATACCTGTGATGTCATAATAATCAATATCTAATTCTCCTAAATGATTTTCTCATATTAAACTGATCATTTAATGTGGGGAAGTGCCAGGGGAGAAAAAGATAGAATATTGGTTAAGCTAGCAGACCGGCCACAGTAGGGATCCAAAGGGGGGCCATCTGCAAAAGAGCCATGTGAAACAATGGGCTAAAAAGACCCTACGGTTCAGCCCATTAAGACTTCCAAAATGCTAAGGTTCCAAAATTCAAAGGTTGTGTCCAAAGGTCAACCCTAGGGGAAATTGGATGCTTTGTGTGTGACCAAAACGTCTTTTCAAATCCCTACATAGGAGGGGGCGAGCCTTGGGAGTAGGGGATGAGAGAGAAATCCGCACACACACACACACACACACACACAGGCTCCCTTTACACAAAGGGAATGAGGGACACATGTCAGCTCCCTAGGCCAGATGCCCACAAGGTGTACCCAATTCCTATTGGATGGCCTTGGAGGTGGACCAATGAGAATTAGGCTAGAGTAAATCTAGTTTAATTAATTTAAAAACACTTAATAAAAGAACCAATGAGAATTAAGTCTCCTAGATGACTATTGGACAGTCTCCCAAGGGGTCCAATGAGCATTCAACAGCCCAATGGCTTGCTTGATTCCTATTGGCTAGGAGGCAAAGGGGTCCAATGAGAGTTTAGTCTAATTATTAAATTACCTAAAGCTCTCACAAAAGGGGAAAGGGGGACACATGTCAGAAGGCTATCACTTATGTTGCTTAATAATCATTGGCTTGACTTGGGGGGATCCAATGAGGGTAGAGCAAGAGCAAAATAGCAAGAGGGCTCGCCCAAGAGAGAGAGGGGGGCTGATTTTTGCAAGGCATTACCACACACACACTCTCACACAGTCTATGTGAGAAGAAAAGAAGACTATCTCTTCCCAAGCTTTAATGGAGAGCTCATCACCTACTCCAAGCTTGTGAGATAGAAGCCTACATCGACATACTCTTGGCATGTGGATGCAAATCCAACCAAGAGCCAAGCTTCAATCATGCTCTACCAAGATAATTACTAAGCTAAGCTATGCTAATATGAGCGATTATGTGAGGAGATGTACATCTTTCTCGTAAGATACTCCTTCTTCCTCTCAATCTACTCTCATACCCTGCTAGCTCTCACCATCTTCGAAGGTGTGTGAGGTCTTGGGTCTGAGACCGGGGATAATTGATGTTGTGTTTGCTAAGTGTTTTTCTTAGTGCATGAAGCTTTCATCTTCATTGCACTAGCTAGTCTTGAAGGAACACAAAGAATTGTATTGTACAATGTCTCTCTTGATGGGAGAAACCATAATACAAAGCCTTTTGGAGGGGGGACCGGCTCCATGCAAATCCTGTCCTCAACTGTTGTCAATAGCTTAATTTCTCTCTCTTTTGAAAGTATTGTTGATGCTATCTAACTAGATGTTATGCTTTTTGTTGCTCTCTCCACCCAAGCACTCTTGTAATTCTCATTAGGAATCTATTCTAATGAAATGCCCACTATGTTCATGCTAATTTCCGCTACACATAAGTTTTTAGGCCATTAAATGTTTCACGTGACCTATAAGAATCTTTCTAGAAGATTAAGGAGGCTATATCCATCTCTCAACAAAGGCAAAAAACTACTATTGACAAGCACAAAAGGGCCTTAACGTTTAAAGAAAATGAATGGGTCTTATTCAAGTTTTCCAAGGCTTGATTGAGGAAAAGGATGGGCAAAAATCGAACGGGCCATCAAAAGTATTATGCTAAATTAGCAAAAAGATAATATGGTCCTTTTCAAATCTTGAAGCCAATCAATGAGATGGATTATCAACTCAAGTTGCCTAGCCATTCGCTCATACACAATGCTTTACAAGATTGTTATCTTCTCTATGGCAATAGACTATGCGTTACTAACTCACTACGTGAGAAAGTAATGTATGAATCTCATGCTCCACCTTATGCAGGGCATAGAGGGATTCAGTCTACCTTAAAGGGAATTGAAACATATTTCTATTGGCCTACCATGAAAGTGAACATACAAGAGTATGTTTCTAAATGTGTGGTATGCCAAAAGACAAAATTTGATAGAGGGAAGCAACTTGGATTGCTTCAACCCTTGCCAATCCCTAATTCGCCATGGGAGAGCATATCCATGGATTTTATCTTTGGATTGTCTAAGTCTATCCATGGGAATACGGGAATATGGACGATAGTAGACAAGTTCAGTAAACAAGCTCATTTTATACCTGTCAAAAAGACTATCAAAGCCCATCAAATGGCAACCCTCTTCATTTCACAAATTTTCAAGTACCATGGCTTGCCAATGTCCATAGTGTCAGATAGAGATCCTAGAATGACCAGTAATTTCTGGAAGGGTCTCTTTGAGAATTTAGGGACAAGGCTAAACTTCTCTTTGGCCTATCATCCACAAACGGATGGCCAAAGTGAAATATCTAGCCTAACCATTCTCGATCTACTAAAAGCCTATGTAACGAAGGTAGATCAAAGATCCCAATGGGAGAATTACTTACCCTTAGTGGAGTATGCTTACAATAACACTGTACATACTTCCACGGGAAAAGCACCTTTTGAGGTAATTGAGGGAAGATAAAAAATTCCCTTGCTACTTAAGGTACATGGGAAGATCTTCGCTGCAGATGAGTATAGCCGAGACCTACAAGAATCTTTTCAAAAGATTAAGGATGCTATCTCTATCTCACAGCAAAGGCAAAAGGCTGCTTCTGACAAGCACAGAAGAGCCCAAGCCTTTAAAGGAAATGATTGGGTCTTATTAAAGTTTCCCAAGGCTCGATTAAGGCACACGACGGGCAAGAATCCTACGGGACACCAAAAGTACTATGCTAAGCTAGAAAAAAGGTACTATGGTCCCTTCCAGATTCTTAGGCCAATCAATGAGATGGCCTATCAACTCAAGTTGCCCAATCATTGGCTCATACACAATGCTTTCCATGTGAGCCTATTAAAGCCTTAAAAAGGAGAGCCACCTCAAGAACCAACTATTGAAGACCCACCGGAGATCGAGGACCAAGAGGAGGTGCTACAGCCCGAGTCCATTCTCCGACATGAAGACAAGGTACTAAGAGGCAGTAAGACTATCCGACGATATCTTATTAAGTTTAAGAATTATCCTTTTGAAGATGCTAGATGGATGCAAGGCATACAATTAAAGGATAACCTAAACCTTGTCAATGCTTACAATGCTTCCCAACAGTAAGCAAATGTACAAAATGTTAAAAATGAACAAATTTTCTTTTGTCTTATAAGACTCTCTTTTCTTTATTGTGCACAAAAATGAAGTAGTATGTATGCTTAGATCAAGTTTGCAGAGACGACGTCTCCCAAACACCAAGTAGAGCTTGTCACTCTACTATGGAAGACTGATAGGACTAATGTGCAAACATGCTTGCGGTAGCCTCAGGCTCTCAAGCACCAAATGGACTAGTCATCCATTGTGGAATGATGTCGTAGGGTAACATAGGGATCCTCTACCCGCTAAGAAAAGGACTCTTGAATATGCTTTATCTTCTCTACACCATAGTCGAGGACGACTATGATTTCAAGAGAGAGGTAATGCCATAATAATCAATATCTAATTCTCCAAAATGATTTTCTCATATTAAACTGATCATTTAATGTGGGAAAGTGCCAGGGGAGAAAAAGCTAAAATATTGGTTAAGCTAGCAGACCGGCCACAGTAGGGATCCAAAGGAGAGAAAATAGGGATCCAAAGGGGGGGGCATTTGCAAAAGAGCCATGTGTAACAATAGGCTAAAAAGACCCTAAGGTTCAGCCCATTAAGACTTCCAAAATGCTAAGGTTCCAAAATTCAAAGGTTGTGTCCAAAGGTCAACCCTAGGGGAAATTGGATGCTTTGTGTGTGACCAAAAAGTCTTTTCAAATCCCTACATAGGAGGGGGCGAGCCTTGGGAGTAGGGGATGAGAGAGAAATCCGCACACACACACACACACACACACAGGCTCCCTTTACACAAAGGGAATGAGGGACACATGTCAGCTCCCTAGGCCAGATGCCCACAAGGTGTACCCAATTCCTATTGGATGGCCTTGGAGGTGGACCAATGAGAATTAGGCTAGAGTAAATCTAGTTTAATTAATTTAAAAACACTTAATAAAAGAACCAATGAGAATTAAGTCTCCTAGATGACTATTGGACAGTCTCCCAAGGGGTCCAATGAGCATTCAGCAGCCCAATGGCTTGCCTGATTCCTATTGGCTAGGAGGCAAAGGGGTCAATGAGAGATTCGTTTAATTATTAAATTACCTAAAGCTCTCACAAAAGGGGAAAGGGGGACACATGCCAGAAGGCTATCACTTATGCTGCTTAATAATCATTGGCTTGACTTGGGGGGATCCAATGAGGGTAGAGCAAGAGAAAAATAGCAAGAGGGCTCGCCCAAGAGAGAGAGGGGGGCTGATTTTTGCAAGCCATTACCACACACACACTCTCACACAGTCTATGTGAGAAGAAAAGAATACTATCTCTTCGCAAGCTTTAATGGAGAGCTCATCACCTACTCCAAGCTTGTGAGATAGAAGCCTACATCGACATACTCTTGGCATGTGGATGCAAATCCAACCAAGAGCCAAGCTTCAATGCATGCTCATCTCCTCTACCAAGCTAATTACTAAGCTAAGCTATGCTAATATGAGTGATTATGTGAGGAGATGTACATCTTTCTCGTAAGATACTCCTTCTTCCTCTCAATCTACTCTCATACCCTGCTAGCTCTCACCATCTTCGAAGGTGTGTGAGGTCTTGGGTCTGAGACCGGGGATAATTGATGTTGTGTTTGCTAAGTGTTTTTCTTAGTGCATGAAGCTTTCATCTTCATTGCACTAGCTAGTCTTGAAGGAACACAAAGAATTGTATTGTACAATGTCTCTCTTGATGGGAGAAACCATAATACAAAGCCTTTTGGAGGGGGGACCGGCTCCATGCAAATCCTGTCCTCAACTGTTGTCAATAGCTTAATTTCTCTCTCTTTTGAAAGTATTGTTGATGCTATCTAACTAGATGTTATGCTTTTTGTTGCTCTCTCCACCCAAGCACTCTTGTAATTCTCATTAGGAATCTATTCTAATGAAATGCCCACTATGTTCATGCTAATTTCCGCTACACATAAGTTTTTAGGCCATTAAATGTTACACGTGACCTATAAGAATCTTTCCAGAAGATTAAGGAGGCTATATCCATCTCTCAACAAAGGCAAAAAACTACTATTGACAAGCACAAAAGGGCCTTAACGTTTAAAGAAAATGAATGGGTCTTATTCAAGTTTTCCAAGGCTTGATTGAGGAAAAGGATGGGAAAAAATCCTATGGGCCATCAAAAGTATTATGCTAAATTAGCAAAAAGATAATATGGTCCTTTTCAAATCTTGAAGCCAATCAATGAGATGGCTTATCAACTCAAGTTTCCCAGCCATTCGCTCATACACAATGCTTTTCATGAAATCCTACTGAAGCCCTACAAAGGAGAGCCACCAAGTGCACAAATTATTGAAGACCCTCCCGAAATCGAAGACCAAGAAGAGGTGCTACAGCCCGAAGCTATTCTTTGGCATGAAGACAAGGTACTACGACATGGTAAGATTATCCAAAGGTATCTTACTAACCTTAATATTATCCTTTTGAAGATGCTAGGCGGATGCAAGGAATACAGCTTAAGGATAGTATGAACCTTGGCAATCCTTACAATGTTACATTAGAGTAAGTAAATGTACAAATTTCTTTTAAATGACCAATGTTTTTGTCTTATAAGACTAGTTCTCTTTTTATTGTGCACAAATTTAAATAGTATGCATGCATTAGGAAAAGTTTGGACTCAAAAATGGACCTTGTAAGAATTGTTGATGTGGCATAGCTTTCAAAAAGTGGGGATCGTAATTTTTTTGCAAATAAGATCCAAACTTGTCGGAGGTTGGATATTTAGAATCTACTCTTCAAATGCTATCTATTGATATATAGCATGCATGTATCGGACATTGCCTTCATGTAGATCTAGAAAAAGGTGATTTTAGATTACCGTAACGGTAACAAAATCTGGCTGATTGAAAAAAAATGGCATAACTTTCATAGAAGTCATCCAAAGTTTTCGGACCTTGGATCTTTAGAATCCATTTTTCAAGAACTTTCAATGATAGTTCATATCATGGGGTTCTAAGCAATATTTAGAGGGGTCTACCGGGTTGCTTTCTTTTGTACAACTTTGATGATGTGGCACTCTTAAAAGGCCCAAAAATGATTTCAAAATTTTCCTAATGCTTAGAATCATGTTTGTGATGAAGACGTCTTGAAAACACCAACTCGAATTTGTCACTCTACTTTGGGAGAAGAAAATGGACTAAAGAGTAGACATGCTTGCGGCTGATATGTCTACCAAGCACCAAATGGATTAGTCATCCATCTTGGAATGATATCGTAGGGTACAAAGGGATCTTCTACCTACTAAGAAAAGTTGGCTAATAACTAAGGCTTTATCTCTTCTACCTCATAGTCGAGGACAACTATGATTTCAAGAGAGATAATTTCATAAAATCTAATGTCTAACCAACCCAAATGATTTTCTCATATTAAACTAATCATTTAATGTGGGAGAATAGATGGGAACAAGGGTTAAAATATAGACATGTGCTTTCAGGTCTATCTTGACACGGGGCCAATGTGATAAGGGGCCCAAATGGGAGATGGTCTGTCAAAGAGCAAGGCTATCCAATGGATCTTAAAAGACCTTATTCATTGAAGACCTCCAAAGGTTAGTGTTAAAAAGTTCTTTGACCTTAAGTAAGCTAGGGCAGAGCTTGAGGTGGGAACCCGGCCCAAGCTTGAGGTGCTTGTCGTGCTTGATGACTAAGGTGCTTGAGGTGCTTGTCGTGCTTGATGACTAAGGTGCTTGAGGTGCTTGTCGTGCTTGTTGTTCTTGACTAAGGTGCTTGAGGCTCTTTTCATGCTTGCTGACTAAGATGTTTGAGGTCTTGTCATGCTTGCTGACTAAGATTCTTGAGATGCTTTTGGGAACATTACCCAAGCTTGAGGTGCTTTGTCATGCTTGCTGACTAAGGTGCTTGAGAGTAAGGTTTCCCACAAAGTCAACAAATATCCCTACAAGGAGTGGGTGAGCCCTACAAGAGGGGGGTAGAGATAGAACACACACACCCTCACACAAGGCAAGCTTGGTACAAAGAAAGCATTTAGGACACTTTTCAAGCTCCTCTTCATGTTGCCCTCATGGTGTGCCTAAAGCCTATTGGTTGGCCTCGCAAGGGGTCCAATGATAAATTAGTTAATTTAATTAATTTCTTGATCATTTGTCAAGTCCTCTCTCTCAAAGGGGAAAGGGGGACACTTTTCCCAATGCTACCCTTGCTGCTTGATATGCCCCTGCATGTGATTGGCTAGGCTTGAAGAGGTCCAATGATCTTCAAATATGAGCTACAAGAGGGGGTCGACCAAAGCAAGCTAGGGGGTTGCTTCAGGGGTATACTCTCACACACACTAAACTAGCCCTTCACTTATGCACTAAATATGTTTTGAAAGAATTTTTAATTTTCTGAGATTGGGGAGACCTAATGGTGAAGAATGTAGAAAGGAAGCATGTTTTGTAAACCATATAAACCAAGTATGTCTGGACAATTTTGGAAAAAGGCCAATTGAGTGGAATGCAAACAAGATGCTCTCAAAAAATCTAAAGGAAACCCAAATGATGGTCGCAACCGGCTGGCAGATGGCGGTGAGGGGAAAAGAGGGAGACTGACACGTGGCTGTCTCTCTCTCTCTCTCTCTCTCTCTCTCTCTCTCTCTCTCTCTCTCTCTCTCTCTCTCTCTCTCTCTCTCTCTCTCTCTCTCTCTCTCTCTCTCTCTCTCTCTCTCTCTCTCTCTCTCTCTCTCTCTCTCTCTCTCTCTCTTTCAAACGCTGTGAGGTCAATCGGCGGTTAGCTGTCGACTTCTTGCTTCTTACATATATGGTCAAGCCGGGTCAGGTTTTCACGTGAACATGTGAGAGAGGGAGAAGGTGATGTACATGGTGCTCGCGAGAAAGACAATAATGGGACGGGGGCTGTGGACGTCAGCCTTCAGGATGCAAGAGGTGTGCCTCTCGGGCTAGAGGTAGGCCAAAACCGGGAAACGGAAGGGTGCTCTCTCTTTGTTGCTCTCTTATCCAAGGCGAGTCCCCCCCCCCGCCCCCCCTCTCTCTCTCTCTCACGACACACAAGTTGACATGCCGCATATTTCAAGAAGAATGGATGACTCATACATGTATAATCAAAGTTCTAATGATGCAATAGAATTGGATCACTATGGAAATTCACTTCTAGATATCTGCAATAGTATCGGAATGCTCATTGCAAATGGTGTATCTTTATGGCAAGGCACCAACGACTTTACATGTAGAAAGCACAATGGTGATAGTGTGATCGACTATATGTTGTTTTAGGAAGCCATTCTAGAATGCATACAAATCTTTACACTTGGCGAATGGAATCCGGAATCGGATCATAGGATGCTATGTATTGATCTCAAGTGTGGTAAAAGACCCGAGCATGTAGCCTCCAATCATGATGTGAATCATTTGTACCTACGTCTAGACTTCAAACGAGCACTTATATATGTTGATATGGTGGACCAAATGTTACGCATGCCAGAGCATCAAGAGAGACCAACATTAGAATGCATGTGGAAAGTTTTCAAAGAAGCAATTTTCTCTTGTGCGAGAGAATGCTTTTCGGTGAAACATGTGTCTTGCAAAAGATCTAAGAATGGTAGCACCAAGAAGAAATGGTTCGACATGGAATGTAGTCAAGCCCAAAAACACTTGCTAAGGTTGGATGCAAGCAAAGACAAGGAAAGTTTCTTGGAACATTCACACACATACAAAGCACTTGTTCAAAAAAAGAGGAGAAGGTGGGAAGTCAAAAAACAACTTCTTTTAGCGCAAGAGAAAGCACATGCATGTGGCAAGTTTTGGCAAAATATAAAAGGCAAGCGTGTTGAGAGCTTTGATGTCTTGACTCTTGAGGATATGTATATGCATTGCAAGAACCTTTATGAGCAACCCAATGTTGATAAGATGGAGTGTTGTAGCTCCCTTCCGTTTATGCCTCCCTTCTTTACCATTGAAGATATATATTGTGCGCTTGAGAAACTTGCTACCCGCAAGGCACGGGACCTTCAAGGTGTCAAGGCCGTGAAATGATTAAATGGACAAGCAAGAAAAAACGATATTGGATATGCGATATATTTAACCTTGCACTTCAGCATGGCATGCCTCATGATTGGAGTGAAAATTGGATCAAACCTTCGCACAAAGGAGGAGATGTAAACAATGTGAACAACTATCACACTATAATGGTTGGTTCTTTGATGGCAAAGTTATTTGGATGTATCATGGAGATGAAGATAAGTGAATGGGCTGAAAAGAATAGCAAACGTGCATTAGGCCAAGCAGGTTTTTGCAAGCATCATAGCACTATTGATCACCTTGTCACTCTTCAAGTTCTTATGGAAGCGTCTCGATTGAAAGGAAAAAAATTGTATTGTTGCTTTGTGGATTTCAAGAAAGCTTTTGACACGGTACCGTGAGGAAATCTTTGGAGACGTATGCAAAGCCTTCAAGTGCCGAGAGAATTTATGCATGCAGTCTTTCGCATCTACCAAAAAGTGATATGTTGACTACGTATGGGAGATGGAATTTCAGAAGTTTTTGCAAGCACCATTGGTATCAAACAAGGATGCCCACTTTCCCCAACCCTCTTTGGGCTACTCATTGATGAATTGGAATGCATGGTTCTTGATTTTATGCAACAAGAAGGCATAGAAGAGGTTAATATCGGAAATGCGGTGATCATGCTTTTGCTTTATGCCGATGATGTAATGCTCTTGGCGCATACCTTAGAAGATGCACAAAAGCTTATGAGTGTCTTGGAACACTTTTCCCTACATAGCGGGCTGATCGTGAATGGATCCAAAACCAAGGTTATGCTTGTAAAGACCGTCAATGATGAAAATTCATGCATTGTATACAACAATGAGCAACTTGAAGTGGTAGATAGCTTCAAGTACCTTGGCCTTGAGGTTCCATCCAATCATAGATGGAAGGATTGTGCAATTCCTCGCTTGGAAGCCGGAAAGAGGGATTATTATGCATTTGAGAATGTGTGCAATGCTGGATGTTAGGAAATAAGATGTAGCTAAATAGATATTTGAGTAGATTACTTAATGGAGAGAGATAGATTTCACATGTTGGCTCTCTAGACACTGGAACTTGACACTGGACACTCGCTCTGGAGATACTAATACTCGACACTCTGGACACTGGCTCTCGAGATATTGGCACTCGACATGCTAAACATTGACACTCTACACTGGCTCTCGAGACACTGGTACTCAATACATTGGAGGCTTGCTCTCGAGATATTGGTGCTCAACACACTGGACACTGGCTCTCAAGATACTGGTGCTCAAGACAATGGAACTGGCACTGGCTCTTGAGACACTTATGCTAGACACACTGGACACTAGCTCTGGAGATATTGGCACTCGAGACAATGGAACTCGACATTGGCTCTTGAGATACAAATGCTCAACATTGGCTCCCTAGACACTGGTACTCAACACACTGGAAACTCGCTCTCGAGTTAGTGGCACTCGACACACTGAACACTGACCCTCGACATTGGCTCTCAAGATAATATTGACACTAGTGCTGGACACTGGTGCTGGACATTCGAACTGGTAATACTGACATCCAAATCTTTGATTGCCGATTTGAAAAGACCAGTAGGCACCTTTAGCACTTCATATCTGGACCAAAACCCGCACCCCAAAAAAGTATGCAGATTTACATCTTTGACCCCGTGCCCGCAAAGCGGCACGACAACGTGTGCTTGAGATGTCTTGCCTTCAATAATGGACTTCCCTTCGCATTTGGTTAGAACAGTGAGAGCTACCTTGTCAAAACCATGTTGGGCATATCCTACAATCATCACATTCCAAGAAACGACATTTTGAAAAGGGTGCAATAGTTTCTTGAGACTTTATCTTTCTACATATCATAAAGTAGTACAAATCCTCAGCAACCCTCTTGGATATAAACATTGCGAGAGAATTTCGCCACTCTTGGAGGTTGTGTGCAACCAATCTTTCCTTACCCTATTTCTCATAGATATTATGTAACCTATGTCATTCTCTTTGAGCAAGTTTCTTCAATCACAACAACTTAAACCTGGTTCTCATGGACTATTCTAGATCAGTCCTACACCAAGGCATTAACAACAAGTTATAGTTAGTATGGTTGCTTGCTCAAAACTTTGGATCTTTTGATATAATGCAAGTGAGTAGTACAGAGCCAGATAATGTTCTCCTTGCATCCATAACACCATCTAGGGATACAGGATCTATCGAGAACGTGACTCTCTAGACTTGACTTGAAGTTCTCAATACAAGAGATGCTTTCTAGTATGTATGTCGAATGTGAAGCCTTGATGATGGTTGTAGGTTGTCTGATATGATGCCAACAAGGAGTTTATCTACATGGAATGCAATCTTCCCAGGTAATATCTAGCATCGAAAAATGGTGGGCTACATGCTTGAGCTTCATGAAAGAATGCTCCTAAAGCACATGAAGCCTTAATATGGCATGGTAATTGAAGTCTTTTCCAAAGTCCGCTATAGGAAAGGTATGCATGTATTGAACCCCATTTTCCAATAGTCCCTTAATGTCTATCTGACCCATTCTAGCTTTAGAAGATCTAGTCTCCCCAATTTTTTCCATGTGATTTTTGTTGCTATGCTCACTCCTATACTTGTATCTAACATCGCCAAAAATTTATGGCCTTTCTATTCCATTGGCAGGTTGACATCATCCTTAGTGGCATCATCGTCCTTATAGGAGATCTTATGGATGGGCATGGTTTTTTGTTTCTTTTTACATGTAGTTTTAAGTAAATCTTGATCGAAAGCATGTTTCATGCAGTATTCTTCCACTAAGCTTGCTTGCATCATGTCCTTCCACAATGCGGGTTGGACTTTAAGCAAGTCTTTAAAGGGAAGTACATAAGTGACATGTGCTTCCAAAATAGTTTGGAGGTTGTGAGATTCTTTTTCAAAGGTTGGGTTGGGATGAGAAGGTGATGCAAAGATTCGGTTATGAATTTTGATATTTCCTTTTTCCATGAATTCCTTTTGACCCACCAGAGACCAAATTATAGGCGAAACAAGGTTTAAGAGAAAAAAAACCTTTTGAACAAGGAATGTCTTGCCAAAAGTAGATCCTATACAAGTTGTTAATACTAATTTCAATACTACTATTACTGAGCTATTACTATTGGAATTTTCTTTACAAATTTGGAAAATTGATGGAGACAACGTTTCTTAGGAGCAAATTGGACCCGGATAACTGTTGAGAAAATGTTGAGCAAGCAAGCCAAGTTATCTTTAAAATTCAATGGAATTAGAAAATTTATGAACCTTAAGTCATCCTGAGTGTTAAGACACTTACGATCGGTAAGAGATTCAAATGTCTAGGTTTCTACAAAAGAGATTCTCAACCAAGAGGAAAGATTGTCAACAATCTTTGAAGAGGAATTTGAGTTATACTCTTGACACTTATCACCAAAAGCCTCCCATCAACTAACACTGGAGCCAAGATGACTATTAGGTATTTGAGTGCTCTTCACTTTTTTGGGGGATGCACTATGTAATCATGTTAATGTACCACGTGATTTTGTCAAAAAATTTAGGCAATTTAACAGAGATACATTAAAATAAGAAGTTTTTATATTTTTATTTTGGGAAAAAATCCTAAACTAAGGGATCATTTTATTCATTCAAACATGTTAAAAAGGGGGGGTTTTAATTACTCCATGAATACACATTATATAGAGGGTACTGAATAGTGAACCTCCCGAGTTCACTTCCGCATGTAGATTGAGCATGGAGCTCACATTTATATGGACCCGTTGGTGGATCATGTAGCTAGAATTGATGACCATGACATCAAGCACTCAGGGATGTCACTACATATAGAACCTATATATCATGTGCATCCAAGGACTATTTTTAAAACCCCTTAGTTGTGATTTTTTCACCATAAAAAGGGACCCTTTTCTTATTCAATTTTTTTTTTCAAGATCATTTTTTAAACACCCTTCTATAAGTAAAACTGTGAGAAAACATAGAATAAAACAATCCCTATTGTTGAACCCACATGATAGGCATTTTTTAATTTTATTGACCCCCCAAGATCAAGTTTTAGTCACAATTGTTGATTCAAAAACAAGGGGACTAATATATGGACCCTAAGGGTACCAGATTCCTTAAGATAAAGGTTCCCAAGAATGTTAATGTTTGGGAGTAGCCGCTAGTACCGAGAGTATCTACGAGAATGGCTTTAATAGATAAAGTCAATGAGAAACCATCTCCAATCGGTATGGCTGGGAATGTACAATCTCACAAGAATTACCAAGAGAAAAAAATGGATAATGAGAACCTAGGAGTTTAACAGTTGGAAAAAAGGGGATTTCATTTGAACTAGTAATGGCATCGAATCCTAAACATGGAACACTCCAAGAAAGTAAGATCATCTATGTTGTTAAAATGGATGAAGAGGCAATTCTAGTGAATACTTCTTCAAGTATATATTTAAAAATGGGTTCAATGTAATGGGAGACAATGAAATTGAAGAAACCAATAATATATATCTTCCAATCAACCAATGGTTGGGATAAAGGTCACTATAATCAAACATGTTCAACCAGTTATCTCCTTACTAACACCCATCACTAACACATTATTCTATGCTTGCAAATAATAGAGAATATACAGCTACAAGACTCTACTATGCTTGTGTCCCAAAAGATCTTTGTGTACACTCTCTCTCTCTCTCTCTCTTCAACATGGTATGCCTTATGATTGGAGTACTAATTGGGTTAAGCCTTTGCATAAAGGAGGGGATGTAAAGCATGTAAACAACTACCGGACTATGATGATTGGGTCTCTTATGGAAACGTTTTTTGGGTGCATGATGGATATGAAATGAGTGATTGGGATGAAGAGAATTACAAGCGTGAAAAAGGACAAGCGGGATTTTTCCAATGCCATAGCACCATTGATCATCTTGTCACACTTCGTGTTCTCATGGAGGAAAGTCGGTTGAAAGGCAAGCGATTGTATTGTTGTTTTGTGGAATTTAAGAAAGCCTTTGATATGATTCTATGTAACAATTTGTGGTGAACTCCAAGTGCCAAGTGAGTTTATGCTTGTGGTTTCTCGAATCTATGAGAAGGTGATATGTAAATTGCACATGGAAAGAGGAATTTCAAAATTTTTTTAAAGCACTATTGGAGTTAAAAAAGGATGTCCATTGTCACCAACTCTCTTTAGTCTATGGATCGTAGTCTATGGATCGATCAATTGGAACAAATGGTACTTGACTTTATGCAAGAAGAAGGCATTGAAGAGGTCTATTTGCAATGCAGTAATCATGCTTATGTTGTATGCGGATGATGTAGTGTTTCTAGTACACACTTTAGAAGATGCACAAAAGCTTATGGTTGCCCTTGAGAACTTTTACTTGCATAGTGGGCTGATTGTGGATGAATCCAAAACAAAGGTTATGCTTGTGAAAACCAACCATAAGGAGAACCATGAATTGTGTACAACAATGAGAAACTTGAAGTTGTTGAGAGCTTTAAGTACCATGGCCTTGAGGTTCTGTCCAGTCACAAGTGGCATGAATGTGCTATGCGTCGTTTGGAAGCGAGAAAGAGATCATATTATGCATTTGAGAACATGTGCAATGCGGGAAACATCAAGTGTTGGGTTCTCAAGAAGTACCTTTTTGATGCATTGGTGACACCGGTTCTTCTTTATGGAATCAAAGTGTGGGGCGGGAGCATCTCAAAGTCTACTTGGAAAGAGTTTGAGAATGTCCAAAAGCATTTTCTTACAATCTCTCTCCAAGTTAAGACACAAACACCATATATTCTCCTACTTCTTGAGTCAAGATCTCTTCCAATTGAGGTTATGGGCATGGAAAGTGTTCTGGACTACATGATAAATATACATCAAGACCCCTCACATCGACTTCTTACAATTGCATGGAAAGTTAGCAAAAAAGTTCAAAAGATGCATAAAAGCAAGATCTTGAGCATGGGATGGATGCAAGACATAAAGAAGTGGTTTGGGAGATGGGATGCATTACACTTGCTACATGATCCTTCAATTGACTCCCAAGTGAATGAATCTTTTCTATAACGCCAATGTACTACGGCGTGGGAGAAATCCGGTGGGTCACACTTCTCACATTACACCACCCATATTGCCCCCAACTACAAAACCATGTTCTTCGTTGAAAGAGGAAATCGTACTCAGACTTACATGCTTGAGCCTATCCCCTTGTCAACGATATGCACTATCACAACCATTTGGCTTAGCTCCCATTCCCTTCGATGCGAGACAGGGTGTTGGGACAATGGAGAAAAGTCAAATCAATTGTGCACATTATGCTCACTACAAGTTCGAGAGTCTGAGTACCATACTACTAGAGTGATCAGCTTTTGGTCACATCCGAACTTGCTTCTCTCACATTTTCAACCATGACCTAGATCTACACACTTTCCTCTCCCAGCCACAATGTGGGATCTCCATTGTGACTCTCATCACCACAATTTTGGAGCGTTGAGAGTCACTCATCAACCATACACATACCACATCACATGTAACTTTGGTCCCATAGGTCATATTTGACCTCCAAGGATGATAGTAAAACCTCTCTCTCTCTCTCTATCTCTCTCTCTCTCTCTCTCTCTCTCTCTCTCTCTCTCTCTCTCTCTCTCTCTCATGCTCTCCATCTCTGCATAATTGTTCCTTTCTATTTGTATCACAGTAGCAATTGTGGTGGTGTCATCAACAGAGTGAAGAGGCACGGTGCTCAATGAATAAGATCAAGTGGTGTTCAAGAGAGAGTACAAATTTCATATGAAGTATGAATATTGAGCGTGTGTTTCTTTGAGCTTAAGTATGAATCTCGAGCTGGTGTAGAAGTAAGAACTTGGCTGATTTATGAAAGAAGAAGCAAAAAAAAGAGATTTTAGCTTCTTTTTTTTCACACAATTTTTTGCATCTCTCTCTCTCTCTCTCTCTCTCTCTCTCTCTCTCTCTCTCTCTCTCAAACTCAATTGTATGTAGTTCATGGGTCTATCGCAAGGTTTTGGCACATTTTGGATACACTAGTGTAGTCAAATCCGCAAAATTTTCTACACCCATTTTTCCTTCAATAGGTTGATTTTTTATTTTTGGGTCTCAAAACACAATTTCTAGTATATCTCAAATCAACATGATCTAGGAGTCTAGTTTGGGGTTTTGGCATAATTTGGACACATTGGTTATATTAGAATTTTAAAATTCTATCTATAAGATGTTTTGTAGCAATCTGCATTGTTGATAAAGTAGAGGAAGAGAAGAAGAGAGAGACAATACATAGAGATTGCAACCCCAAAGTGTGTACAATACTGTTGAAAAAGCACAGGAAGAGAAGAAGTGAGAGATGATATACAAAAATTGCAACCCCAAAGTGTGTACAATACTCACACCGAATGCATATATATAGAGGGAACCTAGGGGCTATATATAGAACAACTATATATATAACTCAACAACCCCCCTTAAACAAAAGTCCTTAACTGTGGATGAAAATACCCTTGGGGGCTTAAGGAAAAAACCCACACCTCCATATATACACAACGTTATATTAATATATCATTGAATTGTACAAATAATTTGCTGAGTAGCTACATCACTCTTATTAATACAATGATGGCCTCAAAAGATACAAGAAAAATAGCAATCAAAATAGATTTCATGGAATAACTTCCATTGACTTTATCATCAAAATCATTCATCACCTTAACTTTGTCATATTCTAGATATGTGTAATTTGTCAACTTCTCAAAGTCAAGCACAATATAAAAATTGTTATAGTAATAGATAAAAAATACAAGAACAATGTATTTGGAGATGGTTTGCGATGTCTATTTTTTGACAACATTTGGAATAGAAAAAATATATTACGTATAAACCAACACAATATGAAACATATATGTGCATATATAATACCGGTATGAAAGAATTTGTGGGGTCCTTAATATACAAATATTTTATTCAATATAAATGAATAACATAATCATCATGGAAACACATCATGGCATCATGGAGCATCTCCATGAAGTAATAACCATCTCAATAACAAATGATCAGTAGGAATGATTCACAATCATCATGGAAACACATCACGTGCCCATCATGGAACAAGTTCATAGATTAATACCCATCAGCTCAATAACAAACAATCAATATTGACGATTAAATTTTGTAATCATCATGGAAATGCACCATGGCATCATGGAACAACTCCATGGAGATAATGACTATCTTAATAACAAACAATCATAAGAAATCATCATGAGTAGAAATTGTAAACGTTTGTAGCTATAAAACAAACCAAATTGTCAAAACGTACATCTTTGATGAATCATCAAAATTATAATTCATCAAAAATTATAGGCAATGGATAAAGAAAATTATTAAACCATAGGCTAAAATCATGCTTGGGTGTTACCGAAAAAGGACCTATTTCATTTCTACCTATTTGGTAGTCCCACATGTCCAGTTGGTTTTTGGAGGAAAGTTTTCTTCTTTTGATTTATATTAAATCTAGAATATAATTAAAAAAATTAACACCACTTCTTATGAAACAAAACATGAGTGGGTCTATTATGAAAGAGAGTACATTTGAACTCGTGTGACATATGGTCAAGCTATGTTGTGTGTCATTTTGGTGTGGGTAGTGTCAAGAGAATGTGTGCAAGCTTTATGATTTGTAGCTATACCTCTCATAGTCATACACTTGTCCTATTAGTGTGATGTCGATCTCTCTTATAGCTATGGTTCATTGTGGCAATGAGGACTCCTACCAAGGCTTCACCAGAGAAGAAGACAAAGTTTAGGTCCATGGATTCCAAAGCAAAGGGCATGGACACAAAGTCCCCTCACATGGCTACAAAATATCCTTGAAGCACCATCACCCCAAACATGAGAGTAGGCAAGGGGAGCTTTTCTATGGAGCACTCAACGAGGCCTAGAGTACTTTTTGGTGAGGATGAGAATTGGTCGACTACAAAATCAAGAGGTTTGTTTCCACTCCTTTGCATGTAAGGTTTTGGTGTTGTGTTCCAGGCTTGAGGGTGTCACTACAATAAACAAAAATGCAAACCACATAGGTTCAACATTGAGGATTATTTTATTGTATATTTTTTCACATTTCTACATACAAGAAGGTGTTAAAAAAAATAATCTTGAAAAAAATTAACAGGTTGAATAGAAAGAGGGTCTATTTTATTGGTGAAAAATTCACAACTAAGGGGTTTTGTAAATAGTGCTTGAATGCATGTGATATATAGGTTTAACATATACCCGGGAGCATATCGTGCTCCCTCCCCCCCCCCGACAAGTCCACTATGTAAAAATTGCATATAGCACATGCAAATAAGAGGTATTTAACTAATCCCTTACCTATATAATTTCAAGTATTATATGTACCCCTTATGTATGTATTTTTTGTAAAACAAATAGCCCTTATGTATGAAAATTTTCACTTTCTCAATTAAGAAACCCTTTATGTAAGTACATTTTTCTGTAAATGTACCTAATTATAAATCCCTTATTTTGTTTGCACATGCTATCTTACATATTTCCTAGTGGACGCCGCGAGCCGATCCCAAGGTTATATGTTTTGATTTGTGCCTAGTGACTTTTCATGCAACCTGTCCAAAAGATCTAAAGTTTTATTGGTTGGATGACAACTCATATTTTGTTATGCCCTACCTTTTTTCTTGGCATTCCATGCATGCAAGTGTATGTTATTGATCTTGAGAGCTCTCCACTTTTCTCTTTTTGCATTGCATGCATGCAAGTGTAGGTGCTCTGAGCTTTACACAAATTCAAAATTTACAGATCAACAAAGTAAAATAGGTAGCTTATATTACTAGAATTGGGTACTTTAATATAGTACCAAATCCTGATTGTTTATAGTACAAAAATTTGGTATGTTACAATACCCTTGAATTTGATATGTACCAGATTGGGTATGCTACAATACCCAATATGGTACTAAGAAGAATCATCTTATGTTATTTTTTACATTGTTGAGGTGTTGCCAAAGGGAAGGCATGTAGTAAGCATGCTTAGGTATTTGGTTTGGACAGTGAGGGCATATCTAATCCTTGGTGTTTTTGCATTGCATGAAAAGAAAGGGAGAAATACCCTTGCTTTGCTTTTGAGAAATGCCATGTGGAAACAAAAGACCATGTAGGCCATAAGGTAGCATGGGCTAGGTTTGGAGAGAGTGTACTAAATATGTGCGGCAACCATCCATGAGGGTTTGCGTAGAAGATTGAAACCTGTGAAGGGAAAATGGTACCTCCCATGGTGGCCTCCATCATTGGGAACAAATTTCAACTTCCTCACACCACAATCTCCCAATAAGAACTTCCTTGCATGGTATTTACTATTTGGAGGATGGTTTTCCACATACTAATGATGTGCCGGTACACTCCTTGGTTTGCAAAACACTCTCCTATATCATCACTTCTATAACAAATGAAACAAGTTGATGGTCTTTCTCGTGACAAACTTGTTTTGTGCATTTGATTGGAGTACATATACATGGGATACTCAACAAGCAAGTGTCCCGCTCTTTTAGCTTTTAAACAAAGTATAGATTCAACGCCTCAAAGCACCTAAGAGACACATCCACTATAGGATGAGTCCACTTGAATTTTTGGTATAGCTCAACCTGTGGGACCAAAACAATAAATCTGCAAAGATTTCAACTTCTTGATGATGTTAAAATGTCTATCATGTATAGTACCAATATTGAAATAAAAAATTGGTACTATCTTGTAGTATAGTACCAAAAGTGGTGCTCCACAACCACCAAAATTCAAAAGAAAAAGTACCAACGACTGTATATTTAAAGAAATTTATATCTCCTCTCTTTGGTTCAATATAGAACCTAGAAACAACAATACACAAATCATTTGGTGCTTCAAAGAGCCTTTGGTGGTATGAAAGGTACTGATCGGTAATCTTTACAACCATTGTCCATTCAAATATAATAGAAATTAAGATCTAGATAGTACCAACACACCAAAAATTTGGTAGTGTTCAAATAACTTTTAGTACTATACAAATTCACTGCCATGCAATGGACCACTTCCATAAGATGAGAAGTCCAAATTTGCTAGTGTCTTCAAGGATTTGGTGATTTACAAAACTATTGAAATGTAATAGAACACCAAATTGGGTACTTTATAGAGTCTTTGGTACCGTACAACCATTTCCATATATATAAAAGGCAAACTTGGTACTATTTTTATCGTTTTGACATTATCTAGAACCGATGCCATGCAAAAGATTACCAAAATGGGTACTTCACAAAGGATTTGGTTTTATATAGAGAAACCAGCTTTGGTACTGCACAAAGATGTTGGTACTATACCTGAAGCTTTGGTACTATAGAGTGAGGCTTTGTCACTATAGGTTTTGGAATCACTAATATCCAGTTGAACAATAAATTTGGTACTACACATGGGCTTTGGTAGTATAAAGCATAGCTTTGGTACTAAAAATGAATGTCTTGGTACTGCATAGAACTTTTGTAAGGAGCTATATACACTTGCTACCATATAGTCCCCACCAATTTGTTCTTAAGAATGTACCAAAAATTTTATAATTGCAAAGAGTAGTTATTACCTGAGAGTCAAAGATAGATGCATAGGATTTTTGACAACACTTTTCCTTCCAGCTGCAGGTCTATTATTGAATACGACCTTATTTCTAGGTGAAACTCTAGTGTTCGATGTTCAAAAAGCGTACACCAAATCTTTGATTTTGTTGGTGATAATTCTACCTCGAGGAAATTTTCTCTATCAAGCATTCACTGGCAATAGTTCATCCTCACCTTAATTCTCTAACTAATAACTCATAGTTGCTATGTTTCTTTGATGGATACCCAATACATTAGCAGTTTTATATTTGTCCATTGTTTTTAGGCATATGGTATTGTTCAAGGTCATTTTATAAAAAAAAACCTTACTTGCTAAGTGGGGGACATTAAGTTGAGTAAAAGTGTTGCATACACCCGAGAGAAAGGCGTCTTCAACTTTGTTGAAGTTTCAATTTTGTAGATTGATTTTTTTTTTAATGGTTTTAGAGTTGCTGAGTCCTTGAGTCTGCTTGCACCAACATCATGCCACAGCTACACAAATGTTCCTCCTTGACCTAGTTTCTAGTAATTCGAGTGCAAAAGGGGGATGCTTTTCTTTGCTTCTCTATTCTTGTTTCTTTGCAGTACAATAATTATGAAGGATAGCTTGATTATAGTGGGACTTGTCTCAATGTGAATACATATGAGATGTATTTGTGTATGTTTATCAATGGGACCACCTCCCATCACGTTGATAAAGAGTAAGTGTGAGTCACTGAAGCTATCTTCTCTTGCAGTATTGTCCATTGTCGAGAGAGAGAGAGAGAGAGAGAGAGAGAGAGAGAGAGAGAGAGAGAGAGAGAGAGAGAGAGAGAGAGAGAGAGAGAGAGAGAGAGAGAGCTATGGCTATGGATATTCCTTCCTAAAAGACTCGGTGGAAACACAGTCAATGTCATAAAGCAATGCATATTGTAAGTGCTTATATATGTATAACACTTGGGAATGCTCAGTAGTACTATTTGAGTTTTTATTTGTGGATGCAAGTGCATATTTTGATACGGATGTTTCATCAACAAAATGAGGATTACATTAGACTCTGAGTGACATGTTTATGTTTATAGTTGTCATTCATACTTGATGCAAATGATTTGTATGCTTTGCACATGCCTTGGTTGGTTGCATCCTCCTGGGCATAGTCCCCCCTGATCACTATTTTTTTATTTGGGTGAGCTTTGGTGAGCATCAATAATCCAAACTCATTTTTGCTTCTATTTCCACTACTATATGTACTACATAGGTGACTTCATCCTTCTGTGTAGAATTTCTTCCACTTTATATTTTTGCATAACAAATCCTAAAGAGTCTATTGTGGTTTTTATTATATAATATGTGCTATTTCCCTTTAATTTCTACCCAATTTAAGAATTCTCTATATCGGGTCCAACCTTTCACTATGGTTAAGAGCAATGAGTTTCAAGATGTTGTTTGCTGATGACAAATTGGATGGAAACATCTATCTATTGTAGGCTCACATGATGCACTACATACTTGTTTCCGAGGATGTATGGAACATTGTTAAAGATTTTGATGTTGTTAATCTTGATGGGTTGGTCACTTTATTGTTATAAGACGCTATGCCAATTAAAAATAGAACTAAATAGCGTATTGTTGATCAGGATTTTTTTGCCACACACAAAGAAGATATAGCAATAATAATGCGGCTACTTCCATTGCTCCTTCTTCAGATGGAGCACCATCTCTATAAAAAATCATCTCATAATATAGATATATCTAGTAAATTTGTTAAAAGAGGGAAAAAAGAATTCATTGCAGCTATTGCAAATCTATTGACCATCTCCTAGTTAACCCAGAAAATCTTTGTAATTCTATGAGAGTCTGTGATTTTAGCCAGATGATCTATGAGCAAGTTTATGTAAAATTAGAGTTGTAAAGTCTGAAATTGAGTTTGAGCCTTGTAAAGCCGGCCAATGGCCAAGAAAGCCCTAGGTATATAGCTCAATTTTTGTAAGTGGTAAAACACACACATTATCATTATAAAAAAGTTTTATAAATTTTGGAGCGTACGACTGAAAGCGGCTACTCTCACGCGCTGTCATTGATTTATCTTGAGCTTTGGTAATCCAATTTTTATTTTTAAAACTTACATTTTGTTCCTTGACTAATGCTCTTTAATTTAAGTATAATCATTAATTCTGTTGTGGTTTGTGACTCCACGTAACGAGTTAAATCGACTATTTTGGGTGCTCTCACACGCTTTGTAATTGATTTATATTGAGCTTTGGTAATCCAATTTTGATTTTAAAACATGCATTGTGTTCCTTGTTTATTGCTCTTTAGTTTAAGTGTAATCATTATCGATTCTATTGTGGTATGTGATTAGAAGTTAGCAGCTAAATCGATTGTTTTGGGTGCTTTAATGATTGTTTTTGACGTTTCGACCATAGAAGAGTGTTCCTAGACCATAGGGTGACCTTCTAGTATGTTCTGTTGTAGTTTTTAGGACCTTCATCTTGATTGATCGTGATTTTGGTACGTTGTTAGATTACGACCAAACTTGGTAGGATAGTGCCCCTTGGTGTCTTAGACCTCCTCTTAAAGTTTCCTACATTTGAACTTTATTTGAGTGTTGAAATGGCATGACGCCTAGTGCAATGACTTAAGATATAGGTAGTTTACTAGATTTGAGAGAGATAGATTTACTAGTGTGAGAGATGGCTTCATTTTGTAGGTTCACTTCTTGAGGTTGAGTCTCCGTGTCCCATCCGAGTTGCTTCCCTGAGTATTGACATTATGTTAGTGCCAGATATCTATTCTACAGATGTCCGTTGCGTAGCAACCCGCTAACATTGGCACCATTTCCGGGGATAGTGATCCTTCAGTGGTGAGTGGCATAGTCGTAGCTTTTACTTTAGAGACCTTTGATTTATATTTCCATTCCATTTAAATTTTAGCAGTCGGGTAGCTAGAATCAAGGTATAGTGCTTGGTAGAGGCTAGAAGTCGTGGACTTGCTAGATCTATTCTTGAGAGGTATTGGGACTTGTGAGTAAGATACAAAAGCATTTCATTCTCTATTTTTATATATGCTTTGAGCGTATTGTTACATCATCCATTTTTCTTTAAAATTTACACATTTGTTGGTTTTTGTTCATAGGATTCATTTGAGTACTTAAGAGTAGTTTAAGTAACAACCAAAACCATCAAATTGGCCTCAAAAGATTAGGGAAAACAAGTGTCAAAACCATATTTTGGTAGCCAAGACCATATGTTAGAAAATAGGACGTAGCTAAGTAGATATTAAAGTAGTTTACTTATTGGAGAGAGATAGTTTTCATAGATGAGATATTATAGGGTATAGAGAGAGAGAGAGAGAGAGAGAGAGAGAGAGAGAGAGAGAGAGAGACATAGAGCACACACAATATACATGGTTCAACCAATGTGCTACATCCACGGGAAAGCAGCCACTCAATGACTTTAGTACTTCAAACAAGAAGTAGGTTACAAAGGGATTATACTCTTAATAGAGCTCCCACATTGCTTCACTCTAAGATTCTGGTGAAATAGAATATTCTGGCAAGATTGGCCATGGAAATTTTGGTTTTTCAGCGAGTGATTTTTATTCATGTATGATGGCTTCTCCCATAATGGGGGCCTTACATATGTGCGTTCTTAATACTGAAAATGACAAGGGGTAAGTCAGGCTCCATACTTAACACCATAAACTGTGAAATTTTGGAAATTTGATGGTTAGAACTCAAAAATTGATACAAACCCAAAAATAAGTGCAAAAAGGGAAAAACCAAACCAGGAAGATCCAATCGAGAATGTTTCAAGCCAAATGGTGCATGAACATGGATTGCGATCCATGGACCCCTGTGACATTTTGGATAGAAACTGATATCAACAAAGAGTCCAGTGAGGTTCATATTACTAAATATACACTCTTGGTAAAAATTGACACAAAAAACTCATTCAAATCAAGAAAGTGGAAAAAACCTTCAAAGTCTTGGAAATTGACCAAAATTTAGGCCTTTTTGATGTTTTTGAATCCAAATCAAAAAATAAGTGAAAATCTAACCTCTACAGGGTGCATGCATACAACTGACTAAATTACATATTCAAAAGTGATCAAACATGGATCGTGATCCATGACTCCCTTGATCATTTGGAGCTAAGCTTTGAGCAATGACTAGGGACAACTTTTGTAATGGGCACCGTAGCAAAAAACAACAAAAAATTGACCAAATCGCCAAAAGATCAGCTGCTAGTCAAAAATCATAAGGCTTATACAAATATTTTCTTTTGATCAAGAAAAAGTCTTTTAAATTCAAAAATAAGTTGAGAAGTGTGATGCAAAGGATGCTAGTAATTACCAAGCCAAATTTGGGGTCCAGATCTGGTGAAACATGGACCGCAATCTATGTTCCCCTACTATTTTTTTCGATAGAGACTATACAACCTTGTATAGTAGAGACCAATACAAACAAATTGTTCAAAAGGAAAGGTATCAAAAAACTTCAAGAAGTGGGTCAAACAAGGCAAGAGTCATTCAAGGCCAAAAGTCGCTAAACAGACCTAGGAATTGACTTTTGGGTGACCTAAAGTGATCTAAACCACATAACAGGGATCAAGGAGTTGTGAGGGATCTATGTGCCAAGTTTCATTACATTTTGACACTAGGGTGCATGGATCATGATCCATGTCCCATTGTCACAGATTGAGCTCAGATTCATACTAGAGCTAACACCCATCCCTAGAAGCATAGTGGTATTTTTAAAATTCAATTTGGATTTGATGTATACAAATTGCAAGAAAATAATTCTTTTTGTCAAAAGTACGATAAAATTCTCATTCAAGCAGATTGTGACCAACATAGTGGTTGCACACTTATAGCCATCAAGTCAAAGCGGAGTCTATACCAGTCAATAAGGTGGGGGGCTATTGCAAAGGCAAAGAAGGGAATACGACCTTAACGCTAGAGTACAAAGGAGTAAAGACAATAACAAAACTTGATAGTGGATCCGGAGTAGCCATTGCTACAAAAGGAATCTAGGAGAAATGGAAAAAACCATCTCTCAACAAAACGCGCATGAAATTTCTACTAGCAGACGGATATGTTGAGAGACCCATAGGAATGTTGGAGCAAGTTATTGTGTCCTCATGCAGAATACAATACAATCATACTTTTGTTGTAGTTGGCTTCAAAAAAGGCAACATACTTAAAGTTATTTTGGGATGACTATTTGTGCGTCAACTCAGAATAGTTCAAGATTGGGTATATGACCATCTCTACCTATGGCATAAGTGTATCATAACCAGGGCCAAAACAAAGGACCATATTAACAAAGATGTAACCAAACCCCAGTAAAAGACTTTGGTGTAACTACAGATTTTGAAACACAATTGCCTGCTTGGTTGATGAAGCACAAGCATATTTGGATGTGCTAACTATTGGAGTGTAGAAGTCTATAAAAGGAAGAGTGCATCCTAGAGCGCTCGTAAGAAGGCAGTCACTATATGAAAGAGCCGTTTCTAGAGCAGTTTTTTGAACCCTTTGGATGGGATAAAATACTGGCGACTCTAGATGTTTTCATAAAAAAGGTGTTAGGTAAAGGTGGTGTGCCTCACTGTGTGTTATCCGTTTCTTCCAGCCAGTGTCCAACTACCCACATTTATCTCCTTGTTCTTTATACATACAAAGAATAAGGAGCTCTCACTCATTCTCACATCGTGCTAATACAGTGAGATTTGGGAGCTCCACCCCACATCCATGTGTCGTGCTCTCTCTCTCTCTCTCCTTCTCACTCTCCACATACGCACCGCATTTGTGCACTCACAATTGGTATCAGAGGTTTGGCGATGCATGCAACGGCTTCCCGACGAGACGAAAGCGATGGAGCTCGGCTATGGCGGCTTGAGCTCTTGGTTGAGGTGGATACAGCTCAACGGTGTCAGATCTTAGCTTAGACATATACTATTTAGATTGTGTAGCAATCCACTGCTGAATTTTTGCAGAGAAAGAGCAGAAACAAGAAGTGTTGCAGCTCATTTTTGCTATTTTTGGCTCCTGAAATAGTGTTTTTTGCATATCTCTATCACATGGAGTCGGATGGATAAGATCCAGGAGTTTAGGTTGGGGTTTTGGCACATTTTGAACATGACGGTGATGCCCATTTTTTAAATTCTACTCTGAATTACAGCAAGTGCAACAACAGTATGTTTATGCTGTGTTTTTGGGTCAAAAACAGAGGTTTTTTGCATATCTGTCACACTCGAACTTGGATACATGTGATCCACGAGTCTACCCTGAGTTTTTGGCACATTCCAAACGTGCTGGTCATATCAGAATTTTAAATTTTGAGTGCTGAATTTTTTGCAGCAGCCTGTCAATAATCTCGACATATTGAAGTTTTGTAGTTTGATTTCTACAGTGTAGAGAGTGATGCGGTTTGCATCTTTGGCTATGTATGGCACACTGTGGTGCTATGTGAGAGAGAATTCACCTTGTTTTTGCGTATGCAAGTGATACTTTGGGATATGACTTTTAGATTATTACACATCCGGACGTGGTTTTATGCGCATTGTTTGACTGTATGGGGCATCTCAGAGAGCTGTTTTAGCATGGTTTTGTGCAGTTTCATGCAATTTCATGCTATGTATGCATTATGCAGATATAGTTTGAGCTAGCCATAGCTCGCACGTAGCAAGTTTACAAGTTTGCAGTGTTTTTGGACATATAAACGTCCATAGAGATACTCGATCAAGAGTGAGCCAATTTGCCAAGCTTTTGGCATTGCATGTAGACCATTTGCTACTGAGATAGTGTCTATTGTCATGCGTATTTGGTGAAATTTTTTGAGCTTTTTCTTAGTTTCTAGGGGAAATTCTACCCGAATTTTCCCCAAGATTTCTCGCCATGGTTTATGTGTATTCGCATTTTGCTCTCTGATGGTTTAGTGGTCGAGTTGAATCCCACTCTGGTAGTTATCTGCAGTTTTTGGCTTGCAGTTTGGGTTAATTTTTGATTCATTTTTCAAAGAAAAATATGTTGGTTTTCCCCTGTCTTCTCGCAATAAAATTTTGTAGTGTTATGCCATCTTGTACATTGGTCGATACATTCCCACTTTGACAGTGATCGAGTGTTCACTCTCACTTTGACAGGTTTTGTCAGTTTGGACACTGTTTAATGTTCTTGTACCCACTCTCATAGGAGAGAGGAGAGGCTATTGCAGAGGTAGTGAGATTGACCATTTGCTCACCTTCTTTTCTTGAGATAGTGGTTTTCTCTCAGGTGGGAGAGTCTTGTGATATCGAGCATTGTTTATCATAGTTTTGGCATGGATATGGAGATACTTCAGGTTAGAGGTAGTTCTTGCTCACGATCACGACAGACATGTTGGCATTGCGGCCACGATGGGCATATTAGGCATCGTTGCTTCAGGCATAAGAGGCAGTGAAAGAGGAAAATGCATGGTGCTACTATGAGGACAGATGCTAGAGAGTATGCATGCGATGGGCATGTCACTTTTGAGTCTAGCTTGCCTTTAGAGTACTTTGTGTCTTGGGATAGAACATTGCCTATGCGTTTTCTACTAGAGGATCATGTAGTTCTTCACGTGATGCCACATCGTGATTTGTTTTTCTCTTTCTCTAGTAGGAGACTCAGTTTTGTGCGATTTGCTGATGGTTCTTCATATGACATAGAGGGTGCTGGAGATGTATGCATGTCTTTACCTAGAGGTGCATTGCTTACACTACGAGATGTACGTTATCTACCAGGACTCAGTCAGAGTCTCATTTGACTATGTTAGTTTGTAGAGTAGTGGACATTTTGTACTGGTTAGAGAGTGGTCATTTCAGATGCATAGGGGATCACAAGCAATAGCTAGAGGTGCTAGGAGTGGTTTGGTATACCCTTTGCATATTTCTGACACACAAGGCGGTGTAGTCTCTTTGTATTTGCAGCCATGTTTGGAGCGAGAGACGAGACGTGTCTCTTTTGTGGTTGTGTTGCATGGAGAGCAGGTTGTGCATTTGTCTTGTGGTGATGTTCACGCAGACAGTGGTATCTCTGGGGATGCACAACTTGGTCAGTCATCAGTTGACGTGACATCAGTTGATCCAGAGATTGATGCATTGTTCTATGATGTGATTGATACGTTTGAGGGTGACACTGTCCTTTAGACAATTGTGTGTGATTGCAGTGGTGCTGATTTTTTGGTTTTGCAGTCATTCTCAGTAGATATACCTTTGCTAGACGATGCTGACATGGTGATGCATAGTCAGGTGGTTCCTAATGAGGATGCATATGGCACTGAAGTTTCTAAGAGGGATAAGTTGGCACACATAGTTCATGTTTGTCGGCTTTTGACTCTGTCGTGTTTGACCTTTTGGTCTCTAGACCTGATCTTGCTTATGCGGTTGGTGCATTTGCAGTGAGAGTTGTCAATCGTGCGATGACTAACACTCGCATTGTGCATTGCGGATTCATTTAGGTCGTCATTCGATATCTGCATCAGGAGTGTCATCGTAGCTCTAGCCCTAGTGATATGCATATTGCATCTACACTAGAGCGGTTACAGAGTGAGCCAGTGAACATAGGTTGAGAGCCGTCTTCTCTCACCTCTTGTATATACTAGTTGTAGGCTAATCTTCTTGCTGCTTATCGGCACACAGCCTTTAGTGGGAGAATGTTAGGTAAAAGCGGTGTGTCTCACCGTGATTTGCCTATGTCTATCGGCCAGTGTCCGACCACCCACATTTATCTCCTTCTTCTTTATACATACAAAGAATAAGGAGCTCTCATGCTCATATAGTGAGATTTGGGAGCTCCACCCCACATCCCTGTGTCGTGCTCTCTCTCTCTCCTTCTCACTCTCCGTGCACGCACCACATTCACACACTTACATGAGGTAACCACCATGACCTTTCGAAAAACATGGTTATGAATAGTCCTCTTCCAGATGATAAATGATTTTTTGGCACCAAAAGAGAACATTGAAACAACAAAAACCAACAAAACAATGGACAGATAGTGGACGAAGTTTTTGTTTGAGATCTAAGTGACAATGATGAGGATAAATTCCATGATTCAAGGAGTGATGATTTGGGAAAGGATGCTGAAGACGAGCTCTCTAGTGGCTCTGACAATAAAAAATGTCCCAAAACAAGATGAGCCAATTTTCTACAAGTTTCCTAACCAAAAATTGAGGAGACAAAAGAGGTATCAAATGAGACAAACAAGAAAACAACATAACAAATTTGAGAAGCCAATGCCAAGATTGATGACCAAAATGCACTATCCCATGCTTGTGGGAGCAGGCAACTGTGTCCAAGACAAATCACTAAGAAACCATTAAAATTGACGAATTTTCGAGCGAATACAAAGAAGCAAAGCAAAGAAAACACCAAGGACACCACAAAAACATAAACCCAAATGTCCAAAATTGACTGCAAAAGTAAATACTGAAAGTTAAAACGGACTTTGAAATAAATTTGGACAACTAAAATGAAAAGTGAAGGAGTCTCTAACACGGAAAATTTTGATACATCCTCTCACTACAAGAAGTACACCATTCGAGACCGACATATTGTGATTGAATAACCAATGCAAGAACCTAAAGAACCGGGACCATCATATGATGGGCTTGAAAATGCAAAGAGAATTGATCTTGTTGAATGAGGGAAAGAACCAAGACTCGCTTATATTGCCATGGATCTCACCAAAGAGGAAGAGCAACTTTTGATAGCTACTCTCAAGCAATATAGAGATGTGTTTGCTTGGTCATACAAAGATATTAAGGGAGTGGATCTGAGCATATGTCAACATATGATACCCCTTAAGAGAGATGCTAAGCCTTGCAGGCAACATCCCTATACATAGAATGAAACATTTGTGAAGAAAATCAAAGAGGAGATAAACAAACTTAAGGAAACGGAGTTTATCTATGAGATCAAACACACAAAGGCAGTGTTGCCAATTGCAGCAGTACCCAAAAAGAACGACAAATTACAAGTATGCGTAAATCTTAAACAAGTGAATGCTACCACAATCCGAGATAAGAATCATTTACCCATCATAGATCATGTGATTGAGAGTTGCGGACAAGGAAGCTTACAGCTTCCTTGATGGCTTTTGGGCTATAATCAACTCACTATAAATCCAAAGAATCAGCACAAAATAGCCTTTGCCACATAATGGGGCATACTTGCTTATCAAGTGATTCTATTTGACTTAATCAATGCACCTACCACATTCCAAAGGCTAATGAATCATGTGTTCAAAGAGTATCTAAGAAAATTTTTAGAGATTTATATGGATAACTTCTATGTGCATTCTCTACGAAGAGTCAAAGATGTCAAGCACCTGAAGAAGATCTTTGAAAAGTGCAAGACTTATTGTATTTGCCTAAACACTAAAAAATGTTTCTTCATGGTAAGACAAGGTAAAACTTTGGTGCATATTGTGTCCAAAAATGGCATTTCTATAGATCTTGAGAAGATAGAAGTGATTGTTTCTCTTCCAAGACCCACCAAACTGAGAGAGGTACAAGACTTTATGGACCATTGTGACTATTATTGAAGGTTTATTTACATGGATAAAATTGTTGCAAAACCTCTCTATACTCTCATCATGAAATTTGAGTGAAATAAAGAATGCAAGAAAGTGTTTCAACAATTGAAGCATAGACTAATTGTTGCTCCAATTCTGAAAGCTCTTGAGTGAAACAGAATCTTCCACATTCATGTAGATGCATCGGTTTATGCTATTGGATTCATCTTCGCACAAAATGGAGAGAAAAATAAGGATTTTCCAATTTGTTACTCTAGTAGACAACTCAATAGTGTGTAGCAAAATTACACGACCACTAAAAGAGAGGGCTTGGGAATGATCTATATAGTCAAAAAGTTTAGACATTACCTTCTTGTAAACAAATTCATAATTTTTGTGGAACACCAGGCACTATTTTACTTAGTGAACAAACCATGCAATACTGGTCGTATAGTTCAATGGTTTACTATATTGCTAAAGTTTGATTTCAGGATAGTGGTCAAGAAAGGGACTACTCATCAAAGGAAAAACCATTTATCACAATTGATACATGGGGAATCACCTATTGGAGTTGATGATGAATTGCTAGACTCATATCTTTTCAACATACACATGGTACCGAGGTGGAGCAAATATGTGATACCATTGCTCACCATTGGTTCTCTATAGATTGGATGACAACCATCAATCATTGAGTGATCACGCTCACTAGTGCTAATAGTAGGACGACTATATAAGCAAGGAAGAGAAAAAATACTTAGGCTGTGTATAGAGCCATCCAAGAAAGAATTGTACTTGAGACAAGCCTACGTACAAACGACGAGGTTTCACAACGTAAAAACGCAGACTTACTAGAGATTGATGAGACTTGGAGTCTTTTGACCTAATACTCAGAAAAGTGTCCATGACTATGTTAGTTCATATGAAACTTGTGCTATTCAAAAGCTAATACAACATGCTACACTATTCAGGACAACAAAAGCACCCAAGTCGGAAAATAACATTGTGGATTACATAGAACATAGATTCTTGCCAACAAACATGAGTAGATCTAGACTATACTCAATCTAGAGAGAAGCAAAAAACTATGTCATCATTGAAGATAACCTTCATCGAAGAGGGATAGATGAAAACTTGAGAATTTGTGCCGCAGAGGAATGAGTACTTACCAATTCTTGATCAAGTACATGTCAGACTAGTAAGAGGTCACTTCTTGGCTGACAAAATTGCAAAATTGATACTCCTTGTAGGAATCTGGTGGCCTACTTTGTACATGGATGCAGAACATTATGTCAAATGATGTGATGATTGTCAATGAACAAAAGTACTGATGCGACGTGATGAAATGCCACTCAGAACAATGATGGCAGCAAGGGATTTTGCCAAATGAAGGATAGACTTTGTTGGACATATCTTACCACACCGACATATTGAATGCATGCTCAATACATCATAGTGGCCACAAATTATTAGACCAAATGAGTAGAATCCAAGGTAGCACCAAAGAACGATGCTAGAACAACAACGCAGTTGTTGAGGCCAATCAGCAGCTACTACGAGTTTTTAGATATACACTTTGGGAGGAAGCATTCAAGTTATTTCATCCTCGCCTTGTATATCATTTTCTACCTAAGACATTAGGAAAAATATGGACTCTCCATGGGCCTTGTAAGAATCCCTAATTTCAAGGAAGCCTGCCAAGATTAAGGGGGACAAAGGCTTTGAATGGGGCTGTTTTGGTAGGGTCTCCTCCACCTTTGATCCCTAAAAAGATAGGGGGAAGGGGGGTAACCATTTAAAAAGTAGGGAAGGGGGGGGGGGGGGGGGGGGGGGCAAACCATTTGAAAAGTAGGGGGTAGGGGGTCTTCTCTCTCTAGCTTTTTGGCCAACTTGTAAGTGGCCTCTTAACTCTCCCATGCCACCTAATCAAATCCGTGGGTCAAAGAGGTAAAAAAAGTGACTTTTTTCAAAAACTTTCAAATAAACTCTATTTCCCCCTAAAAAGTGGCCCCAACATATATACATATTAAAAAAATATTTTTAAGCTAAATTACTCATAATTCAGCATTTTTTGACTCCCTCCAAAAGTTTTAAGAAATTCCCCCCAAAATTGACCACCTTCCCTCCTAATCTAAGCTCCTCTCCTACACCCATCACCCATCACCCTTGCACCTGCACCTGCTACTGCTGCACCTACATACCGATCTCTCCATCCTTCAAGCTCCATCTCTCCATCCTTCAAGCTCCATCTCTCCATCCTACAAGCTCCATCTGTCCATCCTTCAAGCTCCATTTCTCCATCCTACAATGCCTCTTGCCAACGTGACCAATGTCCCAGAAAGCTCTTCACGCGGTAGGTCTCCAGGGCTTTTCCTACGCCTACCTCAAGAGTATGTTCTGACAAAGAAGATATGCTTGGGTACATTAACTCCAGCCAATGAACGTCGTGCTCAAGGGGAGAAGAATGTGGATCTCTGGACAGAGGGATGCTTGTACCCAAAGGATCCTTCTCTCAATGTCCACCCGCCTTTTACAAACCTTCCATCACTGTTGCAATATGTTGGAAATGGAGACCAAGATTTGTTAGTCTACTGCAAGAGACTCAATAGACACGAGATTTCTCTGTCCGAGATCTATTTGCGTCATTAATAGTTGTGCTGAATGGGAGTTTCCACAATCTTCAAGATCAGATGCAAACAGCTACTAGTGCGCTCGAGGAGGCAAAGAGCACTGTCGCAACCAAGGAAAATGAAATTAAAAAGCTTGAGGATACTCTCTCATACATGAAGAGTACTACCATGGGAGGTAGGGTGAGGAAACGGGAGTTGTCCGAAATTCAGACTCTTGCACCACGTGGTGGGGCAAGAAAACAAAGGGTGACAGCTATGAGGTAAGATGTTATGCCCCTCATGTTTTTTAAGTCTAGTACCGCTCATCATTGTTGTTTTGGGTTGTAGGAACTTTGTCGAAGAAACGTGCAGCAGCGAGAATGCGTCAGCTCGGGCATCTTTACTTCATTCTTGTTTCAACAAAGACGACTTTATTGGGATGCTTGATGCTCCAGAGGCAAAACACTTGAAAGACACAATCACTAAGAGAGTTCTTAGTGATTTTTCTAATATTGTCACTGACCTAGATATTCAGGATATTTGTGATGCTATTGGGATTAGTACGAAGGGCTATCAAGAAATACATCAAGTGTTAAAAGATGCATTAAGAAGTCAGGGAGTCATGAAGAGCCTATTCCCACTTCCTCACAGAGTGGCGATTGCCAAGAGGGTTTCAAATGAAGATGTTGTTCACCGATTAGGGTACTACTTGTATATTGAGGACACAATGCCTCTTCAGCCACTTCGTAGCAAATCGCAAGGAAGGAAGGGCCGCGGGAAGGAAAGCGGTGCTGTTTCTAACAGTGTGTTGCGGACCGAAGGCTTTGTTTACACCAAATTCAACAATATCTTTGCGGACTTGATACGATTGCAGCAGTCCATGGCTGTTTTCTACAATTTGAGTGATGCAGGTTAGTTTAGGGTTGCCTACATGCTCTATGATATGTCATAACATGCATTCTAAGGCTTTATATTGCTGGCAATTTTTGAAGGCAAGCTTGTGTTTGTGCTGAAGTTGGATGAGTGTGTAATTGTAAAAGGGAGAAAGTTGGAGAGAATGAGCATCACGCTTATGAATGAAGCCCTAGCTTATGCCAAGCAATCTTGCAATTCGAGTGAAGCGACAAAGCCCTCTTTTAGTGTGAAATCAGAGAAGGATATACGGTGGCTTGGTGCAATTGAAGTTCCAAAAGAGACACATGAAGTCCTTGCATGGATTTTTAGTAGAATCCCATGGGTCACAGAGGTCATTAAAGCTCAAATAAATGGTGAGAATCTCATGGTTCCAGGGCGTGGGGAGTTTGATGGTGAATGGCATTTAGGTGGTGATCTAAAGACCATAAAGTGCATGCTTGGATGCAAACAAGGTGCAAATTCTTTACTTCCCTGCCCATTCTGTGTGAAAGGGCACAAGACAAGTCGAGAAACTCAAGTGGAAGGTAAGGACGAAGATAATGATGATCATATAAACAGGGAGTGGCAAACTTCGGTTCTTTCATGTGATATACTAGAGGTGCCCAATAGGGATAGAAAGATCCTGGGTGGAACCCCATAATTCCCTTCTCCCTCAACAATGTTCACTTTTTTACATTGCATGCGTTTATGCGAACACTTGATAGGATGCTAAAGCATCACATTGATTATGCTTTCACAATGAAGCCCCTTCAACCGTCAAAAGACTCCTTGCAGGGGGTGGAGACACTCCTTAAAGAGATTAGATGTCATCGATCAAGGGTGAACATTGTAGCAGAGACTTGTAGGGAGAAGACATGTGAGGTGGCACAGAAGGTTTCCATGAATGGATCCAAGGCACGTCGGATTTTCAAGAAGATGTCAAAGTCTCCAATGCAGTTACCCAAGGCAAGTGTCAATCTAGCAAGTGAGAAGCGGTGGGAGTTGTGGAAATATCTTTGTTCATGCACGACGGACAAAGATCCCAATGTGGAGGTTGCTAACCAATGCAAGCTAGTATGGTCATCCTTTCAAAAGGTTGTGAAATTGATGAATCTTTCAAGCACCACTGTTGAGCAGCGAGAGGAGTTCAAGAAGGTGCTTTATGAGTTCACAAAGGCCGATAAGTATGGATGGTCTAAAAGCAAGATTACACACTACATGGTTTGTTTTAACGGACTTAATAGATATGCAATGTTTGAAAATGCAACTTTTTTATTGGCGTATCTTCTTTTTGGTTGTTTTAACACATTCTCTATGCGCATGTTGCATACTTCATGGACCGCTATGGTTTGCTTGATATATGGAGTACACAAGGCATGGAGAAGTCCCACTATTGAGCAAAAGGAGTCTACTTCAAGAATACTCGGCATGGTGGTGGTGGTTCACACTCCAACTACCTCCAAGAGATGTTTAACTGGTTTTTTAGGCACACCTTTGGGAGAACTCGCACTATTGAGAAAGCAAGAGAGTCGATGTTAGCAAAGCAGTTACGCAAGGCCTCCCGTACTGCAGCATCCGAGAAGTGGAAACACTCGTGAACGTCCCTTGGCCATGAGGCTTGGCGTGCAACTAAGTATCGAAACGGCAGTGTTTGGGTGTTGTGTCAGCCGTCCGCATGATCCAGGTTTACTTGTTAAATTTAATTGGTTTATTTGAGTTTTTCACTTAATTGGCCACATAGTGTGAAAGGGCCTAAATCCCAAAAAACCCTATTTAAAGGTTGAAGGTTCTCATTTTGTCCTTTTCCATACTAGGTGCTACCATGGCAAGAACAAAACAAATGGCAAGGATTGCATATCCAGAGGGCCCGGATGGCCAACGAATCCAAGCTACATCAACAGAAGCTGGAACTTCACAAGCTCAAGGTGAGGTCCACACAGAAGAAGCTGGAGCTTCAAATTAACATGGCCAGTCCTCTACAACAGCAAAAGAGAGAAGGAAGCATAGCCTTGTTGTCTATTCATCGGAGTCCAACGATTCTGAGGGCAACATGGTGGATGAGAGCGACCAAGGCAAAGAAACAAACAACCAAAAGTAGCCGTCAGAAGGCTCCGAAGAGACGCAAATGGATGAAGATCCCCCATGGGTTGGCGTCAAAATACAAACTTATGCCACTCACATGTCTACTGGGGGTAAGACACTCCCTAAAGGGAGTGGACCCACACCATCACATCCGCTCAATAGTGAAGAGCACAAATCAGATGGAGAGTGGGTGGAATCAGATTATGAGGTGTTGGAGGTGCCTGTGCGGCCAAAAAAGAGAAAGAGCATTGTCTACAAGAAGAGGAAGCAAGCTGCCCCAACTCGTGCAACAAATGCACCTCCCCGTCGACCTCAGAAGGTGCGAAAGCGCAGCTGTGCTTTTGCGGAGATTCGCCACTATCAGAAGAGCACCGAGCTCTTGATTCGGAGGGCCCCTTTTGCAAGGCTTTGCAGGAAGGTTTTGCAAATGTACAACACTCAGTTTTGGCTGGGTGCCGTGGCCATAGAAGCAGCCCAAGAGGCAGCAGAGCAATATCTAACTAGCATATTCGAGGATGCGAACCTATGTGTCATCCGTGCAAAGCGTGTAACGATTATGCCCAAGGATATGCAGCTTGCTCGCCGTTTGCGCCATGAGCAATAGATTGTAATTAGTCATCAAACCTTTTTTGTATTTACGGAACTTCCAAGATTGGGAAGAATTTGAATAGAAGCGTCTTTTGATTGTATACCCCACTCTTTGTGCATTGTATTTCTTTAATTGTGTACCATGCGATGCAGCAGTGGTCCATGTTTTGTCTACCTTCTTTTGTATGTATGTAGCTTAAAGCTTGGCATTGTGAAAACTCGCCTACGTTATGCACCTTGGCTAAGTGGGGCATGCACTTCCTGATGCATCCATGCTATGTGAAGCATTGAAGCAAGGAAAACATCATTAATGCATGGAAAAAGTTTCAGGAAAGCCTTGGAAAGGGCTTGGAATGCCCCCAAAGTGGCTACCACAAGGGCGCACATTTGGTGCTTCCAAAGGCAGATGGATGGACAAAATGTGCGCCCTTGTGGAAGCCATTCTTAGGGCATTCCAAGCCCTTTCCAAGGCTTTCCAAAAACTTTTACCAAGAAATAGGGATATTTCCCTTGCTTCAATGCTTCACATAGCATGGATACATCAGGAAGTGCATGCCCCACTTAGTCCATGTAGCATAGAATTTTTGAAGCATGGTTCTCTCTTTTGTTTGGGTTTAGCAACTGTAAATTATCTGGGTATGCTCCAAAATGGGCTTGAGATGCTCCAAAATGGGTTGCCACAAGGCGCGCATTTGCCCCTTCCATATGCTGATGGAAGACCCAAATGCGCACCCTTGTGGCAGCTCATTTTGGGGCCTCCCAAGCCCTTTAGTAGGCATATCAATAACTTTGGAATCCAAACATATAACAAAGTAGGCATATCAATAATTTTGGGGCCTCCCAAGCCCTTTAATAGGCATATCAATAATTTTGTTGCTTCTCATACACATTGGAAGCCAAACATATAACAAATTCAAAAGATTGCAAGTAAGAGAGATTCATAGACACCAAAAAGTAGATTCATTAAGGAAATCAACGCTTTACATGGTATTGGGATTTTGCTTTAGGATCTTTCGAATTAAAATTTTTTGGCACTTGGCCTTTTGGGGTGGCTCCCTGGTAAGCAAGGTGGTTGTGATTTCTTGGGTGTCATTAACCCCTACAGCTTGGTTCATGCCGACATGGGCGATGAGGCGCCCGCAAAAGTTGACACCGAAAGTGGATATTGAAAAATCTTTCTTTACAAGCACTACAAGGTTGGCCGATATGGCAAGGGTTGTTAAGCACAATGCCTTGGAGAGTGAACGGAGGGCAAAAATGTTGTAGCGTCCATTGGGGGAGTAGTTGGCATGCACAAACACCACGACACCAGTCGAAAGTGTGTTGAGGTAGTGAGCAAGTTCCGCTTGAGGTCAGAACGGCGTCCTTCTCCCCCCTGACCGTTGCGCCCAGGCGTCAACCTCCAAAACATCCTGCAAAACATAGGTTTTGTGAGAAATATGGCAAAAAATTAGTTATAATGTTAACAAAATCATTTGTAACAATAAAATTTAAGTGAGCATCTATACCTCTTGTCTACGATCCTCCTCATCAGCATCCGGGTGCAAGTAAAGATCCACACTTGACTTCCCCTGTGGATCAAGCAAAACAGGTGTTCTAGCAGGTGATGGTGAATCCACTCTTGCGCGTTTAGCCAAACACATGGCTTTCTTGGCCACAAACTCCTCCTTAGAGACCTTGGCCTCTCGACCATTGCCACCTCGGCTTGTGTGATCGCCACTGTGTCCACCACAATATTCCCCATAGACAGTAGGAGATCATCGTCATGGGAGGTGGTGGTATTAACCTCAAACTTTCCATGGGCATCAAGGATGGCGAAACACTCATCCATGCGAAGCTCAAAAGATTTCTCCAGATCATGCAAAAACACAAACTCCTCCCCACCCAACACAATGGAGGAGAAATGGGTAATCTCTACCTCAGGGATGGCATCCCGAGTGCTGGTTCCTTCTGGCGGCAAATGGAGAGGCCTCCAAGAGGCCTTGAATCCCTACAGGGTAGGTCAAGGCAAGCGTCCTCTCCTCTGCGGATGTGTCAATGGCTGCGGGCTTGGGTTCCTTCACATCAGCCAGGACCCCGCCGATCTGTAAGTGTGGTAGCACTACGTCAGGGCCTGGTGGGCACTCATGAAGGAGGAAGATCATTATGGCCTGGACAAAGAAAAAAGTGTTTCCAATCTTCCCCTTACGCATTGCTCGCATATCATCATCATCTTCAAGCCGCACATATTGTCCGGCGGGTTGTGCTATGGTGGCAAAGCCAAGCCGCTGATGAAATGGCCTGTCCCCTTTGTAGACGTGGTGTAGAAGGCCCTCAAGGACCCATTGCCCTTGCCGGTTTGGTAACTCAACAATGAATCTCCCCATCCACGTGGAAATGTATGAAGTGATGTGCTCAAGATATTGAGAGTGGAGGGTCAAGGTGGTTTCCAAATCGGGTTGGGTTGTGAAAAATGCATGAAGCTCAGGGCGATTTGCATGCCCAGTCTCACTAAGGAATGCATCTAAAGCACTAGTTGTAGCCATGCTTTCTCTTTGCGTAACTGGGTATGCTAGGTCTCCCTGCAATGCTGGGATGAAAATGGTAAAATGAGGAGGTGGTCCCCCTTATATAGACATATTCCATCTCTAAAAAAATAAAAAATATGTTTTTTAAAAATAAAATCACACAATACCTTAAAACTCAAGTACAAAATCAAGTACAACACCCTAAAAATTTTCAAAATCTTTAATAAAATATCCAATATATAAAAGTGTAAAGTTACAAGCCAATTCACTTAGACAGGATGACTTCGTCTGTAGCCCAATCTTTGTAAACAAGCATAGTGGCCTCCATCCGCCTTCCAATCTACACAACCAAAAAATGGGCAATCAAGATACAAATACCCAGAAAAATTAAGAAAAGGTAGCTAATCAAGCACAAAGCAGACCTTGCATTGTTCCAGTTTGAAACTTGCATTGCCGACATCCTCGAATCCCATTATGACAAAATGTTCGCGAATATTGGCAAGAGTCCAATGCGGGTTCACTGCAACCACCTCCACCTCATTATTGGGCATGCGGACACGAATTTCAAAGGATTGAACCTATTCGGCCGTGAGCTGCAAGGGTATCCATTTGCCACGTTTGTGCATCCACATTTCGTAGCTAAACCATGCATACAAGGTGCACCTTGCCTTCAAATATCGAAGGCAAAGTTGTGTGGGGGACACACATTAGGAAAAGTTTGGACTCAAAAATGGGCTTTGTAAGAATTGTTGTTGTGGCATAGCTTTCAAAAAGTGGGGACCGGTAATTTTTTTGCAAATAAGATCCAAACTTGTCGGAGGTTGGATATTTAGAATCTACTCTTCAAATGCTATCTATTGATATATAGCATGCATGTATCGGACATTGCCTTCATGTAGATCTAGAAAAAGGTGATTTTAGATTACCGTAACGGTAACAAAACCTGGCTGATTGAAAAAAAATGGCATAACTTTCATAGAAGTCATCCAAACTTTTCGGACCTTGGCTTTTTAGAATCCATTTTGCAAGAACTTTCCAATGATAGGTCATATCATGGGGTTCTAAGCAATATTTAGAGGGGTCTACCGGGTTGCTTTCTTTTGTACAACTTTGATGATATGGCACTCTTAAAAAGGCCCAAAAATGAGTTCAAAATTTTCCTAATGATTACACTTGTAACGGTCACCATCATGCAAACCGTCAACATAGCCCCAATTGACACCTAGAATAGTGTCCATTGCATCTACGTCAACTTCTTTGCAAACAAACATTGTCGGTATTTCCACAATCGGCAGAGAGTGGAATGCATGCACAAACAAATGGATGGGACAATGCTAACTGAGACCCACCGATCTGGTTGCCTTACCAAACTTTCGGGACCCTTGGAAATCTTGCAACACCTTACACTTGAAAGAAAGCAAGGCCCAATGGTCTGGAGTTGGCCATTCTGCACTCTGCAATGAGGGTGTCTCCATGGCTTCTAACCTACCATAGCCTTGGCTTGACTTCGGTAGCACGTACTTGTGCGAGTACATAAATATTCGTTGCTCAGTAAGTTTTCTCGATGAGACATTAGGAAACATAAGCTCCCCAGTGTGAGCATGCACAACCATGAACGTGCCTGAGAGACACTCAAGCGGCTGCTCCTCAACTAAGCTGGATGGAAAAACATCTTTACAAATGCCCTTAGTCAAACAAAATGATCGCATGCACGTTAAACATGATATATGCATGGGATAGCTAAACCATGAGGACTTACAATAAGGTGCAAATTGAGTCAAAGCTCTCTGCAGGTGGATCTGAGCTGCACTGTACACGTGTTGCACGATGGCCACCATTCCGGACTTGATTTCTTTGAATGCCAATAGTCTTCCCTTCCACTGGCGTTCCAATACGCCTCGACATCGTACGCGATGAGGTCCAGCACTGGACGGTTGCATGTAGACCCATGAACCTTTTTTGGACTACCTGTGGGATCCATTCCCCCTCTGAATTTTTTGTGTTGTGCAACACAATCTCCTGTATCTCTGGTTTGGGCCGTCTATGCGTGTTAGTGGTAGACAAGTTGGGCCTTGGAAGGGATTGGGAATGGGTGGGAGAAAGGTGAGGGAGAGAAGTGGGAAAGGCTGTGGGCTACTGTGTGTGGGTACTGTGGAGATAGAATGAGGAGCTGAGGGAAGGGTGAGGTGAGCTGCCTATGGTGGCTATGGTGGCTTTGACAGTAGAGATAGAGAAAGAGGGGAGGAGTGAGAGGTAGAGAGGATAGTGGTAAGCTGTGGGCTATGGGGTGTGGGATTGTAGAGGGTTGATGGAGGTGTGAGAGAAGGGGGAGCTATGGAGAGAGGAAGAGAGTGGTGGAAAGCTTTTGGCTATGGCTGCCTTTACTGTAGAGAGAGAATGGGAGGAGGGAGAAGAGGGAGAGTGTGGGAGAGAAAAGTGGATTTTGGGAGGGGAATTTGAGTTTTTGAAGTTAGTATATGTTTTGAGACAGTTTTGGAGGCAAATGAGTCAATTTTGACAATTTTAAAAAAAATCATTTTTTAGGATTTTTAAGCCTGCGCATTTTTTCTTTTGGGAGGGTCCCTCCCTCTTTTATGACACCTCTTTCCCCCTTTTACCCCCCCCCCCCCCCCCACCCCCCACCCCCCAGCCTCCCTCCCCCCACTCTCTAAGAACTAAGCATTGAAGAGGGAGACAATTAGGCTGCACCCTACCATTCCTCCCCCTCTAGGTGATATCCCAAGAGCCCTCTCATTGGTTCTCGACCCAAGGAGAGTCCATATTTTTCCTAATGATCACGTTTTGGTGCCCGACGGGCAATGTAAATTCCCAAGACATCTTTTTGTAAAATATACTTTGCGGTGAATCCACAAACATGAATGAGTAAATAATAATACATTGGCTTCTTTACCAACTAATACATTTTGTTAAATCTCATAGTTTTTATCCTCACCCCATCTCTAGCCCTAGATATATGTGGAAAAGCCTCATTTTTGGGCACACAATCATTGTAGCTCACTTGACAGCTTGTGGTGAATAACGACCTATGCTTGCACGCATGCTACACATTTTATTAGTAAGAGTAGATAATGAAACTTCTTAAGCTGCTTCTCTAAACTCTTAGCATTATGATGATGGTTTTCATGTTGTGTTTGAGTGTGTGTGCAACACAATGCGTGGTTTTAGCTCTAGATTTCCTAGTGTGTTTATTTGCTTGGTTTGAGTTGATAATGGTGTTTTAAGTGAAATTAAGCATGGACAAAGGTAATTAGGCCTTAGGAGGATCCAAATGACCCCTCATTCATCATTTTGGTGAAGGTAAGAGGTGGCAACAATTGCGGTTTCTCACCTACCTGACGGTGACTTTCGCAGGTCTTGTTGTTTGAAACCTATATTGCCTATAGCCTAGAGACCCCTAATCTCAAGTTTCATGTCATTTGGAGTTCACTTGATACCTCTACGACCATTTAAGTGTTAGTTAGACCGCATGGGAGACTTAGGCATTTTGGCTCTTTTTTCATCTTACATGCTTGTGACACCTTTCTCCTCAGTGCATTGTCATTTAGGACTTTGCATTTGACGTTTCCATGCACTAGTCGGGTTGACTACATCCTCGGATTGACATATTTATGCTGGTTTAAGTTCTCACTATGCTACATCATCCGATCGTGACGTTCCACCAACATTGGCACCATTGCCAGGATGTGGGACTTACACTAGCAAAGGAGGTCACAATGAGGTTCTTCTTTACCTAGTGCCTGAGTGTTACAATTTTTTTGTTTTGTATATATCTTACTTAGGGAGAGTCAATGAGGCTTACTGATTTCACAGGTAGACCAAGGAGCCGTGCATTCTCCTTTGGCATGCCTTTAGGCTAGGAGACTCTAATTGATTGGTTTGTGCTTTGGCATAGATTCCACCCTTCAGAGTTAGGGGTAGGATTGTTGATTGTGGTAACTTGGTGTTTGGTGGCTACGGACATCCTTCTATCGTGCCATTTTTTTCTCACCTTCATACTTGTTTTAACTTCAATTGTGTACATCATTTGCTTTAATTTTCTTTTAGGAGTAAAGTAGAAAATCAGTCTTGGTGTTTCTTGAGAGCTCTAAAGTCACCTTGGTGACCATATCGCATCTCTTGGATACCATAAAGTGACCAAAAACGCAAAGTGTGCAAAACTTAAGATTTACAGTTGAGAAATTCGTGTTTGTACACTTGCACATGCATTAGAAAAGAAGATCTCAAAATTTTGGTTTCTTTTGGATTTGTAATTTTTTATTTAGGTTGGCTTGTGCATTTTTTACAAAGTAATGACGAAAACCTCAATTGTGCTTAAAGTAGTGTTCAATTAAGTATTGCATGTTGTTTTTGGAAAGCCCAAGAGGTAGGGAGTTCACCAGAGACCAGCCAATCATCACCTTTCAAAAAAGGACCCAAATTTTGAGTAAAAACCACAAGTTAGGATCTTTTTCGAGCATTTTTTACTTGTTTACATGTCAAAACTGGTCCAAACAGGGTATGCACACGCTTAGAAGACTTTATAGAGGCTAAGCTATCAATTGGAGCTGTCAAAATTCCAAAATTCTCTTATTGGCAACAATCAAAGTTACTGCCACCTGTCCCATTTCACAGATTAAGCATATCATTAGGACACTCATACTCTCTATACAGCAAGAATCCACCTTTCCTAAGTCCAGAAGGTCTATAGATTAACATATCAAGCCAAAATTATCCATAAGTGGCCAAAATTGAATGTTTTTGTGTCACTAGACTGACCAAATCTCATCAATTTAGGTCCAACATAAGGGTAAAATACTCCACAGAGGGCACCCTAGCTGCAGGAAGCATCAAATCTTTAAAATCCACCAAGTGATAGTGATTGCTATCACTACCATACATGTTTGAATCAGGCAAAAGTGGTGCCATTTTTTTCCTAGCAGTCCAAGGATCCCATATATACCTTCCATATTCAATTTGGATAGGTGAAAGCCCTTAAAACCCTCAAAAATTGAAATTCCAGACCAAAATTGCAGGTCCAAGGTGAAACAGAGGTCAAAAATTAGTCATTTGAAGTGATAAATGGGAAGTCCTAGAGGTAATGAATCTATAATAATTGGCTAGACAGAAACATGTACTAGTGGCAACTATCAGGGTTGCTACCACCTGGCACAATTTCATCTCTAAATCTTACCAGGAGGATCCTCAAGCACTATACTTACAAAATCCACTTTCCACATGCAAAAAAAAAGTTTAGAAATTGGGTAAATCAAGCCAAAAGTGCTTAAGCAATAAGACTTGGAAAGAAAAAGTGTTTTTGGACAAGTCAAACCTCAAAATTTTAGGTCATCCATAGGTGCAAAAGACTCTACAAGTGATAGGGAAGCTCCAAAAGTGTCAGAATTCAAAAACCATAACAATGGCACCAATTGTGGTTGATGCCATTAGTGCCAGACTGGACTAGCTGGGTTCCATTTGATTCCTAGTAGTACAAGGATCCCAAATATATGTTCCTTGACTCTTTTGGACCAATAAAAGCCCCTCCAGCCACCCAGAAACTAAATTCTAAAGCTAGATTATGATAATTGAGCCAAATAGACACCAAAAAGAACCCAAACACCTCAAACAAAGTGCAAAAAGACTTTACAAAGGATAGGTTATCAAACTATAAGTGTAAGATCTGAAAAAACTCTCTAGTGCTAGTGGTCGCAATTGGTGCTAGTGATCGTATTCACCGGCCACCTACCCCAGACATTGATTGTAGTAGTCACGGGCCTTAGAGCACATTGAGAGAGGTCTTTTGAAAAAGTTACTCGAGAAAAACAGACACCAAAGTCAAGAACTCCGTGAAAGTTAGAGACTACACGTGAAATTTTTTACCTTATTTTTGTACATTTTGCCAAATTCTTGTGTAGTTGTGACAAGCGCACTCAAACAGCCGAGAGGTATCCAGAGCATCCACGTGACAACATAGAAGACTTTAAACCCACCTACCAGGTAAGAGGTTGGGTTTGCAACCAAAATCTTTATGTGAATTCATGTATTTAAGGTCAAGAAGCTATTTGCAAAGAGACCATAGAACACCTATTTAGGAAAATAGGGAAAAATTCACACATTTGGGACAATTCTTTGTGTCTCATGGACTTGAGGTAAGGTTGTATTGTACTAGGTTGTTGCACATATGAAAACTCAGATACAATGTTTAGTGGATGCTTATGAGTCTGCAAGATCCAATATGGTCCGTTTTCAACAACCATACTATACACTAGAGTGTTTTTGCACATGTTAGTTTACAAATACACACACACACACACACACATGCTCATGCACCCAAAATTTTCTTCCCACACATTCTTCATTTGATATAACAATTAAAATGTAAGTTGCAAGAAAAACTTGGGTGACTAATGTGAGAAAAAACACATGGATTCATATTGAATAAGATTTCTTGAAGATTACAAAGGTGGGATGTCATTATCAATGTTGAAATAGCTATGGGTGGACTAATTGGACCCATTGCTAGAAGATTACGAAGTTGAAAGGTGAATTCTAAGCGATCATTCCTCTTCATTTTCATTGACATTTGATGGTGCCTCATGTTCCTCAAGTTTCAACTGACTCTCTTTGGCCTTGAGGATTATTGCCTTTGGAATCTTGATTTTCTCAGGAATTCATCCACCCTTGGGCTTCCATGCCGAAATGATGCAGCTAGTGTCTTCCCAACGTTGAGGATCATTGATGTTCTCTCTCTCTCTCCAATACTTGTTCCAACAATCCTTGTAAACCTCCACATCACTTGCATTCTTCTTCTTTGAAATTGGTGCCCAGTATTGTATCATCACTTGAAGATAGGTTGCCAAGTCATTGTTCTGATCAATATCTGTTGTGCTGCCACTCCTAACCAAATTGGGTAATTTTCATCACAAGGTTGCACAAGTACAAAGTCTCCCTTTGCCACATCAAGAGTTGGGTTGAACTCCTCAGCAGGTTTGTTGCGCATTGGACCACAATAGTGGCCCTCTATTATGTCAAGTGCTTCATCTAGACCATCTTCCAATGGAACTTCAAGAGGATGATCTTGTTCACGCATACTCCTTGGCCAAAAGTCATCAAATAAAGTGTTTTCACTTTGTCCAGGGTTTTGCATAGATTGCATGAGATTCTCCCAGTACATAAGAACTGGGTTGATCCACCTAGCATACTCACTTTCATCTCCTTTCTCTTGCAAGTGATCTTTCCACCAACTAACATACTTCTTTATTCCTTCCATAACTTTCTCACTATCTTTAACATACTCAAAGGGTGGTATACTTTTGGAACACCTTCAGGAAGCTTGGCTCCTCCTTGGTCATTTCTCTTCCATAACTCTATACCATTTTCGGGTAACCAATCCACATTTTTAGGGTGCACTTTGTACACATCCATAAAGGTCAAGCTGGAGTCTACCAAAAATCAGGTGGAGCGTGCTAGATACATGGCACAGAGGAGATCACACATGTTGCAATAAATGAGCTGTAGAAATCTGTACTATGCTTGGAGGAGCTCTTCAGAAATGAATCCAACCAAGTTCTTGTGCATTATACATGACAAGATGGACCAGAGTAAGACTGCTATACCACAAATGAAACCAGTTCCAAAATATCTCAATGGAGTTGAGAGGCTTCCAGTATCCTTGACAGGAATGCTCACTCATGGACATGGAAAACAACTTATGGTCACTTTGCATTGGGATTATGGCCGAGTGATCCCAACTTCACAATTGCATCTCTCTCAAAATGTCTAAGAAACTTAGAAAGAAGAGATAAACATATGTTTGGTGACTTGAGCTTAGAAAACTCAAGTGTAGAAGCATGAACAAATATTTTTGATTGTATTTTGTCTACAGCTTCTCTCTATCACCATATGAAAGTGCTTAAGGAGAAAAACCAGTACTGCAAGGGACAGAGTGCTCAGAATGAAGAGGCGGAGACTGATCTAATCACAAATGTGAATGTGGACACTGAGAATTTTGCTTCTAGACAGGGAAATGATTGTCCAAGGATGCAATCAATCTTTGGTACTAATGCACATGTACAGGAGGATGGCAATGTATTTGGGTTCAAGAGGTTGCCAAGAACATTGCTGTTGCAACTTGACAATTGTGGTTCAAAAAATAAGAATCGATATGTGTTTGCATACCTATCATTGTTGGTTGCACGAGGAGTCTTTGACACTGTACAACTTGGATTTCTTATGGTTGGTCACACTCATGAAGACATTGATGCATTGTTCAGTCGCTTTTCTGAGAAGCTTAGAAAACAAGCCATTTTTACATTTCCACATTTGATGAAGATCTTTAGTGAGTGTGTTAGCATGCATCCAGTACCTTTTCTCCTACAAAAGGTGGCAGACTTTAAAGGATTTGTAAAGGGGTTCTTACATGATGGAACAGATAGCTTAGTGGGTCATTCAAAGCCATTGCAATTTAGGTTCTATATGAGTGATGGAATACCTTTGATGTAGAAAAGAGTCGGAGCTTACAAGAAGGTGAGGCTTCAAAGTAGTTGCATGAGTGGCTCAAACTTAAGTTCGAGCCTAGTTAGTCATATAGTTTTCTTTTAGGATAGGACATTAGTTTGAGTATAGGTGGGCTTGGAGATTATGCTATGACAATTTAGCGTTGATGGGCATTCAAAATACAATGAGTTTTTTTTCTCAGTTGTTTATGTGTAAATCGATTCTTGGTGATTATAGTCCTGGTGTTTTATGTGTTGGTAGGACAATTTTACATGCAAAAAGGTGCAATGAAATCGGTTAAGGAAGAGGGTTGGTGGAGGTGGGTCCCTCACTCATTGATCCTAAGAGGTTTTAGCCAAGGGAAGTCAAAACTATGTCCAACTTGTGAGTATTATTTTCCCAAAACTCTCAAAAAACTAGTTCTAGACACCCCTAACTTACTCGAATTTTTTGACCCCTTAAACGTCGTTTTTTTTTTAAAATTGTTCATAAAACCTGTTGTTTATGTAAACAACAGTTTTCTGAACAGGGTTTGTTCAGAAAAGCGTACAGCCGCTCTCAAGCTACAGGCTCATAAAAAAAGTTTTGCAATCGGACTCCGTATGTGAAAGTTATGCTGATTTTCGTGAAAAGTTTTTTTTTCACTTCTTTTAACCATTAGTTTTGGTCCACGCATGTGAGTTTGCTGATCTAACCTTGGTAGGGTTGGTGGGAAAAGCTATTAAAGGCTTTTTAATGCTTTTAAAACCTTCTATATTATAATAGGTTTGGATTTTTCTATAGACTGTGACGAATTCGACGACGGCGCGATAGGTGAGATTCTTTACTCCCGCATCTCCTTGCCCTCTGCGAATCTGCTCGCGGCCCCACAAGGCTCTTTTCACAACTCTAGATTAATTCTCTATCTCTCTCTCTCTCTCTCTCTCTCTCTCTCTCTCTCTCTCTCTCTCTCTCTCTCTCTCTCTCTCTCTCTCTCTCTCTCTCTCTCTCTCCCTCTCTCTCTTCTACATTAAAACAGGGTTTCGGTTTGTGTGCAGACAGTGAAAAAACTGATGACGACGTGATAGGTATGGCTCTTTACTTTCCCATCTCTCTCTCCTCTATGAATCTATTTGCAGTCCCAAAACGCTCTACATTAACTGTGTGTGTGTGTGTGTGTGTGTGTGTGTGTGTGTGTGTGTGTGTGTGTGTGTGTCTTTCTCTTTTTGATTGCAGGTGAAGATCTGATTGCAGTTTAGATTTGAAATTTGAATTTCAAATTCGAAAGGCTTATCCAGGTGCACTTCTTTGTCTCTCTCTCTCTCTCTCTCTCGTGTGTGTGTGTGTGTGTGTGTGTGTGTGTGTGTGTGTGTGTTTGTGTGTGATATCTTCTTCTAATTTTTCTGTGTAATTACCATCAACTCCTCTTAATCACTCCCTAATCTCTCTGTGTAATCTCCCTTGCCTCCTCTTAATCACTCCCTAATCTCTTCTAATCTCTCTATGTAATCTCCTTTGCCTCCTCTTAATCACTCCCTAATCTCTTCTAATCTCCCTTGCCTCCTCTTAATCACTCCCTAATCTCTTCTAATCTCTCTATGTAATCTCCCTTACCTCCTCTTAATCACTCCCTCCCTTCCTCTTAATCTCTCCTAAACCTACATCTCAAAAGTTCAGTCTTCAATATCATTCTATTAGTTTCTAATCTCTATTTAATCTACTTCTAATGACTACTTATACTCATTATTGTTTGCTACCGTCTCCTTAATACACCTTTTAAACTCTATCATTAAGTTAATCAAACTACAACTACGTCTAAAATCACGCTCTATAAATTGAAAGTAAGTGTCTATTCTTTAATTAGAGTACTTAATCAATAAGTACTTTAATTAACTATTTTTAAAAACTGTAATTAAGTAATTAATCTACTTAAAGAAAAAGATAGATAACAACACTTACTTGGTTGGGTACTGAGTGTGACATTTCCACTTGACGTAGATTCTTTGCTTTTGATATTTAGCTCGTTTTTGGTGCCTTGTTTCCTTGTTGAGAAACTAGAACAATGAGCTGATGTAGCTTAAACCTCACCTTCTAGTGCTCTCAAAGCACTAGCATATTCCACTCTAGTGTGACCTCATGAGCTTATTGTGGATATTTTAGCATGATAGCGTTGCCTCATGCAAGTGCTTGAGACTTAACTAGGGCTAGAGCATAATATCTCTAGGGAAAGCGGCTCAAATTTAAGTTTGAACCTCGCCTACATATGCTATTGTAGCAAGTCTGGCTTAATGGAATCCTTGTGGCTACTTAGGGAAAGAGGCTCGAGCTTAAGTTCAAAACTTGCCTACATATGCTAATATAGCAAGTCTGCCTTGAACTTAAGTTCGAGCCTCAACTGTATATGTTACTTTAGCACTAGGTTGTACGGTTAGCCTCATGACATCTGTGTGGCTACCAATGCCAGTAGGCTCAAACTTAAGTTCGATCCTCACTTGCATATAGTATAGTAGCACCATCATGTAGGGCTTGTTGCTACACGGGGCATAGAAGAACACCTTTAGGCTCGATCTTAAGTTCGAGCCTCAAGTGCATATTCTTTAGAACTAGGATGCAAGGCTTGCCTCCTAACATCCTTGTAGCTACCAATGGAAAGAGACTTGCTTGCTGTGTAGCCCTACTATGCAAGGGCACAACCTCATGACATCTTTGTGGCTATCAAGGACATGGAAAAATATCTTTGGACTCAAGCTAAAGTTTGAGTATTTCATATCGTAGCGCTAGGGGGAAAGGTTAGCCTTGTGAAATCCTTATAGCTACTAAGGTCATAGAATAGCATCCTTGTGGAAAAAAATGGGAAAAAGCTTGCACTTAAGTGTAGACCTTGCCTACAAATGTCAGTATAGCACTACGATGCATGTATAGCTTCATGACATCCATGTGGATACCAAAGAAAAAGAAAAACACTTTGAGGATCGAGCTTAAGTTCGAGCCTCAATTGTATAAGCTATTGTAGCACTAGGGAGTATGTCTGGACTCATCCTTTGGAGATACTAATTCCAAGAGGCTCGAACTTAAGTTTGATCCTCACTTGCATAGGCTAGTGTAGCACTAGAATGCAAGCCTAATGCCATCCTTGTGGCTACCATGGGTATAGAATAGCACCTTAAGTTCAAGCCTCATTTTCATATGCTAGTGTAGCACTAGGATGCAAGGCTTTCCTCATGACATCCTTGTGTCTACTAAGGGCAAGAGGCTCGAACTTAAGTTTGAGCCTTGCCTACATATGCTAGTATAGCACTAGCATGAAAGTCTAGCTTCATGACATCCTTGTGGATACCAAGGGAATAGAACAACACCTTTAGGTTCAAACTTAAGTTTAAGCCTCAATTACATATGATATTGTAGCACCAATGTGTAAGGATAGCCGAGGGATATCCTTGTGGCTACTTAGGGAAAGAGGCTCGAACTTAAGTTCGAACCTCGCCTACATATGCTAGTATAGCAAGTCTAACCTAATGACATCCTTGTGAATACTTAGGGAAAGTGGCTCAAATTTAAGTTCGAACCTTGCCTGCATATGCTATTGTAGGCTATCTTAATGACATCCTTGTGGCTACTTAGGGAAAGAGGCTCAAACTTAAGTTTGAACCTTGCCTACTTATGCTAACATAGCAATTCTAACTTAATGTCATCCTTTTGTCTACTTAGGGAAAGCGGCTCAAATTTAAGTTCGAACCTTGCCTACATATGCTATTGTAGCAAGTCTGGCTTAATGACATCCTTGTGGCTACTTAGGGAAAGAGGCTCGAGCTTAAGTTTGAACCTTGCCTACATATGCTAATATAGCAAGTCTGCCTTGAACTTAAGTTTGAGCATCAACTGTATATGTTACTTTAGCACTAGGGTGTAAGGTTAGCCTCATGACATCTGTGTGGCTACCAATGCCAGTAGGCTCAAACTTAAGTTCGATCCTCACTTGCATATACTAGAGTAGCACCAGCATGTAGGGCTTGTTGCTACCAAAGCCATAGAAGAACACCTTTAGGCTCGATCTTAAGTTCGAGCCTCAAGTGCATATTCTTTAGCACTAGGATGCAAGGCTTGCCTCATGACATCCTTGTGGCTAGCCTTATTTGCATATGCTATTGTAGCACTAGGGTGTAAGGCTAGCCGAGGGACATTCTTGTGGCTACCAGAGGCAAGAGGCTCGAGCTTAAGTTCGAGCCTCACCTAGATATGTTAGTATAGAACTATCATGAAAATCTAGATTCACTAAGTCCTTTTAGGATTGAACTTAAGTCTAGCCTCGTGGCATCCTTTTGGTTACCAATGACAAGAGGCTCAAACTTAAGTTTGATCCCCACTTGCATATTTGAGTGTAGTACTAGCATGGAAGGCTAGCTTGATGACATATTTGTGGCTATCAAGGGCATAGAATAGCACCTTTAGGCTCGATCTTAAGTTCGAGCCTCAAGTGCATCAGGGAATAAAAAATCACTTTTAGGCTCAAACTTAAGTTTGAGCTTCCTCTTCATATGCTAATGTAGCATTGGGGTGCATGCCTAGCCTCATGACATCCTTCTAGCTAGAAAAATCATAGAGCTTCACTTTTAGGCTCAAATTTAATGTAGCGCTAACTTGCAATACTACTCTCATGACATCCTTGTGGCTAGCAAGGATACAAAACAACATCTTTTGGCTCAAACTTAAGTTCGAGCCTCGCCTACACATGCTAGTGTTTTTTTTTTAATGTACTATTTAACTTAAACATATGCTCCTTGTTTAGGTTCTAACATTGTTCATTTTGGTCGTTTCAGGAATGGAGGCTTCCAATGTACCAAGTATACCAGAGCAGGGTGCACAACTCTTCACACTCGATGTTCTTGGAATGTCCACTCACGCCAAAACTACTGCTCCAAGAATAAAGGTTGACAAGACCTTTGAGTTAACAAAAGAAGAAGGAGTGAAGTGGTTTGTGGACACCTATGATACAGATGCAAACTACAAAGGTGACATCCATCTATATTTGTCACAAGGTGATATGAAATATGGAGACATGGGGATTGTTGTGGGTGTCAAAGATGATGTGGATGCAACAGCAATGCCATGCTTTGCATGTAATGTGCTACCTATTGGAGAGACCACAAAGGCAAACAAGTTTTGCCTATCATTGGGCACTTTTCATGTAGCAGACATGAATGGTAGCAAACTAGGAAAAGAAAATTCTATTGTAAAATTAGGATTGAAGATCTCAAGCTTCACTAATCAAGAAGACTTGGGTGTGGACTGTGTGGAAGACCTAGTGAAGGCAATGAAAAATGCAAAGCGAGTCTTGAGCTTACCAAGGAAGATTGTACCTGCAAAGAAACCAATAGGTGCACTACCTAAGAAAGTTGTGGAGAAGACAAGGAAAGCCATAGTTAGGAGTGCACTTGCAGCATCAAGAGGTGCCTGTGCAAGCGCTTCAACACATGTAGACAAGATCACTGCCACCATTAATTTAGAGGAGCAAGAAGGTTCACAAGGGCAAGATGCACAAGGACTCAGAAGAAAAAGAAAGGCAAAGGATGATTCTACTCTTGAGGAAGATTGACAAAAACTAGCAAAGAGGAAGATGAAAAAGAGTGCAGAAGAAAAAGAGGTTTCTGAAGAGGAGTTGATGGACATGGAAATTCCATCCGAAGATAACAAGGCACTGACCTCTCTAGAAATCAAGAAGGGATTCTATCATTTTGGGATCAATGAAGTCTTTAGCATTGACGTGACAAGGTGTTTTTCTACTCCATCAAACTATGTGTACAGAAGATTAAATCTAGATTGGGTCAGGATTTTGACTTTAGACTTCATTCAAGAACCAAAGCAAGAGGAGATACTAGCAATTTTGATGCCTTGTGATCCTTCCAAAAAACATCCTCTTGACAAACTTGCCAAAGAGGATGTTCGCAATGTTGATTACTGGATCATCTCTGGACAACACTCCATTAGTGCTGCAAAACATTTGCAAGGTGCAAACGTTGCAAAGGTTACCCCTCAATTGCGTCAACAATTCAAATATAGACGATCAAAGATTATTCTCAATTGCCCACCAAAGATCTCTCGTGAAATCTCCAAAGATGCGAATCTATCTGTTGCAATGTCAATGCAAAAGGAGCCATTTCTTGACCAACTTATGCAAGCACGAGCACAATGGCATGCAAATGGTTGTCCTTCTAAGCCACCACCTGGTGTCAACCAAACCAAGAAGGACTTTGAGGCTTGGAAGGTACTTGTTTGATTCTTTGAAAACATGGATGTGAGTCATTTTAATCAATATCTATTTGTAAACTAGAGTCTATCATAGGCTCAATCAAGACCTCCATGTTCTCATTTAGAACTTAAATTCAGGTTTTAACTTAAGATTTAGTGTCGCTTGCATATGAGGCTAAGCGAGGCTCGAACTTAAGTTTGAGCCCCACTTACATATACCCATGTATTTTGGACTTTGCATAGATGTATGTGAGCATATAAAGAAACAATTCAATCTAGCTAGGCTTGAACTTATTAAGTATACGTCTCAATCCCACAAGTTAGATCCTTGTCAATATTGATTTTGGAATTTCAATTTTGCAGACCTTTGTTGAGACAACAGAGCACACACTTCAAAAGGGATTTGTCAAGACCAACTTGCATTTGCTTCTATGTGATGAGAAGATATGGAAGAATTGGGTCAAGATCATGAGACAATATGCTCGAGGCTTGCTACCAAATACAAAGGGAGAAACAATTGACGAAGGTTCCAACGAAAATCCTAAATTTCTAACTATGAAGGGTGGTCAGATTCGACAAGCACCTGGCACAGCAACACTGGCACCTACATTGTTCAGGTGCATTTTAGGCCTCGAGAATAAAGAAGTTCTTGAACTACAAAATGCAATCCTGAACAAAACCATCTTGCTAAAGAAGAGCAAGCATACCCCTCATAGAATGGACATGGATGAGATGGCTTGGAAGCTAAAAACAAATCGAGTGTTGAAAGAAGCAATAATATCATTCTTCTTTGATTTGACAAGGGAAAATTTATCTTGGGAGTAAGTTTGTGAGAAGTACAAGCTAGGAGATCATGAGTACAATCAAATGAGGATCTATAGCCAGTACTATGTCAAGGACTCCCTCAACAGAGCAAAGAAGACTCCACCCTCACTTCCAAAAAGTGTAATAACTCTCCTCAATCATCTTTATAGAGCTAATATGGGCATAATATCTCAAGATGAGTCTATTCCATGGAGAATCAAGGGGGTGGGCTTTGATATGGGGAAGATCAAAGACTTTTGCAATACAGAGCATGTACCATTTCAATTGGTTGTCTTGGATCTTCATGGTACTAAAGAAAAGCTCTCTATAGATTTTTTTGCAAATTTGGCACTCAATCTAAACACATTAAATGCACAATACAAATATGTGCTAGTGTGTTTCATTGATTTCATCAATATCAGAATGCTTGTTGAAAGGGTTTCTAGCCAGTCAACTAAGGTCCATATTGAATATGGAAATATCCAAGCAACAAGAGATGACTCATGGATAGATGGAACTGTGGACTTTGCAATGGTTGCTCTTTTTGTTAGCAAGGTTGATAGATTTGAGGCTATTGACAAAGCTCATACAAAAAGAGTCTTTTTCTCAGGCTCTCGTGGCAAGGATCATGAATTTATTGATAGAAACTTCATTGATGGCCTTATCACAGGGTTTTGTCCTGAGCAAAGCTATGTGTTGGAAATTTTTTGCGGTGGAGTTGTGTTGGGGCAAATCTTGTCGAAGAAGAGAAGGGCAATTGCTCTATGTAAAGATGATTTTGAAGCAATGGAGTTAGAATCTCAATGCTCTAGTATTTTGGAGAGCAATCCGTCCTTGCAGGAGTGGTGTGGTGCAAGTCAAGCATCACTTGCGAGACAAACAGTGGAGCTGGATGATAAAGAAAAATAAGACCTTATCAATCTTGACATCGATGAGCAACAAAGCAGTGGAGAGGATGTTGATGGAAATGAAGAGAACGATAACGTAGACAACACGGATGATAGTGAAGTTCAAGAAGCTACGAATTTTGATCATCAAGGGGGGGCAGACAATGTTGGAGAAATGAGTCCAGTTGTGGATGTTGAGTGTGCAAAAGAAAATGATGAAGATAATGAGGATGATGATGCAAGAAATGAGGATGCACAAGAGGATGATAGAGCCCCTCAAGACATTGTAGTAGCTGATGAAAAAGGTTTGAATGCTTCTTAGAGTATTTTTGATACTAGGTTTAATGATGCATGCCATTATCATGTACCAACAGACTCCTAAAGTATAAAAAGGCAGGATAGTGTATTGAATTGATCAATTGTGATACTTTAGGTCCTTCAAACACTATTTTACTATCTTGTGTCTTTATCTAAAAGTGTGTCATTTTAATTAGATTTAATTGTTGTTGTTTTAAAAAATGATGGGGGGGGATCAAACTTGAGTTTGAGCCATCACAAAGCACATGTCTTTATTTAAAGTGTCAATTCACAAAGCATAGCTAACATACAGATGTGTTTTAAGAGTAAGAAATTTTGGTTCTGGTGAGACAATATGAAGCATTACCAAACACTAATGAGGCTCAAACTTAAGTTCAAGCCTAACAAGGAGAGAAAGTGAAGCACTTGTGTATGAACTCCAATAAAAAAAGTCATGGCTGAGTTGTTCTAAGTGAGACTTGAACTTCCTTATCCTAGTGTAGCACTTGCATATGTTACGTGAAACTCATAATGTCTTTGTGCCTAACAAGGCATTGAAATTTAGTTTGTAGGCTCGAACTTAAGTTTGAACCTTGCCTCCACATGTTAGTGTAGCACTACCATGTGAGGCCGAACTCATGAGCACTACCATGTTATGCCAATCTCCAGAGCATTGTAGTAATATAATCTTCCAAATGGCAATACTTATGCATCATGAAGTAAAAAGGATCATACCTTGAAAAATTCATAGTTAAGAGGTTTTTTGAATAGGCCCTAGATGTGCACAATATAATAATTTTATACATAGTGAATGCGTTGCGACTAGACATGGCTTGAGATTTAAGCCTTACACTTGAAACATAAGCTTAAGGTTAAGACTTAAGCCTTAGGCATGAACTTAAGTTTGAGCCTCAAAAGTCCTTGTCATAGAATCCTATCTCAGTACTTCCAAGTGAAGCTCACAATTTCATATCCTATTGTAGCGATTACATAAGTTAAGAAAGAGAAAGAGTCATAATCTATAACAAGAAACTGAAATTTATTTTGTAGGATCGAACTTAAATTCGAGCCTTGCCTTTGTATGTTAGTGTAGCATTACCATATGAGTCCAGTCTCATGAGCATTGTAGCAAAAAAATGTTACAAATAACAAAATACTTATAGATTATGAAGAAAATTGGATGATACCTTGAAAAATTCATAGATAAGGGGTTTTATAAATAGGTCTTCTGCACATAGTATAAAAGGTTTTCACATAGTGAATGATGAAGACTAAAAAGGGCTTAGGACTTACATTTTAAACTTCAAACATAAGCATAAATTTTGAGACTTAAGTTCTAGGCTTAAAACAAAAGCCTAAACTTTGAGACTTAAGCCTTAGGCTGAGCTTAAGATTAAGCCTCACTTTCAAATGTGCTTTAGGTATCATTCTAAGTTAGCATTTTTGTGTTAATGTGCTAAATGGAGCCTTTCTAGCATAAAATGTCTGGGTTAGATGATGGAAATGAAATGGATTCTATGGTTATTGAAAATCCACTAGAATATTTTCTAAATAGGTAAAAATTTTGTCTTTTTTCATCTTTCAGATGAAGACAACAAAATAGAAGACGGAGATAACATATCTCAAGCAGCACAAGTGCTGCCCACCATTGTTGGAGAGACCGAGTTTCATAAAGGTGATCTTGTAGAGCACAAAAGTGATCTTGTAGAACAAACCTCTCAAAAAAATTCAAATGACATGACTAAAGAGAGCGAGAACATGCTACCTACAATTGGAGAGACCCAAATTCATGAAAGTGACATTAGGAATAGTGAAGAGGAGATGGTGGTGATAGAGCATCAAAGTGATTTTGTTGTGCAAAATTCTCCAAAACCTTCACACGACACTAACAACATGCCTCAAAGAGATGAGGATGCAGAGGGTAGTGAGAAGAAGGGTGAAGCCAATGAAGAGCTCCAAGCGACTCTTACAACCAAGGATATACAAGAAAAAACTGACAAAGGGACAGGAAAAGCGACACCAAATACAAACAAAGTCCAAAGCATTCAAGAAAGGGAGCAAGGGATTGAAGTTGGTGAGAAAAACAAAGGTACTTATTTGTCCAATGTGATTAGTATAGATATGGCCCTTTTTGGAAGATAATACAAAATTCTATTATGTTGTCTTTGCAGGTGAAATTGACATTCAAAATCAAGGATCCAATGTGCCACAAGTAGACATCAACATTGAGGAGCTACGTCCTGATGCACGAAAACGTAGGCCACTTGGAAGCTTATATTCTTTTGAGAGAGATGGAGATAAACTAGTCTTTCAATCTTCCCACATCAATAGAGAAATGCAATCACTTTTAGGAGACATCATTATAGATGAGTATGGGAGTATGAGACATAAATAAACGTGTGCAATTTACAATTGTGTGCTGCAAATATATGGTCCCTTGTTTTGAGATTTATAAGTGCAAAAACTTAAATTGTTATCATTCTTTTGTATCGTATGCAAAAAATATTGCTCATGCAATCAGCATGAAGAAACATGCACTCATTCTTGATCTTAATGGAGTTTTACTCAGCAAAGAAGACAAGAGGCATCCATGTACAGATTGTGTCGAAATTGACCTTGGTCACACCACAATTGTTGTTCGCCCGGGTTGTTTTGAATTTTTGGATGAGATATGTCAGTACTTTCATGTTGGTATTTGGTCAACCATGCTACAAAAGAATGTTTGCACTTATGTGAACACTCTTGAAAAGCATGCACATAAAAAAATATCATTTCTTTATGGTATGGGGACAAGAAGATTGCTACATCCATAATCTTCGAAAAGTGTATAGACCGGATAAGCCTAATGTTCAGGCTATGTTTAAGCCTTTGTTGAGGGTTTGGTATCAGTGCAGGAATTTATGCAGTATAAAGAATACATTGATCATTGATGATAGCCCTTTCAAGGGATGTATTAACCCAAATGATAACTGCTTATATCCTGAAAGTTTTCAAGGGAGGCGTGACTATCTTCTTTGCAATGAGCTTATACCATACCTTTTAAATCTAAATAATACAAATGACATTCGATCTGTTATTTCACTCAATCGGCTAGGACAATCTCCAATCACAGAGGTTCATGACCTATTTACAAAGTTTCAAGACATTATGAAAGAATGGGGCATGTTCAATGTCCAAGTTCTAAGGGAAGAACTTGACAACAATTCGGTCGAAGTGGAAATCTCATCTTGTGCATCTTCACAGCTACCATTGTGCAATAACAAGTTAAGTTATGTTCAAGAAAGTAGAGGCAAGAAAGTAGTAAACTCCTTAAGCAAGGATCCAGCTATGTTGGCATCCAAGTTTGGTGTGCCACTATTATCTTCAAACCAGTTGAACTTGTTAAAATTGTCTCACAAAACAAAAAATTTGAGTGATCAACATGCTATTGCTTATGCTACTAGCTTGGGGTATGGTCGTGGTCATTTCATTAGCGGAGTTGCAGCAAAAGCATACATATCAAAGCTACAAAAGGCCTACTTAAGCTTATGGGTAGGACTCACTTTAGATTTATCAAAAAATATAAAAAATAAGATCAAAATTTTATCTAATCTAGCATATTTGTTATTGCAGGTGGAAGAAAACAACCAGTAAGGGCTTGGCATGCGCGTTGACTCAATTACCTGGAATGTTCACATACATCTAGAGTGGTGGAAATGTGTTAAGAACATTTTGACCAAAACAATGTGTTGGGCTCTAGTATTCCGACCAAAACAATGTGTTGGGTCCAATTATTTGAACATGAACCAAATATGTACACTTTTATATTTCATCAACTAGATGTTATTCAGCCTTGGAAAAGAAGTCTCTCTTTTATATTTGTGGTTGGAGCTCTTTGTACAAGATTTCTTCTGTGTATTGAAGAAAAATATTTTCTTTTGTTTTCTTCTCAAGGTTTAAGTCTATATATATCATGGATAAAATAAATAATGTTGGTGCACAGTGTGTTAATTGAAAATAATATCTCTTCCATTGACCATCATGCCTTTTTTTTGGAACAGGAGATTCTGAAGCATATAAATTTGATTTCAAATGTACAAAGCATTTACTATTGAGGTGGCACATGTCATTGAGGACTCATAGGCCTAGAAGGAAATTGATTCCACCACCCTCAGATACTATACGGAAACAAAGAAGAGTATTGATCCTTGAACTCAATGGTGTTTTACTTAAGACCATTGAAATGCAACATGGTGATGTATGCCCAGATTGGGGAAAACATATGCATCTCGTTGAAGAGAGTACAATGTGTGGCATTTTATTCGCAAAGATGCATTCACTTTCCTTGATTTTTGCATGCAATGGTTTGAGGTGTGGATTTGGAGCACTAATAGATTGCAAAGGACTCGTCGTATTCTTGAGTTATGCTTTCCACAACACCATCAAAACTTTAATGTCATAGCAAGACAGGCAACATGCCAAAAGACAGATCTTCTAATTGGATATCGATTTGTATACCACAAGAACTTGGATGTAGCATGGAGAATTTTTCATGATCTGGATGGAAATAATACCTTAATTTTTGACGAGGCCCTTTACAGTGTAATGTGGAATATGCCTGGAACCTACTTGATTTTTCCAAAAATGTGGAATCAATCAAAATGAAGAGCTTGAAAGTTTTTTGGAGAGAACAATCACTGCATGGTTACTTGGTTGGATCTATGCAAGGGACAAACGAGAGTATACTTGTAATATGTTGGTAAATGAAGCAGCTTGTGATAGAGAAACCTTGTACGTATTGGAGCAATACATGAGAAAACGCAAAGTTTAATGATGTATTTATAGTCATTGAGCCTCTTGACATAGTATCATTTCCTCATATGAGTTTTACAATACTTGGATCCATGTAAATATGTGAATTGGATTTTACTTTTTATCTTGGTGTTTGTAAACACCACACTATTTTGAGGTCCCTTCAATTCTAAAATTTGTTTTTGATTATTGTAGATTCTTTTTATGAGTGTTGATATAGCCAATTCTTTAACGTTAATGTCTCAAATCTGAGCTATTGATTCAAAGAACTTTTTCTACATGAATAATGTAGTATAATGCAAATTGAGTTAGTGCCATGCTTCCTTCATTCTTTTGATGTCATTGTAGTTGATGCATATAAGTATGTATATAAATACACATATCCCTATAGATATGTGTTAAGGGGTATATGAAACATAGAGTGTAACCATGAATAGATGATAACTCAAAATACACAAAAATACTAAGTTTTCTAATATCGTTATAAGAAATGGGACTTGAATAATTTCCAAAATTCCTAAATAGGTCTTATAGAGCAAGAGGTGACCAAGTTAGCCTAGTGCCCATGGAAGATAGCATCAATCAAGTAGGGTTAGATCCCCTTGCACCAATCCTAGAAGAGGTTAGTGAGACCAACACCCTCTCTTGACCATTCACTCTACATTATGGTTGACCAATGTAGAAAACCATCAGACCATCATGGTTGAAGGAGGTAGAGCCTCCATAAGTATGTATCAAGCACCTAGGTACACCACAATCATTTTAGAGGGATCAAACACACATGGAGCACTTATCTACATTGACACTAGGGAAGAAAGTGTGTTTGCATTGAGGAAAATCTTGTGAGAGGACCTGAGACAACCCAAGGGTACGATGACAGAGATGGCTTCGAGATGATGAGAGAATTCATTACCTCATTGTCAGAGATCTGGAAAACTATAACAAATATGGAGACAATGTCGCAAAATGGAAGATGATTTTGGAGATGGCAGACATGCTGCCTCAAGTAGATCTCCCATTAGGGAAAACTTGGACTCTCCAAGGGGCCCTATAAGGAGGTTTGACTTTGCCTCTCTTATCCAAAGTGGTCAACCCGGTGAAGTACATAAAAGCTTTGTCAAAATCCTATTAACCAACATATCATTGGAAATATCTCAAAAAGTAGGTTTTAAATCCCCAAACTCTGACCAATTTGGAGTTGATTTGTAGAATTTGTGGTCTTCCCACTGAAGCTAAAATGTGAGGAGAGATTCCATTTATAAGACGGAGTTGTCACATCAAAAAATGAAGTCTTCCAGAATATAAGGAATCTGATGGCATGTTATATATTAATGGATATATTTCGGTGAGTACATTTTAAATACAAAAGGTCCAACAAGTTTGGATTTCATTCGTAAACATTTTACTGTGAGCCCATTTTGGACAAGATGGAGACAATCAAAGTCCTTATAAGGCCCATTTGAGAGTCCAAATTTTCCCTAATTCTAGTGCCATCAAGGTGTTTGACAAAGAAGGTAGTGAAAGTTCTAACAAGCCAAGGAGACATAGAAATCTATGAGAATACTAATGGTAGGGCCAAATCATATTTTAGATGTTTAACTCCCTACACATTAGAGATAATCACAGAAAAGATTCTATACTTGTACACTTACGACTCAAGGAAAGGGAGTCACATAATGTATGTTGACAAGTATGGACGCGAATATGAGCCAATCCTTCCTATGGATGTAGAAAGACTAATAACTCCAGAAATGTTGATGCATGATTTTGAAAAGAGCTAAGGCCTATAAAAAACCCTAGAAAGTTCACAAATCCCTTCTCAAATGATTACGACACCACGTCGCATACAAATAGACAACCGTTGCGTAACCCTCAAGAACAGCAAGCAACACCACCATCATTGCAAGCATGGCTCCACCAACAATATGCAACGTTAGAATAGAATGAAAACAGAGGTGGTTATCAAGCCATGCAAGGGCTAGGAGTGCTAGCACTCCATCATCAGTACCCTGGGGGAGGTCACCTAAGAAAAATGTAACCTATTACATAAGTTCAACATAAGGGTATTGAAAGTTCTTGAAACTTATAGGAATATATATACAAAAGGATACTATTTTTTCAAATTTGAAAAAAAATTAAAGATTTTAAAAGAAAAGGGTACATTATATTCCTAAAAGAAATTACATGTAAGGGGTTCAACAAGCATGTATTGAATGGACATGATATGGTAGTTTTACACATAGTGAACCCCTAGTACCAAGATGAGAGTATGATGAGAATGAAAAATCAGGCTGAGACAGGATGCCCACAGTGAGAATGAGAGCAAAGAGAAAGGTTTCAAGGAGAGGAACAACAACTTCCAACACCAACCAAGAACTATGGATTAGGAGAACCTCTAATGGAGAAACCCTTGCATTACCTTAGACCAGAAAGATCTCACAGAAGAGAGGATTGGGAGACCCTATACATAGGTTTGTAGATCACCGTAGAATCCGACCATCCCATGTTCAAAATTGGGTAAACAAGAACTATTCTAAAGCAAGATCCCAGGGATCACGTGGCAGCCTTTGTGCATGTAATCGGAGCTGAGGAACTCCCAGATTCTTCGATGTAGTTTGCAAGATTTTGACTAACTCTCAAAGAGGATGTTGCCACCTGATTCAATTTTGTAGAACGTAGGGATTTTGAGTTGATTGAGGAGGCGTTTGACAAATTTATCAAACAATTCCCTCAAAGGGGGATAGCTCACAACACCGTCTCACAAATCCATAAATTCAAACAGAAAGAAGGGGAATCCATATGAAAAGCATCCTTACAACTAAAAAGATATATGAAATTCTATCCTATAGAAGAGTTGCCAACCCAGTCAAGTTTAATGCTCATTTTTATCCAAGGACTGAGGAATGCAGATCTCTAAAAAGATATATGCATGAAAAAGAGCACTACACTGAATGGATTGACAAAAGAAGCTCTGTACTTGGTAGATAATTGTGTTGTCTACAAGGATGGAGAATACAAGGATCTAGATGATGATTCCTCGTCACACCATAGTGGATCCAAGTCTGCCAAATCACACCATCTAAATCTCCACTAAATCAAGAACAACTCATTGAAGAGGTGCTCAAGAGGATTAATCCATTTGCAAAGCCGCAGGTTAAGCAACCTAATTGGTGCACGATAGAGAAAAAAATGGACAATTCACATGATTGAAGAGGGCTATTACAACAAAGATTACATAAAAGAACGTCACTATGTCCCCGCAAGTCCAAGTAGCACAAGCATAAGCCCCACCAGTGCCAAGATACACAACAAGAATTATTCTAGGACCATTGGGGAGTTTAAAGACCTCAGCCAGTGATAGCCGTTTTTCGGCTTTCCATAATTGCCATAGTAAGCTACCTCACCCTACCAAATTCACCCAAACACTATGGCTATCCCTACCATTTCACTGTACATAGGCGTGTGAGTTACGGGGCTTTTCCCATATCTTCTTAAAATCCTCATCTAGCTAGTCACTGGGCTAGTTGAGTCAAACAAATAAATAAAATCAAAAAAATAAAATATATTATGGCCCATTTGTGTGTAAATATTGCATTATATATATGGCCTAAATATAGGGATTTTTATAATTATTATGGTATTTTATTTAAATATTTATACTTAGGTGTGTGATTTATTAAACCTATGTACACCTTCTTTCATCCTCTTACACCATAAGTATATTTTTTTCCAATGTGTACATACTTTAACCTCATATTTTTCTTTTATACAAATCACCCCGATATTTTCACCCTCACCCTCGTGAAAACGAAAAAATTGATTTCTACTCATTGGTCACGTTTATTATATTATTTACTTGCATACCTTTTCCTCTTTCACCCAAAATAATACAAAGAGGGACCATATCATATGATTCCAATATCTTTCCATATCCATAACTCCTCCATATTTTTATTATTATTTTTACTCATTATTCTAACACCATGTGCTCATTGAGCTAAAGTCCATGAATATTCCATACACTAGTCCCACCATGTATATATTTCTTTATTCACCAATAATCCTCCTCCATGCATGGGTCAAGGGCAACTTGGATGCTTTGTATTGATAGCCGTTTTTCGGCTCTCCATAATTGCCATACTAGATTACTCCACCCTACCAAATTCACCCAAACGCTATGGCTATCCTTACCATTTCACTGTACATAGGCGTGTGTGAGTTAGGGGGCTTTTCCCATATCTTCTTAAAAACCCTCAGCTAGCTAGTCACTGGGCTAGGTGAGCCAAAAAAAATAAAAAAATAAAATAAAAAATAAAAGTATATTATGGCCTCTTTGTGTGTAAATATTTCATTGTATATATGGCCTAAATATAGGGATTTTTTATAATTATTTTGGTATTTTATTTAAATATTTCTACTTAGGTGTGTGTTTTATTAAACATATGTACACCTTCTTTCATCCTCTTACACCATAAGTATATTTTTTGCCAATATGTACATACTCTAACCTTCTATTTTTCCTTTATACAAATCACTCCCACATTTTCACCCTCACCCTCGTGAAAACAAAAAATTGATTTCTACTCATTGGTCAAGTTTATTATATTATTTACTTGTATACCTTTTCCTCTTTCACCCAAAATAATTCAAAGAGGGACCATATCATATGATTCCAATATCTTTCCATATCCATAACTCCTCCATATTTTTATTATTATTTTTACTCATTATTCTAACACCATGTGCTCATTGAGATAAAGTCCATGAATAGTCCATACACTAGTCCCACCATGTATATATTTCTTTATTCACCAATAATCCTCCTCCATGCATGTGTCAAGGGCAACTTGGATGCTTTGTATTATGATATGACAAAGGAGGGGCTCACTCTTGGATGCATTGTACAAATTCAACAAAGGAGGGGTCCACTAAAAGACTTTTGCAAGCATAAAAACAGGCTTTTTGGTGAGAATTTTGGCACCTATCTCCACTCCGAATTTGGAGCAGTGGTCAAAAGAGAAAATGTAGCCCACGCTCTGAATAATCACCTCAAATTTTTTCATGATTTTTGGAGCTACCAGCGGTGAGCTATGATTTTTTGAGTGGACCCCAGTCTGCCCACTTTTTTCACAAGTAGCCCATAGTCTTCTCTCACCTCTTTCCACACTTCTACACACACACACACACACACACACACACATTTCTCTCAATCCCTCACTCAAACCTGCACCTTCAATGGTTTCTCTCACCTTCTTCACCATTAACCTCCCCACTTACTCCCATAGCTCTCATATGAGCTCTCCATGTACATACACCATCTCTATGCCTCTCTCTATTATCTCCAAAGTACAATTCCATCTTACTCCTTATATATATACATAAATTCAGCATGTGTACCATGCTTAACCTCTGCAAATCAAAAGATCTCATCAACGGAATTACCATTTTCATCACGATGATCAACCTTGGCAGCGGTGGCGTAAAGAAGAGAAGACGAAGAAGAAGATCGATGGTCATTTTGAGAACCTACACAAGTAAGTCCAAAACTTCTTCAAGCTTCACCATCACAAGGATTTGCTCACTTCATTCAACCATCTTACTCCAACCATCCCACCCATTCTACCCATTGTAAATATATCATTAACTTTATAGTGATTACTAACACTAACCACTAACATACTAACACAAAATAGCCATTGACCTAACCATAAAAGACACCTCACCTCAAGACATGTGTATAGTAACTCTCTCTCTCTCTCTCTCTCTCTCTCTCTCTCTCCTTACTTACTTTCACCTTATCTACCATCAATAATGCTCTCTTTTGAGCCCACACCCATGACTCAAGCAGACAAAGAAGGCCCACAATGTTTTGATATTCAAAAAAATCATAATCCTGATTTGTTAGCTTGTAAATTAGGATTTCCAATAATCCTAATGAGGGGTCTCCAACCTATAAATAGGCCCCTCTCCTTCTTGTAAAACAACCTCCAATATCTCACATAGCACCCCAACACTCTATGCGTGAGGAGAGACTTAGGTGTAGCAACCACTTGTGAGCTTCACTCTTGGTGTGAGAGAAGCCTTCAAGCTACACATTGCAAGTGAGAGAGCGTGAGTTCCACAAATCTCAAAACCACTATTGTATATGCTCCTTCATCATCAATAAATTGAGGTTTGGTGCATCAAAGGCGTGATTCGACGTTCAAATCTTCGTCCTTCCATTTGTGCAATACGGTTTGGTGAATTCAAGGTGACTTGTGTATTTTGAGTTTTTATCGGTTGATCTTGATTTTAGAAAGTGTTTTAGTGTGTTTTTCATTGCCAGTTTTTTGTCCATTGTAAGAGGGTATTGTGGTGAGAGGTCTCCCACACCCTAAGACAGTGTGTGTGTGTGTTTTGGCAATGATTAGCAATCACTAAGCATTGAGTGAGTTTTGTACAAGTTCTACGATAGCATCATAATGAACCATCTCCATTTGCAAGTCACAAATAAGGTATTACGCAAGATCCTTTCCTCTCTCTCTTCCCTTTGCTCTAGCTCTCTTTGGTCCATTTCATGTGTGTCTTGGTGTGAGGTTGCTTGTGTGTGTTGTGTGGTGCATCTTCTTGGTTGTGCCAAAATCTCTCTTGTGTCCTAGTTCGCATACCATAACTAGGTGGTGCCCCTATCTTGTTTGGGTTTGGCTGTGGGTTTGTTGTTGTGTTGTGCTTGTGGTTGCCCCAGCCCCAATTGAGCAGCACGGGAGCCTTGAGGGGTGTTTAGAGGTCGCCTCTCTTGTTGCCCGCCCCGGACCACCTTAGTATTATGATATAAAAAAGGAGGGGCTCACTCTTGGATGCATTGTACAAATTCAACAAAGGAGGGGGCCACTAAAAGACTTTTGCAGGCATAAAAACAGGCTTTTTGGTGAGAGTTTTGGCACCTATCTCCACTCCAAATTTGGAGCGGGGGTCAAAAGAGAAAATGTAGCCCACACTTTGAATAATCACCTCAAATTGTTTTTTGGAGTAACCAGCGATGAGCTATGATTTTTTGAGTGGACCCCAGTCTGCCCACTTTTCTCACAAGTAGCCCATACTCTTCTCTCACCTCTATCCACACTTCTACACACACACACACACACATCCCTCTCAATCCCTCACTCAAACCTACACCTTCAATGGTTTCTCTCACCTTCTTCACCATTAACCTCCCCTCTTACTTCCATAACTCTCATATGAGCTCCACATGTACATACACCATCTCTCTCTCTCTCTCTCTCTCTCTCTCTCTCTCTCTCTCTCTCTCTCCTTACTTACTTTCACCTTATCTACCATCAATAATGATCTCTTTTGAGCCCACACCCATGACTCAAGTAGACAAAGAAGGCCCACAATGTTTTGATATTCAAAAAAATCATAATCCTGATTTGTTAGCTTGTAAATTAGGATTTCCAATAATCTTAATGAGGGGTCTCCAACCTATAAATAGGCCCCTCTCCTTTTTGTAAAACAACCTCCAACATCTCACATAGCACCCCAACACTCTATGCGTGAGGAGAGACTTAGGTGTAGCAACCACTTGTGAGCTTCACTCTTGGTGTGAGAGAAGCCTTCAAGCTACACATTGCAAGTGAGAGAGCATGAGTTCCACAAATCTCAAAACCACTATTGTATATACTCCTTCATCATCAATAAATTGAGGTTTGGTGCATCAAAGGCGTGATTCGACATTCAAATCTTCGTCCTTCCATTTGTGCAATACGGTTTGGTGAATTCAAGGTGACTTGTGTATTTTGAGTTTTTATTGGTTGATTTGATTTTAGAAAGTGTTTTAGTGTGTTTTTCATTGCCAGTTTTTGTCCATTGTAAGAGGGTATTGTGGTGAGAGGTCTCCCACACCCTAAGACAGTGTGTGTGTGTGTTTTAGCAATGTTTATCAATCACTAAGCATTGAGTGAGTTTTGTACAAGTTCTACGATAGCATCATAACGAACCATCTCCATTTGCAAGTCACAAATAAGGTATTACGCAAGATCCTTTCCTCTCTCTCTTCCCTTTGCTCTAGCTATCTCTGGTCCATTTTGTGTGTGTCTTGGTGTGAGGTTGCTTGTGTTGTGTTGTGTGGTGCATCTTCTTGGTTGTGCCAAAATCTCTCTTGCATCCTAGTTCGCATACCATAACTAGGTGGTGCCCCTATCTTGTTTGGGTTTGGCTGTGGGTTTGTTGTTGTGTTGTGCTTGTGGTTGCCCCAGCCCCAATTGAGTAGCACGGGAGCCTTGAGGGGTGTTTAGAGGTCGCCTCTCTTGTTGCCCGCCCCGAACTGCCTCAATTTTGGTGCCCCCACTGAGGAGCGATTGTGTGCTTATTGTTGTTGTATTGCATGAATGCTTGAATTTCAGCATAATCAAGTAGATTATATGAATCATGAAAACATGTATGACCGAGTTTAATTTCAAGGAAACAAAAATTGATCTAGAATATGGTTCGGATTATGCATAACATAAGAAAGGAAAAAAAAAATTTCACATAAGAATCTAGAATTCATGCTGAAAGACCTTTCAAAACTTTGTGTAGTTAGTTGATGATTGTTTGGAACTAATCTTTGTGTGGTTCTAGCATTGAGAGACTATGACACGCTATACCTTTGACGATATCCCAATCTTCTTCGGAAATCCAGACGAAGATGTTGATGATTTTCTTGCTGATTTTAGAATGGTTTGTCATATCCTTGGTAAAAGGGATGACATTGAAAAAGGGGATTTTCTATTGCTATGCCTTAGAGGCAACGCTGAGCAATGGTTTTGGAGTATGTCTTCTCAGATTGAAGATGGATATACCCAAATTTCCAAACCTTTGAAGGCCAGATTCTCTAAAGTTCCAACAACGGAGAAAGCATGGGCTTCACTAGGGAGACTTCAACAACATGGTGAAGACTACTATGCTTATGAGGATATTTTTTCTCGTCAATGGGAAGGATGTGGATTTAGTTCTACATTTCTAGATTATGTAAAAATGGATCAATTTATTTCGGGTTTGTCTCCTTTCCTAAAGACTAAGGTTACTTGTAGTGGACCTTCTACCTTTGAAGAAGTGGTCACTATTGCCCGAAGGAAGTTTCACAAGTACTTCTACATCAAAAATGGTTTCCATCATGCTGAAAGAACCAACCATCATGAAAGTGTTTCTATCAAGGAGTCATCTCCTTTGCCATACTTGTCTCCTTCTACTCCGACAAATGTTGAAGAAGTTACTTACATGCCAACTGATTATTCAAGTGCTAAAGTGTGTGGCCAAGATTCAAATGTGGAATCTCTTTCTTCTACCTTTATCACAAGCATGCAAAAATCGACACAAGATACCTCAAATGGCATTGATGATTCAATAATGGATACATCCAACCTTTTGGCAGAGGATCAATTTCTAGTCCGAGCAGATGAAGCTTTTGTGCAACATGACTCTATGGAGAATGAAGACCTTGAAGGTAACTTTGATCTTATGGAATGTTCTGAGAGTGTATCTTGTCTAAAAGAAGAGAGTGAAGAAGAAGATGAAATCATAGGTGGAGAGATCATATACCACATTGATCATAAAGAGATGATTGTGTACATGGAATGCCAACTCCAAAACAAAGTAGAAGAGTGTGAGTTGAATCCATTTGAGGATAATCTTGAAGAAGTGTTTGAGGATGTTGAAAAGCATTGGTATGACCCATGTATGTTAAGCATGGAGGAACCTATCATGCAAGAAGCCAAATTTTTCACAAAATCAAACAGTAATCCATCAACCTTTGAGGTGGTACGATGTGAGGAGTTACAACCTAGCCAAAGGGGGGGCTTAGAAGGGGATGAAGAAAATGGGAGAGTAGTAAAACATAAAATCCTAAAAGGAAACTATCAGAAGGGTATCATTCTCTCCGATGGTGTTTTAGTGGGTGGCTCTTCATTCATGGGACAATCTCTTAGCAAGGAAATCCAAGCTTTTGAATCCCCAATCATCTTCATATTGGGTTTCACCTCTTCAAGGTCAACTTCTCCTCTCTTCACATATACCTTTCATCGGGGACACCATACCTTCTTAAGTGGAAGAGGACATAAATACTTGGTGATGAACGGATTTTTCCAAACCTTCTTCATTTGGTTCTTTGGTGTATGGAGGTCGCACATTGTGATGCTTCTGGTCTTCATCATAGATGAAAAACTTGTTGATTGCTACATGTGGATATTTCATCAATCAGTACCAAAATCTATTCTCTTCCAATGTGTTGGAGGCAATAGAAACCTTCCTCTGTTATCTACCTATGTGGTAAACTATTTGCAATACCTTCCAATAGCAGCTGGAAGCATGGATCAAGCTTTCCTAAATCATGAAGGCCATATAATTTTTGACTTGGTGAGCCTACCCAGGTTGAATGAATTTTATGAGCTACAGTTCAGGAATTCGCTCATACAAGCTCTTGAAGATCGTAGCAGATACATCAACTTTATACAGGAGGAAGAGCAACCAATCTTTTATATCACATTCATAGTGATAGATGCAATGATGGACAACAGTAAAATCTACAAGTTTCTTCAATCAAAATCAGTAAGTGATTCCATACCATACATCTTGCTTTGGGAAAGATATTTCAAGATCTTTGATCCTGGGGGGTGCTTATGGAAACTTTCTCGATGGAGTAGGTTTACTCCGTCACTTCATTTCATCCTGCTATTGGCTCTGAGAACCATTCATATCACACACGGTTTTTTAATCATACAACAAAGGTTCTTCAAAGCTGAGAGCAGACAAAGACAAACGTTACACAATCTACATGTTGTATGATCGGATAAATGGTACATGAATGTACTATTATCTAAGGGGGGGGCTAATGATAGCCGTTTTTTGGCTTTCCATAATTGCCATAGTAAGCTATCTCACCCTACCAAATTCACCCAAACACTATGGCTATCCCTACCATTTCCCTGTACATAGGCGTGTGTGAGTTACGGGGCTTTTCCCATATCTTCTTAAAATCCTCATCTAGCTAGTCACTGAGCTAGTTCAGTCAAAAAAATAAATAAAATCAAAAAAATAAAATATATTATGGCCCATTTGTGTGTAAATATTGCATTATATATATGGCCTAAATATAGGGATTTTTATAATTATTATGGTATTTTATTTAAATATTTATACTTAGGTGTGTGTTTTATTAAACCTATGTACACCTTCTTTCATCCTCTTACACCATAAGTATATTTTTTGCCAATGTGTACATACTCTAACCTCATATTTTTCTTTTATATAAATCACCCCCACATTTTCACCCTCACCCTCGTAAAAACAAAAAAAATGATTTCTACTCATTGGTCACGTTTATTATATTATTTACTTGCATACCTTTTCCTCTTTCACCCAAAATAATACAAAGAGGGACCATATCATATGATTCCAATATCTTTCCATATCCATAACTCCTCCATATTCTTATTATTATTTTTACTCATTATTCTAACACCATGTGCTCATTGAGCTAAAGTCCATGAATAGTACATACACTAGTCCCACCATGTATATATTTCTTTATTCACCAATAATCCTCCTCCATGCATGGGTCAAGGGCAACTTGGATGCTTTATATTATGATATAAAAAAGGAGCGTCTCACTCTTGGATGCATTGTACAAATTCAACAAAGGAGGGGGCCACTAAAAGACTCTCTCTCTCTCTCTCTCTCTCTCTCTCTCTCTCTCTCTCTCTCTCTCCTTACTTACTTTCACCTTATCTACCATCAATAATGCTCTCTTTTGAGCCCACACCCATGACTCAAGTAGACAAAGAAGGCCCACAATGTTTTGTTATTCAAAAAAATCATAATCCTGATTTGTTAGCTTGTAAATTAGGATTTCCAATAATCTTAATGAGGGGTCTCCAACCTATAAATAGGCCCCTCTCCTTCTTGTAAAACAACCTCCAATATCTCACATAGCACCCCAACACTCTATGCGTGAGGAGAGACTTAGGTGTAGCAATCACTTGTGAGCTTCACTCTTGGTGTGAGAGAAGCCTTCAAGCTACACATTGCAAGTGAGTGAGCGTGAGTTCCACAAATCTCAAAACCACTATTGTATATGCTCCTTCATCATCAATAAATTGAGGTTTGGTGCATCAAAGGCGTGATTCGACGTTCAAATCTTCGTCCTTCCATTTGTGCAATACGGTTTGGTGAATTCAAGGTGACTTGTGTATTTTGAGTTTTTATTGGTTGATCTTGATTTTAGAAAGTGTTTTAGTGTGTTTTTCATTGCCAATTTTTGTCCATTGTAAGATGGTATTGTGGTGAGAGGTCTCCCACACCCTAAGACAGTGTGTGTGTCTTTTAGCAATGTTTAGCAATCACTAAGCATTGAGTGAGTTTTGTTCAAGTTCTACGATAGCATCATAATGAACCATCTCCATTTGCAAGTCACAAATAAGGTATTACGCAAGATCCATTCCTCTCTCTCTTCCCTTTGCTCTAGCTATCTCTGGTCCATTTTGTGTGTGTCTTGGTGTGAGGTTGCTTGTGTTGTGTTGTGTGGTGCATCTTCTTGGTTGTGCCAAAATCTCTCTTGCATCCTAGTTCGCATACCATAACTAGGTGGTGCCCCTATCTTGTTTGGGTTTGGATGTGGGTTTGTTGTTGTGTTGTGCTTGTGGTTGCCCCAGTCCCAATTGAGCAGCATGGGAGCCTTGAGGGGTGTTTAGAGGTCGCCTCTCTTGTTGCCCGCCCCGGACCGCCTCACCAGTATTAGGAAAACAACATCCACTACCAGGAACAAGACCTAGAGGAGTCATATATGCACTAGCTATAAAAGAGCCTCAGGAGAAATCACTAGTGCCAATCCCTGAATATTACAAGGATTCTAGGGGATATATGATGAGTATGGCACCTAAAGAACCAAAAACACCAGAACCATGAAGCATGATTGGGTCTGTTGGATCTTTGACATCTGCACACGCTTCTAGAGAATGTAGATATAGTTTGGACAAACACACACTGCTATTTATAGCTAATGGAGGACTAGCAAGACCAAGGCCTACTTATCAACAGATATTTGCTCAAGGAGCAAATAACTAACCCAGTTAGATGAGTTGAGACTCAAATAGTCATTTACGCACAAAAATGCAAAGTGAAAGAATTTTATGAACAAGATGTGAGAAGCAGGGAGGTTCAAAAGGGCGACTATGTATTAGTCTATACCTTGAAGCAACACTCTAAGAAATTAAAAAAGCAAGGTAATGGCCCATTTGTGATCAATGACATATCACCCAATGGTGCTATACATTTGCAACATTAGAGGAAGAGGTGATGCCTAACTAGATCAATGGATGCACATTGCAGAAGTATCATCAACCTCTCATTGTGGAAATTTCACAAAGAAAAGGAAAGGAAGCAGAAAACGAAACACTTCAAGAACACGCAAATTGCAGTAGTCCAAATCTAGCAAAGTTGGCTTGGAGGTATAGATGTGAGCATCAAGGTCCAACTTGCCAATCGAACAATAGAAAGAGCACTTGTAGATACTAGGGCACGTGTCAATGCTATGCGGTATTCTACATACCTTAAACTCCATGATACCGACCAAAATAGAGTTAAGGGTAGCTAATAGAGGAGCAATGGTTTGTTTGGGACAAGCCAGTGTCTCAATCAACATTGATGGTAACGACTTCCCACATCAATTTCACATCATGGCAGAAACGGATCTCAATGAAGAAATCATCTTAGGAGTTTTATGGATGCACACTTACAAAGCAGTACCAGATTGGTAGGATGACACTCTAAAGAACAATCTCAAGGGCATATCTTATGTTACATCCGTGGCACAAACACATCACGTTTGGAATGTACAATAGGAGTCTTAAGAATTAGAGCAAGAGGAGCCCAAGTTAGCTAACCAATCACATCAATCTACAAACATCCTTGCAAGGAAGGTTAAGTAAGTTTGGGTAAAAAAGTCACTCATGGAAACCAAAAATAAAAAATATGGATACCCAAAGTTGTGCTTTCCAATGCACTTTCCACCTCAATTAAACAAGCTTCCAAGTAGCCATAACTCCTTGATATAAGCCAAAATGGTGGAGGAAATCCCAACAACAACTCAATGCTTCATCAAGCTCACCAAAGTAAAAATGGATTTCCAAAATCCAATCGGAGAAGTCCATTACCGCCAAAGAATCAACATGGCCATGGAGACCAACACAATCAAACTGCCAAACATCTTCCAAGGCTCCAAAACCAATCTTCAAGTGGGTACCTAAATCCAAGCCAATCCCAATCAATACCAAACTCATCGTACTCACCACAGCAACAATCAAAGAATGGGCGATTAATCTTCAAAGACTTTTTCTTGAAAAACACAACATAGATGAAACCTCACCATCAAAAACCATTGAACCATCTATTCAGTACCCACATCTTGCACAGATGGTGTTAACCAATGCATCTCTTCCATAACCATGATAGAGCCACATTTCACGGCCTTGCATAGACACGTTGTTTGTGCCCATGCCCATCACACAAACCTTCTGTGAGGTCCCCACCCCATTACCATATCCATTTGGCAATAGGAGGGTACCTCACAAGTCGCTAGGCCCTAATTGCTTGAGAAAACATAGTCAAGAAGGAATTGATTTCCAATGGACAGTCTCTCGTCACCAAGTAACTTGAGTCCGAACCATCGAAGAGGATTCCTAGCCTTGTCTTGCAGGGAAAGCATGAACTAATAAAAGAATTTTATACGTCCCTAGTTTTCACCTTCCAAAAGAGAGAAAATCCAAATATCTTTTTTCCCATAGCTTTCAGGGGTACATATATTTGGGACATCTCGACTCTTGGCACAATGAGTCTCTAATTTCGTTTCTCTTAATAAGAGGGAGTTAAAGAGTTTCTTGACTAATCAAGACCACTCATCCTTGACTGGCAACCTGATCCAGCCCCCACTTTCCACCCCACACTCACAATTTTTAGTTTGTTTTCTAATTAATACCACATGATTTTTCATACACAAAACTCCTTTTTAGGATTCCCATCACAAGTTTGTTAAAACAGCCCTTTAAACATGATCAAAGCGGCACCAAAATAATATTTCCTAGAAGAAAACCAACATACAACCCTTCTTCATTCACAGCAATTGAAAAGGATTCCAATTGAGAGACAATATTGATATAACTTGACTAAACAATAGATTTACATTACCCAAATGTGCTTTGGAGTTACTGATCTCTCAAAGATTCGATGCAGTAGTCACCTAGTTGTTTGCCACAGGAGCAGAGCTCCCTTCTCCCAAGTGTGCTCAAGTGTGTGTAAAATTGAGTGGGAATGCCCTTCATATAGAGTTTGGAGGCTCCTTGTTGCCCAAATCAGCCCCATACCTCCCCTACTTGCCCCCTCTTGCTAAATTTATGTGTAGAGGTGTCATAAGCTCCCACTTAGTCATTAGTGGTGTCCCTCTTTACCCTTTTGGGTGATGCACCTCATGTACTTACCCATGCTTATAGTCAACTATACCATAAGAGATGGGTCCATGGCTATGGGTCATTTATGGGCATCCATGGACATAATTACACATGCACATACATTCACGTGCACATGCATACACATACATATATTAGACTTTAGGAATTAATTTATTAACACTAGGATGAAATTTAATTGTCTAGAGTGAGCTTAGCTTATCAGAATTTGATTATTGAAGTTTTTATTAAAAGACAAGCTTGATGATGAAAAGCTAAGGTGTCAGATGCATGCACTTGCTATATTTAGCAATTTTTGGAGCTATTTTTATGGAAATTTAAGACGAGGTAGATTTAGCTGAGATGGTTGTGTCTAGGTGGGTTCAAGCACCTCAAAACTTACTACATTTGGACAAAGATGACAAAAAAGAAAAAATATATATTTTTGAAAAGATTACATCCATCATTAGTACATCAAAGGTGAAAAAACTACCAAAAATAGAAACTTTCTATTTATAACCAAAATAGCATGATTTTAATCCTTTACATGGAAATCCCCTCTCCAAAGGTGCTAGAGACCATACATTCTCCCCAACTTCAAGAATTGAGATTTTCTCATCTCAAATGTAAGTACGGATGATCTTTAAGGAGATTCATTCTGTCTCCCACGCTGCATCTTCTTGAGGGAAATCTTTCCATTTGACAAGGTGTTCAATGATTGCTTCCATTCCTAAGCTTCCTTTCTCAAGTTTCAAGGGTGCAATGTTACTCTCTCATTATCTAGGTCTCCTAATGTTGGCTCTTCCATAATAATGGCATGAGTTTGAGCCACAACTCCTCTTCCACAGCCTCTTCCTGCACTCCTTTCTCCACGACGAACCGTTTGACCTCTACCATTTGGTGCTACAGGAAGTGCATTTGTAGTAGTTTCTACACTTCTTCTAGGACACCTGTTTCTATAGTGTCCTAGCTCATTATACTCATAACAACAAAACATCAAGATGCTCCAGTTGATTTATTGTAGTTGCGGATGCTACAAGGCGAGGTTGATAAGTTTGATTAGAAGTTCTATTTCTTTAATTGTTGGGCCTGCCCCTTTGATTTCTAAAGTCTTCTCTCCCCTAATTCATGGTCATTTATTTATCCAAAGGTGTTGCCCTTAAGAGAGCATCTTGAAGTGATGTGGGTCTCATTGCTTCAAGACGGGTATCCAAGGGATGATTCAATCCTTGACAAAATCATGCTACCTACTGTTCAATGGACATTTTTTGGGCATACCTTCACAAGGTTACAAATTTGGAGTAGTGCTCTCCCACCGATAAGGATAACTGTTTTAGAGCAAGGAACTCATTCATTTTGGTGTCTCGACGAGTGGTGGAAGATATCGTGCTATAACTGCTCCTTTAATATCCTCCCAATATTGGGAAGATCTTGAAACTCTCAAGTCCTTGCAATGTTGTTTCCACCATATTTTTCAATCACCTGTAAGACAAAACATGGAGAGCATAGTTTGGTTTATAGGTTGGGTCCCTACAGCTTCAAAATAGTCTTCCATTGCCTCAATCCAGGCTTTCACATTGTGCTCGATATGGGTTCCCTCGCTTTTGAATGTGGGTGATTGGCCTTGTTTAAGGAGAAGATTTTTCTCTTGTACGACCGTGTATAAAGCATTTGACAATACCTACGTAGTAATACGCTTATCGATGGACTGATTTAAAGACTTAACGAATATAAAGCACTTTAAACTTCCACATCTCAAGACAAAATTTGGAAAGCAACTATCTTTATTAAATCCAAGATGACATAACTTTATTTATATCAAGATATGTACAAGGTTGAGATCTCATGGATGAGCATCTTTTTATTCAATCATAATATATACAAAGGTTTTATCTTCTAAAAAGCTATACCATTATTAGAGCCGGACTCCCAGGGACATAGTGGTACAATTGATAGGTATTTGTGGATAAGTTTTTACAATCCACTTTCTTGTTTGAGTAGTAGATTTTATACACATCTTTGTGGGGTTCATAGAGTAAAAGACTCTTATATTGAGGAAAGATATCAAGGACAAAATTGGGTTTGATCCTATAAGTAAGGATCACTTTCACCACTTGATTGAAACCTCTTTCATTTAAGGTCATGTCAATGCCGTCTTCAGAGATAACAATGTAGTCATCCCTAGTAGTACCAATGAAGTAGTAAAGCTGGATAACTGGTAGTCCCCAAATGGTCATTTTGGCCCATGAAAAGAGACAATGATCAAGCTCAAAAAAAATTGGATAACTAGCTTAGGAAACATGCCAAAAACCTTCCCACAAAGTCTTCTCCAAAATGGTCACCAAACATGGATCACGATCCATGACCCCCAGATGCAGATTTGTCAGAAATTGGTTGCAAAGTGTGTGCCCGTAGAAGTCCACACAAAAATAGTGGCACCCCTCTCTCCCAAGCTAGCCACCCCTCCTCCTACTCAAGATTCAAAGGATAAATCTGAAAAGCTAGGCAAAACTCAAGAGCAACAACCTCTAGAGCAACATGGTCTTGAAGACAAAGAGAAGGATATTTCCCAAGAAAAATAGGACAGATAGCAACAGACCCCTAGACCCCTCTAGAATGGCAAGAATCTAAGAATAAACAACAAGATCACAAAGACAAGGAACCAGGATGGATGGAGCAAGCTCCAACCACTGAGCAAGAGAAAACATAGAAAGAGATACAAGAGAAGAAGGAGCAGGAAGCTGACACTTCCCAATTATGAATCACATCCAAAAGAGGGTCTGCATCTCCATGCTTGAGGGCTATAATCAAAGATGGTGTGAGACCCTTTCAAGATTTTGACATTGATGAACACTTAGAGCACCTCAAATTGCAATTCAAGCGTCATAGAACCATTACCAGCCCTGTGATCTGGATATACAAGATGCAAAAGTAGAAGCACTGACATTGAAAAAAGCAAATTAGAGGCTTCAACAACAACTTGAAGAGCTACAAGACAGCCAAATACAATTAAAGGAAGATCTAGAGAAGGAAAAGAGATATGCAATTTACTACTATAAAGAAGTTCAAGATTATAATGTGGTGAATAGAAAGATACAAGAAGAACAACAAAGGGTGGAAGAGCACCTTGAAAAGGAGCAGCAAAAGAATGCAAAGCTTGGAGATTCACAAAGATTTAATACTCATGTGATCACATAATTTTTTTTTATGTTTACCATGTGTTATTATCATATTCACATAATTACACTTTATGTTATCACATTTAAGCCGATGAATGGTGACTTGATAACCCACTAAAAGCCCACCACCAAGATATTATTGTTCTATGGTGCGCCCACTGGGATATGGCAAAAACCTTGCAACAGGCTTGCCAAGATATGGAAAATCCTGATGGGAGTACTATATTGGGTGGTTTTTGTAGTTCAATAGGAAGGTTACGTGAACATTCAATGTGATCATGTGTTTTAAAAAGTGATCACTCAACGTTATTAACGTGTTTGCATGTTTGTGATCATGTTAAGGAAATCCTTGTCAAAGAATCATATGGTGTGGTCAAGAACACATAAACATAGCTCTAGCCATGCAAGACACTCCTTTCCCAGCTTTCATGACATCATCTCAAGATTGACCCTACATTTTGTCCCATCAATAGAAGGTGATCCTTGGACAACTACTACACTTGGCAAATCAAGAGGTTGTCGGTACTAAATTACCCAGTAATATCAAATCCGATCAACAATTTTCCATTGTCAGAACACTACATGGTGCATACACTACTAGGAGTGATTACACAAATGTGTGATGTCTCAAACTTGACTTGTCAGATGCTGGTAAAGACCACCAAAATGCTTATCACCTGTATCATATCATTCTAGGACATCAGGTGGCAGAACATCCATGGTAGGTGTTTTTGGAGGGCAAAAGAGGCTTATGTTGGAAAGTGGAAATAGAGATTCCAAGCCGCAACATGATCATGGGGTTGTATGCTCACATCATGTTTATGCCCTTACAATATCTACAAACATTTGAGGAGGCATTCATGACCGGGTTCTTTAGATGGATTCCACCATTTTCGACCCCATGAAGAAGAATCTGCCTACCCACCATATCGCATATCAAAGCACCTTAGTGAACAATCCTTTCAAGGATTTGGCAATCCAGACGAAAATAGCAGCGAGAGCAAACAAGTTCAATCTACTCACCAAGACATTGGACGTGGAGTCACCTCCGCAACATCCTCCTTGCCCCTTCCATTGCTACTACTATGCCTATGTCTTAAGCTCCTCAATGTAGAGGACCGTGAATTTGTGGCCCTTGGTGTGGCCTCTGCTGTGGTTGCAACTGGAGTATGCCTCCAAGGCAGAGTGCCTAAGGGGAAAGGATCGAGGGGAGTGTAGATGTAGACACACCTCATGGTGTAGTGATAGACCACTATCCAAAGGGGGCAGCAGCTGTAGATGACAGACTAATGAGAGACACTACCTAGCTCTACCAATATGTGATGGCTCTTTGTCACTCCCTGGCGGTGGCCATGCCTACCCTTCTACTGAACCAATCAAGGATAGTAGTGAAGTTTGGTGCTCCACCATTGAAATGATGTATCCATGGTGAAGAAACATTGTAAGAAACATCAAACACGAAAGAAAATCAATAGATATTTTTCTCTGCCATACAATGATATGTGGTAGATATACATGATATAAATGGATTTTTCTTTATAAACAACCCAAAAAAATACATCAAATATGAGCAAAAGCACTTTGTACACCTGAAGAAAAATGGTGTGATAAGAAAGAAGACATTATTTTGTAATTAGTTACAAAGTGAGACATCAAGTGTCCATTAGTATTTTATCTTCTAAAAGATTACAAGCTCCAAAAATATCTATTTCTAACTCTATTCCAATGCTTTCATCAAACAATTGAGGTTCATTAATTGACTTTATATCATCCTCATCCATGTCTTCTCCTAGAGTCACGTCTATCTATTATTCATTATTTTCCTCTATCACTAGGGATTCCACCTCATCACCTTCTTCAATGCAAAGTGATCGTGATTTGACATTGTTTAAAAATGACTTCCACCTCAACACGTTCAATCACTCGTCTTCTATGATGTGCAACCTAGTGAACCACAAAAAACTAGTCTTTATCAATTGGGTCTGATGTAAACACTCATATCCTTCTCAAGTCTACTTACACTAACACACTTCTATTGTGTGGAATGGTCGCATTGTGGTCAATCAAGATGAATTTGAACCACCTTGCATAAAAAAATAAAGACATCAAACCTCCCAAAACATATCTTATGATATCTTAGATAATGCAAAAGTATTCAAGATGTTTGATTTGATTGTTTTTGTCTCGTGAACTTGCTCTACTGTCTCACCCAAAGTTGACAATATGCCACTAGCAAGTATATATCTCCTTTCATCAATTCGTTGCACTAGAAAATGACGTCCTCTTGACCAAAACGTTCCATAATTGTAATACTGTAAGATCATGAAACCAAAACAATTATGTAATTAAAATAATTAAGAGGTAAATCAAGATCAAGATAACTTACATGACAATCACACCCCAATGAGAACTTATGTTCCTACTCTAAAACCTCTTCCCTATTTCTTTTTGATGAGGATATTGCATCATACAACCATTTTCCACTTGTAAATTTTGGTGATTATCAAAGGTGCTCTAGAAATGGTTGAAATTGTGTGGCACAGTTCCTCTGCCAAGCTTTGTCTCTATCCTCTCCCATTTTGTAGAATATCTTTCCAGCCACTTCCTTATTGGCTTAGAATTTAAAGGACGGAACTTCATTATCTTCTCTCACAATGACTCTCCCATCTTTCTTGCAACTCCTTGTCCTTGAGGAAAAATCCTAGTGAGTCATAAACTATCTCCTTCAACCCATAGGCGAGGCATCTTGGGATCTACAGAGAGCAAGAACTTGGTGATGAATACCATAGACTCTTGCAGAAGCCATCCGCCGGCCATACTTTCTTCTAGATGGGATCTTTGTCGAGCGAATGAACCCCTTTAGAGTCTTCATAAAGATCTCAAAAAGTAACATCCATCAATTGTGAATAGTACATGCCACCACATCAAGATGCATTCGAATTATCAAAACACTTACAAGAAAGTGCTCCTCTATCCTACACATAGTTTCAATTGAATTCAAGCGTGCCTCTTCAATGGAATGCTTGTAGATACGTGTATATATATATATATATATATATATATATATATATATATATATATATATATATATATATATATATATATATATATATGATTTCTTTCAAAGATATTCACCTTACTAACTTTGCTTATTTGTAAATGGTCTTCTTATTTCATATGTGAGACAATCTCTCTCTCTCTCTCTCTCTCTCTCTCTCTCTCTCTCTCTCTCTCTCGTCTTCCCTTCTCTCTCTCTCCCTCTCTCTCTAGTCTATTTTTTTCTTTAGCTCTCTCTTCTCTCTCTTTCTCTAGCCCTCTCTTTCTCTCTCTAGCTCTCCCTTCTCTCTTTAGCCATCTCTAGTTCTCCCTTCTCTCTACTCTCTCTGTTTCTCTCTAGTCTATTTTTCTTTAGCTATCTCTCTCTCTCTCTCTCTCTCTCTCTCTCTCTCTCTCTCTCTCTCTCTCTCTCTCTCTCTCTCTCTCTCATTCTCTTTCTCTCTCTACCTTTCTATCTCCTCTCTCTCTAGCCCTCTCATTATCTGTCTAGCTCTTTCTCTCTCTTATTCTCCCTTCTCTATTCCTCTCTCTCTAGCTCTCTTTCTTTCTCTAGTAATTTTTTTAGCTCTCTCTTCCTTTCTATCTCCTCTCTCTCTTTCTCTAGCCCTCTTTTGCTTTCTATCCCTTTCTCTTTTTATATTCTCTCTCTCTGGACAACTCTCTCTCAACCTTTCTATATTCTCTCTCTAATACTCTCTTTCTCTCTCTCTTTTTTGATTGTGTATGTGTGTGTGTGTGTGTGCGCGTGCGCGTGTGTGTGTGTGTTTCCTCTTCTCTAATTCTATCTATACTTCATCTGATCTTTCACTCTTGCTAGCTTTTTTTTTTTTTCTTCCTCTCTTCCTTTTTCTCTCTTTATCAATTTATATATATTTTTCTTCTCTTTTTCTCTATCTCTCTTTTAATTTGTTTATTTCATTTTTTACCTTTCATTTTTCAATTAATTAGTGTTTTGATAAAATTTCATTTTATTCATTATTTTTTAAAGTTCGAGCTTTACTTCATAAAAACAACAAAAAAATCTAGTTTTTGAAACACACTACACAAAGGTGATGGGTTCAATTCGTTGGATACCTCAGAACGGGTGAGACACGTAGCCAATCGTGCACACAGCGGTAGTAGGCGAAAGGGTAAAAGTCACAAAAGTGATTGCCCTTTCGCCGAAACGCACAACACTCTTTGGTCTAAAGCGATTGTTCTATTTTAAACACACTACACAAAGGTGTTGGGTTCAATTCGTTGGATACCTCAGAACGGGTGAGACACGTAGCCAATCGTGCACACAGCGATAGTAGGCGGAAGGGTAAAGGTCAAAAAAGTGACTGCCCTTTCGCCGAACCGCACAACACTCTTTGGTCTAGAGCGATTGTTCTATTTTAAACACACTACACAAAATCTAGTTTTTGAAAAAATAACCGATTTAAAAAACTTTTTAAAAATAGTTATTCACTTAAAGTCTTTCAAATAAACTAACATGCAATCAATTTAAAAACTAAAACAGCCCATAACTAGTTTTAAAAAACTCTTATATTTAGCATTTATTTAATTAATATATTTAATAATGATTTAGTTAACATAAATATATACGAGCACATTAAAATCAAATAAGCTAATATATAATTAAACCAATCTAAATAGAATAAATTTAATGTAATTTCTTGTGTGTGTGAGTGTGTGTGTGTGTGTGTGAACGAGCACATTAAAATCAAAGAAGCTAATATTTAATTAAACCAATCTAAATAGAGTAAATGTAATGTAATTTCTTGTGTGTGTGTACATGCATGTGTAAATGTGCATGCAAAAATAAGTAGTGCACTCACATGCACTCTTCATGATGCTGAATCCTTTTTTCATGTTAAATCTACATCAAATCTAAAAAAATTATTAAAATGAATGTCAATTTCTCTCTCACACACACATATCAACAAATTACAACAAATCCGCAACCTACCTACACAATCATGCCACATAATATGTGTGTGTGTGTGTGTGTGTGTGTGTGTGTGTGTGTGTGTGTGTGTGTGTGTGTGTGTGTGTGTGTGTGTGTGTGTGTGTGTGAGTGAGAGAGAGAGAGAGAGAGAGAGAGATGGGGGCAGCCCTAGAACTAAGAACAAGAAGAGACACGGAGGAGAGCACACGATAAAGAGAGAGAGAGAGAGAGAGAGAGAGAGAGAGAGAGAGAGAAGATGGGGGCAGCCCTAGATCTAAGAACAAGAAGAGACACTGAGGAGAGCACACAATAAAAAATTGAAACGTGAAGAGCATATCTATTTGACACCTAATTTCAATAGGATGTCGGTATTGGTGCCAATATAACCATAGGCATTAGTGCCGGTATGACCATCAATATGGTTGTTGATATAGCCAATGTCAAGTAAGTACTTTTTCCCCAAAAATAACCTTCCTCCTTGAACTCATCTTTTGTCGAACATACCGATGTCAATATTTGGGTGACATCTTGTAGTGATTTCCCAAAATAGCAAAAATCCAAAATTGAATAAAAAATTCTAAAACAATTCAAAAATAGCATGAGCCTTGTATATTGCCGTGTGATTGAAATTTATGAGCATTTGGCTGGAGTATATACAAAGGTTCAAGAAAATGGAATTATTGGAATTACTTTACTCAAAAATTACAAAATATCTTAATTTACATACAAGGTGACTATGGGGTTTGCATATTGACATTACCCCTATCATATGTAATAAGTATGGACACTTTGGAGAAATTGTTAAGAATGGAGCTTGATTTACCCTTATAATTCTTATTTTACAAAAGTGCATCTGTAAGGCCTCCGTTAATGAGGAGACATCGTCGTGCATGAGAAAATTCACTTATCAAAAAACCAAACCTAAATGTTCCCTTTTCGTCGAATTATCTTGGTCAGATAGTGGCCAAAAAGTGGCCAATGGTCCATCGTCAATGGATGGTGGTCAATGGCCGGTGGACGCGTCTACACATAGATAGCTTCCTCTCATGTGAGTGGCTAGCCCATAGAGGCTCTTGGGCATCTATAAAAGGAGACCTCTTCTACACAACATGATGAAGAATTAAGAAGTGCGAGCTAGAGAGAGAATCAGGCGAGACGACCATTGAGGGCTTATAAGCTCTTTGTAAATTTCAAGTTTGAAGTGTTAAACCAGTGAGTGGGGTTGCTTTCCTATGGAGGTAGCTTGCACAAGGGTGAACACGTATAGCTCATGTATGCTCTCTCTCTCTCTCTCTCTCTCTCTCTCTCTCTCTCTCTCTCTCTCTCTCTCTCGTATGTTATCTCTCTTTGTTAAGTACATCACTCTAATTGGTACCTAGTAACTCCTTAATCCTAACAAATGGTATCAAAGAAAGTTTGTTAATAGCTAATAAATATAAAGAAAAGTATTCATTGAATCGACTGGGAGTGATGGTAGAGAAGGTCAAGTTCAAGATTGAAAAATTTAACGATAGGAATTACAAACATTGGAAGATGCACATCAAAGATTATCTCTACTAGAAAGATCTCTACTTGCCACTGGGAGTCCTTGAAAAGAGGCCTACATCAATGGGAGATGAAGCTTGGAACATCCTTGATCAAAAGACATCAGGAAGAAATTGCTTTTGCTCAGTATCAATAATGCCATTCAATGTTTTAGAGATGAATATCATGAAGGACTTTTTAAAGTCGCTTGTTGGTGTGCTCTACAAGAAACCATCCACATCAGACAAGGTATTTCTCATGAAATGAACTGAAAAATGGCAGAGAATGGTTTATTTGTATAACATTTAAATGAGTTCAACACCAACATAAGTCAGTTTCAATCGATCAAAGTCATGTTTGATGATGAAGTTCGAGCTCTTGTATTACTATCCTCTTTATTTGATAGTTGGGACAACTTTGTAATGATCGTAAGTAATTCCATTTCTAGTAGAAACACTCTCAAGTTTGATGACATTGTGGGTGTGCTAGAGAAAGACCAATGGAGTGATTCAAGAACCAAAGGATTCATGATTGCTCAAGGCGTAACAGGTCACATGAAGAGTTAGTTCTAAAGTGTTGGAAATGACGCAAGAAAGGCCATGTCCATTGATAATCCAAGAAGAAGAAGGATTCAAAGTCTCAAGATAGCAAGCCAATATCAAAGGCCAATGTGGAAAGTAAAGTAGAGCAAGATTCTCTAATTACTTCATTCAACAATGTGTCAAACTATTGGGTAGTAGACTAAAAGTCTTCATTCCATGCAACACCCCACAAGAAGTATTCTTAAGATTACACCAAAGATAATTTTGAGTATGTGTATTTTAGGGATGATGATGCTTGTAAAATTGTTGGCAAAGGACAATTTTCATTAAAAATAAAAATGGAAATGAATGGATGCCTAAAGATGCTAAACATGTTCCCTCTCTTCACAAAAACTTAATCTCTATAGGTCAATTGGATGATGAAGATTATAGCATTGCATTCAAAAGCAAAAAATAGAAGGTCGTGAGAGAATATTTGGTAGTTTCAAAGGGATACTGTACGGTTGGCACAATCTTCCATTTGTGCAACATCTATAGAAGTTGATATTTTGGTATGGCACTATCGGCTTGGGCATATGAGTGCCAAAGAAATGCAAATCCTACAATCAAAGAAAGTTCTACTAGGTGGTATGAAGGAAGTAGACTTAGAATTTTGTGAGGACTATGATTTTGGAAAGCAAAGGAGGGTTAAAAAAATTTATTTATGGGGTCATACTAGTATACCCTCCCTTGGTGGCTTGTTGTATTATGTGACATTTATATATGATGCAACTAGAAAGGCGTGGGTTTATCAAAAATAAATCCAATGTATTTTTTGTATCTCAAAGGTGGAAAGCCTTTGTGGAAAGTGTAGCAAGGGTGGGAAAAGACAACACAAGGAAGCCTCAATAAATGGAGTTTCAGAAAGGATGAATAGGAAAATCATGGAGCATGTAAGTAGCTTAAAACTACTTGTAGGTTTTCCGCTTCAGATTTTGATATAAGTAGTAAGTATATCCATCAACTTTATAATCTAGTCACCCTCAACAACATTGGATGGAGGAATTTCAAAAGAGGCATGGATAGGTAAGAAGGTGAACTATGCATTTCTCAAAGTATTTGAATGTGAAGGTGTCATGTACATAGACAAAAGTATAAATATAAATGAGATGCAAAGTCCAAGAAATGTTTTGGACTCAAAGTATCACCTATGGAATCTTGCAGATGGTAAATTATAATAAAACTGAAGCTATGATTTCAAGGAACATAATGTGGACAATGATTACTTGGAAAGAAAACAAGCAAAGAATGAAAGTGATGAGTATATGCATTTTGAGGACAATGAAGATTCAAAGAGTGCAAGTGGTGGCAGCTTGCAACAATGCCAACAAGATGAGGAACCTCAACCTGCACCCTGAAGAACTATATGAGTTAGTAGACCTCTAGAGAGATTCATTTCTTCCTTCAACCATCACATGATCACATATTCTAGAGATCTAGAGTCATATAAAGAAGCCATATAAGATGAATCCAAAGAGGAGTGGACAAAGAGTATGCAAATAGAGACAAACTTATAATAACAAAGTCAAACTTAAGAATCGATTGATTTTTCCTAAAGGTAAATGGAAATTACAAAATAAATGGGTGTACAAGTCAAAAAGGAAGAAGGAAAAAAAAGAAGATACAAGTTTAAGCTTGTGGTAAAGGCATTTTCTCAAGAAAGCTGTTAATTTCAATGAAAATGTCACTCATGTTGTCAAATGAATTCCATTAGACTTGTTTTAAGCCTTATGGCTACTCAAAATTTGGATTTTGAATAAATAGATGTAAACATAGAATTCCCTATGGGGCTTGGAGAAGAAAATTTACATGCTTGAACCAAAGGGCTATGAGGAAAAGGGTAAGGAAAAATATTATGCAAGTAGAAAAAGAGCTTGTATGGTTTAAAACAAGCATCAAGATAGTGGTACCTTAAATTTTGACCAATGGATACTAGATCATGGACACAAACCATGCAGCTCAGATCATTGAGTATACACTAAAAATTTTGGGTATGGAAATTACATCTCTTTATCTCTCTCTCTCTCTCTCTCTCTCTCTCTCTCTCTTATGTATCCTCCCTATTGCTCTAAGCTTTTGCATCGTCAACTTTGATATGGTATTAAAGTTCTTGGCTTGTTGAGCACAAGGGAGAAGAACCAAACAAGGAGAAGAGGAAAAGGATGAGCAGGCGAGGCCCTATCGATGTTGTGCTTCCCAAAATACGAGCTTAAAAACAAAGGAGAATACTTCTCCATCTGTGTTTGCAAATTGGATTTGCAAACTCAATTACTAGCAATAGCAATTTGTTTTAAAATGCTACTTAAAGCTTCAACAAGGTGGGGCACCACCACGTAGCATTTTGAAATGATATACCTAGATTGTAAATGGTGACATAGGAAAGACATTTTTAGGATATTTTTTTGACAACGTTTTGAGAGGCAGTTGGTAAGTGATGGCAATGAGACTACAAGACTTTTAAGTTTGTTCAATAGTAGGGATTATTTTATTCTATATTATCTCATATTTACACATACAAAAGGGTGTTGAAAAAAAGATCTTGAAAATTAATTTATAGATCGAATAAAAAAAGGGTCTGTTTTATTGGTGAAAAATTCACAGCTCAAGGGTTTTATATATAGTCCTTGAATGCACTCGATATATAAGTTTTACACATAGTGGACCCCCCTAAGGACCTATAGATCCACCTACTTAGAACACCCATGCTCAATATAATCATGGTAATAAATCATCTCACCAATGGGTTTGAACTTCAAGCTACAACAAAGCATGGTGTGAAAAAAAATACAAACATCTTGTATGAATATTTGTTCACATGATATGGATTATCGATAGAGATTGTGAGTGACCAAGGAAACACACTATTTAAATGAGATCATTGAACACTTGATTGATGAGTTCATGGTCATCCATACAAAGTAGGCACATTTTCACCCATTGATGAAGCTAAGAGTACAAACAAAATTCTATGCACATTGGTCACTAAGATTGTTAGCACATCAAGTAATAGATTGGGATCAATTGCCTTTATGGGCATATAGGGCAACCTATAAAAGTAGTGATAAGCATGACCCCATTGAACATGGTTTATGGATTAGATGTTGTGATCAAGTAGACATACTTGATAATGATGTATGAGCTTCAAAATGTGTTGAACCTCTGGCTACGCAGGATCACAAGCATGTAGCACAATTGAAATTCAAAAACTTGATTATGTTACCCAAAATAATCATTACAACCATGTGAATGTCTACATGATTCTTTCTTGTCAAAGTCATCCAAGCTAATTGATGCCCACTATCTCCACTCTTACTCTATATCAACCTCTCCTTCTTCTCTCTTGGCCTTTTTGATGATTACCCCTACTCAATATTTTGCCTTTGAGAGGACACAGGAAGATTGAGCACTTGAATCACCTCCCAAATGTATTCTTAAATCCATTGGCTATCTGAGATCCCTTACTATTGCTCATGCAGACTCATTGCCTCTTCTAGGCACTACTCTTACCCTTGTCCTCACACTATCCCCCCCTCCCCTCCCGCCAACCAAAATCCTTATGTCCTAAGAACCAAGAGTAGTGACATCATGAATTGAATAAGCCATGTGCCGATTCAAAAAGTTATAAATCTTGTAAGTTGCTAAATTAGAAACTATGTGATAGTAGCAAAACAAAACTTAAAATTTTATTGGTGATGCTAACCTGATAGCTCATAAGAAGGTAGTAGCCCTTGCTAGGTTTGTAGCCTTTATTGACTTAGTAGGAGTTAGAGTTGGTACAAAATTCAATCTATAACCATACCTTCATATGGTTTTTCTCACCTTTGTCCACATTTTTAAAACAATGCAATTGAAACTTTGGCAAAATAAATGCCATGTGGAAGAAATCACTTTTTTGAGTTTCATCCCATGAATAGTGTTTAAAAATGTGCAATGGTTCATAAACTAAGAATGATGCTAAAAGAAAAAATTATTTGTTGCTTGCACATAAATTTAGTAGACTCAGACATAAATGAGTTGCTGCACAAAAAATAACCAACTCAATCAGAAAGGAGTCATTGCTCATCCATAAAGGCAAAATAAATGCCTATAAAAAAATACCCACTTCTAAAACATAATAGAAACTTTGTAGAGAGAAAAAGAAATGACAATCATGAATCTTCTATATGCATCTTCATGCCAAAAGCCCATGACTAAAAACTTGCAACAATATGCACCCTTGTGCATAGCTTGTACTAGGTAATTTATGGTCAATCTTGTAAGAATAATTGGCAGTGTCGAGTAATGTCGATCATAGTGGATGCATAAAAAGATTGGTCGTAAGCTTGGATTCTACAGCTTGACCTTAGTTTTGCAAGCCTTGTGCTCTCTCTTTGCTCGAAAGGAGCCTAGAACTTCACTAAATTCTTGTGAAATTGGTATCCACATAATGCAACATGCGTGTTGTCGATTGTGTTCTTCTTTAAGCCTTGCTTGGCTATTGTAACAAGTAGTTATTTTTGCATCCATCAAGTATGAAACATGCATAAAGGAAGTAACAACTTTATCATTTAGAATTCTTTTTTTTTTAATGTGTTGAGAAGTCAACACCGTGGATCAAGCCGAGGAACCGGGACCATCCTTTGCCTAGGGATACCACCAAGGGCGCTTAGTGGGGGTTGAACTCACCACCTTGGTGATCCAAATCCAACCCTCTTCAAACTAAGCTAGTTCCCTTGGGTTATATTTATCACCTAGAATTCTTATGGAGCCTTGCTCCACCATGACCACTTGCTCCACCATGACCACTAATGGTGGGAAATAATCCCCCAATGGCAATGGCTGGTCTTATCTATACTATATAATGGACCTTAAAAATTTTCAAGGAAGAAGAGGGCCTCCAAGTGTCATCCTTTCCTTTGAAGGGTGACTCCCCATTTCATTTTGAAAGCTCGCTTCACTTTTCCTTTGAAGGCCCTTCACTTTTCCTTAGAAAGACATTTAAAGGATGGCTCTACTAAAGAAACTCCCCTTTTTTTCTACACAAATCCACACATAGCACTCAAATTTGAACAGCCATCTACATCTATACTCTATTTTAAATCTATACTCTATTTTAAAGAGGCTAGGGAAATGTCAAACTCTCGATGCTTCTTTGCATCCAAAATTGTTGAGTTAAAACCTTGTATTGAGCACTTCTACACATGGTTATCCTACTAAACTCCAAGATTTGCACACTGCACATTACAACTTCGTGCAAAGAGGCAAAGTTGGATGGTTTTGGAGTCAGAGTAGCACTACATGTGCCTCATGTGGGACAACATGAGTGTGCGGAGAGAGAGAGAGAAAGAGAGAGATCGATCGAATATAGGTTACCAAAAGCATTTTTCATAATCAAAGAAATTCAAGCATAAATAAGGGCACAAAAAAAATTCTTTTGGTTTTTACGTCAAAATTTGTATAATTGCTCGTATTTACACAAACAGCTAAAAGTTTTCAATTTTAGCTCGTTAAAAATACACTCAACCTCATTTTTTTGCAGACATTGGTCTCAAATAGCCCCAAAATGGAAGGGTACATAAGAGAGAGAGAGAGAGAGAGAGAGAGAGAGAGAGAGAGAGAGAGAGAGAGACGTCTCGACAAATAGGCCTTGCCAAACAAAAGTCCCTAATTGAAGTATTTTAAAATTAATAAGGAGTACACTAAAAAATCTTATGGTTTTTGGGTCAAAACTAGAAAAATTGATGGTATTTATTCTATACCTTTCAAAAATTTGCAAGTTTTCTTCAAGGTAAGCTTGGAACCTATTCGAGATTTTGCAATTTTAGATGGTCAAAAATACCTTGGTTTTTTGCAAACATTGGTCTCGAATAGCCCCAAAATGGAAGGGCATGAGATACATTGAAAAGTTGGATGCTCAGTACATCCATGATCACTCTCTCGCCACCCCTAGGACATGCTATACGAAGAGGGGAGGAATACACCTTTTGAAATCTATATCCTTGTGTGGGGCACCGACATGAGAATGTGTGTGTGAGAGAGAGAGAGAGAGAGAGAGAGAAGCCCTGGAAGCATCCATGTGTCATTTGAAGGATGACTCTACATTTCCTCTTGAAGTCGATTTAAAGAGTGGCTCTTTTCCTTTTGAAGGACATTATTTTCTTTCTACACAAAACAACAGGTAGCCCTCCAATTTGAATGGGTCACTCTATTTTAATACTTTCTCATTCTAGTTTTTCATAGTAATACCCAAAAGGGTTAATATATTATTACCTCCACTGGTACATAGGCCTCATGCACAAAAATTATCAGAAGGATTGTGGCCCGCAAACTTTGAATGAAATCTCATGACACTTAGCTATCATGATTTGCTTGACTTCAAAACCTTGCTTTACATAAGCAATTTTTGCTTGTCATGCTTGTATTGTGGAGAGTTTTGCAAGATTCAATAAGTTCAAAATTTGAAACTTTAAGTTTAACTCACTTACCTACTCTAGAAATCCATCTCCTAGTATCTCGAGTGCTTGCTAAAAATCTTACTTGATACGGACAAAGCTCAATTGACATTTGTCATGCTTGATAGAAAGTCTTGCCTTACTCTAGAAGCATCCGTGCCTTGCAACCCTAGCTACCATTGATTGAATCACCGCCCTTGGCATCGAGATTTGTATCACCACCTCTCGTGGTTGCATTGCAATGAAATGTTTTGAGCTGCTTGTCTTTTTCCCTGGAGATATTTCAAAATCCACTTTGATGGTCAAGGACCTTCTTACTTTCAAAGCTTATCGACCACAAGGCCTTATGCACATCCCTTGTGTTGCCAAAGTTGTGTGTACAACCTCTACTCTACTTGTCTCTATGGTAGCTTGATACACGACTCCTACCGAGGGTAGCCCATGGTGTTCCCTTTGTGGGATGGGTCTCTTCGATTGGGCACCCCTTGTGGGTGGGAAATCAAAAAATAAAAAATATTTTTTTAACCAACTCTGTAACAATTTGCGAGTCTATAAATGACAATGACGACGAGGAAGAGGAAAATATCTATGAGGCACTACACGCCTCCCCAAGTCGCGTCGCTGATTCAAGATCTTGTCCTTTGTGGCCACACAACTACAACAATCACAAGCAGGATTAGTTTTGGACAGTTCACTTGCATGCCCTTTGTGTGATCCCCCAACATCCTCCGCCTTTGGTTTGGCTTCTTTGACGTTCTCCTACCCCTCCCCATGGTTACATGCATGTACCCAACAAAGCTAAATTTTTCTAGGAGTCTCCATGACCTCACCTGCTTTGATAGCAATGAGAGGACATGGGAAGAATGAGCAACATTTGACCACCCTTTGGCGACTTAGCTGGGAGGTGATCAAGTGCTCATTTGCCACCAAGTCGCCAAAGGGTGGATTAACCACGTCTCATAGTTTACAACGGGTTCACATCAAGTTGACACCACAATAACATAGTGCACGTAGTTTACAAAGTTCACATCTAGTTTACATACAAGTTCACAACGAGTTCACATTTGTCAAAGTTTACATTTAGTTTACATCAAGTTCACATTTGTAAGACAAGGGGAAATAGAACCTAGGAGTCCACTACCCAACCACGCAATATATAGCATAGCCCCTGGCCCTTTTCCCTAGTTGGACTCCCTTTCCACACTGCCTAGCCCGGCCCTGCCCTTGTCTAGTCGGCCTTGCCAGTGTCCTGACATTACTCCCCCTTAAGAACAGTTTTCGTCCTCAAAAACAAAAGTGGGGAACTTCTTCCTAAGAACACTAATGTTTTCCCAAGTGGCACCTTCCCAGGTCGGTCTTTCCACTTGATTAAGGCTTGTTGATATACATGATGACGTGTACACAACTCATGATAATCGAGAACGTGTTCAGGTTCATGCGGTAATGTAGGAGGTTCAATGAAATCAACCAAAATCTGTTGGTCAATGACATTGTCGTCCCCATGTAATCGCTTATGTAAACAGCTTATATGAAACACCGGATGAATACGAGAATGTGAAGGTAGTAATAATTTGTAGGCACGATCACCTACTCGCTTGAGTATTTTGAAAGGGCCACAATATCGGAGAGATAATTTAGGTGTTGGCCCAGTTTTTAGACTTTTTGAATATTCTGGCACACGTAAAAATACTTCCTCCCCTTCTTCGAAGGTAACTTGCTGATGTTTCTCATCAGCGTACTTCTTATACCGATCTTGTGCTTGCCGGACATTCTAACGAGCAAGTTTTAGCATATCCATGTGGTCTTGGAGAAAATCCTTAACCTGTTGGAGTTTTCTGGTTGCCAACCCCACCGTAACTGGTGACCTAGGTTGAAACCCATACATAAGCATGAAAGGACTAAAGCCTATTGTGACATGCTTAGCACTATTGTAGGCAAACTCGAGAATAGGTAAGTATTCTTCCCAGTCTGACCGTTTTTTGCTGACGTATGCTCTTAGCATATCCGCTAGCGCTTGGTTAACTCGTTCCGTCTGACCATCTGTTTCTGGATGATCAGTTGTACTGAGGTTCAGTTGTGTACCCAATCGTTTAAACACAATTCTCCAAAACTGGCTGTTAAACTTGGGATCACGGTCACTGATAATGTCACTTGGCAAACCATATAGTTTGTATAGATTGTCCACAAATAACTTGTCTAGTTCTGGTGTCCTAATCATTGATTTGGTCGGAATAAACTTACATAGTTTAGTCAACCTGTCTACGATCACCCATACCGAGTCATGACCTCGTACAGTGGTTGGTAAACCTACAATAAAATCCATAGAGATGCTTTCCCATTTTCCATTGGGGATCTCCAAAGGATGTAAGAGTCCTCCTTCTTTCAGGCGCTCCGCTTTTTTAACTTGACAATTTTGGCAATGCAAGTCATAAGCTTGAACAAAGCCATGTATACCTATCCAGTAAAACTATCATCGTACGAGAGCATAAGTTTTTCTAATACCCGGGTGCCCTGCACTTGGACTATCATGACATCCATAAAGAATTCGAATTCGGCGCCGAATGTCTGCGTCCGTTGGTACACAAACTCTCCCCTTATGGAGTAGGTACCCATTGTTGATGGTGAAATGCTTCCATCGCTATAGTTCATCACTTGATAAAGGAGAACTAGGTGTGGAGGTTAATTGTACACTACCGTCATTGGAGTGAGAAGGATCCCTCTTTTGAACATGGCTCCACACTTTGGAATATGCTTCATCATGCTCATATTTGCCTTTGAGAGAAGCTAAAAATTCACTACGAAGTTCAGTGAACAAGAGCGAATTGATCTCTGGCATTCGACTTAGAGCATCCGCCACTACATTGTACCGGCCTTTGCGATACCTTAGCTTGGCGTCATATTCCTGAAGAATCTCGGCCCACCTGGCTTTTGGACCCTTCAAATCTATTTGTTGTGTAAACCATTTGATGCTTTCATGGTCAAACACAATCTCAAACTGAGCACCATACAGATAATGCCGCCATGTTTTTAAGGCAGACACTACTGCATAGAGTTCACGTTCGTAAGCAGAATAGTTTTGCTGAGCTGCATCAAGCTTCTTGCTTTCAAATGCAATCGGCCGTTCATCTTGTAACAGGACTGCTCCAATAGCACAATCATTGGAATCCATTTCCAAAACGAATGGTTTCAAAGGATCTACAATAGCCAGAATAGGAGTTGTAGCTAATGCATCCTTGAGCGTATCAAAATTGTGCTATTAAGCGGATCCCCACTGAAAAGCTTTGCCTTTGCCTTTTAGTTGATCCGTCATGGGAACAACAATTTTAGCATAGTTTTTAACGAACCTTCGGTAAAAACCTGCAAATCCCAAAAAAATATGTAATTCTTCCAAATTTTTAGGAGAAGGCTATTTCCGGATGGTATCCACTTTGGATTGATCCATATATAGCCCGTTAGCTGAAACAACATGCCCTAAATAGTGAATTTCGTCTTTTAGAAAATCACATTTAGATTCCTTGGCATTTAATTTGTTTGTGCGTAACAACTCAAACACCTGCTTGAGATGTTGTAAGTGTTCTTCTTCGGAAGCACTATAGACTAGGATGTCATCGAGGAAAACAATGAAAAATTTGCCCAAATATGGCTTCAAGACACTATCCATAAGTGTCATGAATGTTGCGGGCGCATTGGTTAACCCAAAGGGCATCACCAAGAACTTGATCCGTCATGCTAAAATTTTAGAATTGATCCGTCATGGAAACCGTGTTCGGAATGCAGTTTTGGGTATATTGGCAAGTCGAATAGGACTTGGTGATATCCTGACCGCAAGTCTATTTTCGTAAAAATGCGAGCATGAGTGAGCTTGTCAAACAACTCATCTACTCTGGGCAATGGGTATTTGTTATTAATTGTAACCCCATTTAAACCACGGTAGTCTATGCACATGCACATACTGTTGTCTTTTTTCTTCACTAATAGGATAGGCGAAGCCCATGGTGAAGAACTGGGTTGTATAAACCCTCTGCTAAGGTAGTCAGCAAGCTGACCTTCCACTTCAGTAGCTTCTGAATAACTCATACGGTAAGGTGGTTTACTAACAGGTTTACAGCTTGCAGCCATGTCAATGCTATGTTGCACTGATCGTGTCGATGGTAATCCTGATGGCAAATCATTAGGAAATACATCTTGAAATTCCTTTAATAATTTTTGTAATTGACTAGCAACGTTTTCTTGTTTATAATTAGCAATTGGTGGAACAAAGGAGAGAGACGCATGCGGCGTTGAGGAATGTTCAACGGACTCAATATTAGAAAGAAAATGAGACAGTGAGTAACACAAGAAAACGTGATCTATTTCATTATCAGAAACGAGCTGCATAAGCTCAGCGGTACAAATCAGTGATGATGAAGGTATATCTTTTTCTTCTAACAACAACACATGTGCGCCATGGGATTCAAACAAAGCAGTTGTGCTCATAGCGACGCTTCAGTGATGGTCCTAGGCTATGCAACCACTCCCTACCAAGAACCACATCAGCCCTTTCCATGTTCATAACCTGAAAATCCAAGCATGCGGAGTATCCTTGTACTTCCAATGGAACAGCTTGGCATTAAGTATTCCAGATTTCAGTATCTTGTCCATTCATCATTGCTACCTTGTAGCGGTGGGTACTCGGAGTTTGAGGCAATTTGAGTTTTTTCACCAATCCGTAATTTATGAAATTGTGAGTAGCACCGTCATCTACTAGGATGTGCACCTTGTGCCCTTGCAGATATCCGTGCATATGTACTAACTCATGTGGTCCAAAGGTTGGTTGCCACATGGAAGCTGTGAGATAGCATTCATACACCACCTCAGTGTGTGTTACTTCCATTGTAGAGAATCGTGAGGAAGACTCAAGAGGTAGCAGTTGCACCGTATGCACTGCTTTCTCCTTGCCCTGAGTAGCATATTTCCCCTTGGGACAATTCTTTTTGCCATGGCCTCTTCCTAAACATTAAAAAACATAATTTTCTTTCTTGGCTTTATCAAAGTCCTCAGGAGAGAGAGGACTTGGCTTTTTTAGATGCATCCAAATTGGCAACTATAAATTTTCTTTTATTGTGCCCATACTGAGTGCGTGTATTACCATGTGTATTAGCAGGCACGTGACTATTATGTGTTTTCTTTTCATCTAGATCATCATGAATATGTGCTTTCATTATGGCTTCCTCAAGTGTTTTAGGGTCTTGGGTCTTGACATACTTCTTAAGCTCGGGTGTCAGACCTCGTATGAACCCCCGTACTTGTTGAAAGGTATCTAAGCCTTCCAACTTGAGGATAACATCCCCATAGTGAGATATATATTCAAGTAGTGATGGGTATTGGCGCATGGAACATGTGTCCCAAGCCGTTCAATTCTAATCGGCCTCATTTATAGGCAAAAATTCTTTGCTAAGCATTGCTTCAAAAGCTGCCCAACTCTGTGGTATGATGTTCCTCTCCTTGAGAGACATCCACCATTTGTAGGCCTTGCCTTCCAGAGTTAAGCTCGTTTGCAGGGCTCTGACTGCGTTCGGAGTACGCCGTAAGGCGTGAATTCCATCCCACTTGCTGAGAAAAATATTCACTACATCCTTATTGCGGTTTCAGTCTTCTCCCTTAAAAATCGGTGGTTTGGTGTTTTTCAACAATTCATCCACCTCTTTTGCAGTGAGAGTATGCAACATATCAGCATTTGGGCCTTGCCCTAGATCAGAAGTACCTTGCCCTTGTGTAGCAACATGCTCATGCATGTGCGTGTCAGCAGGACTCTTGGACTGTTGCTGCATTAATTGAATTACTAATGTTGATAGTTTAGTAACATTTTCATTTAAAGCTTTAAAATTTTCATCCATGACAGTGAACGTGGATCCTCATAAATGTGATATGTAGGTAGGGGTCCTCTAAAAGGTCTTAATAGACTAATGTGGAAAACATTGTGAATGTGTCAATGTGAAGATAGGTCTAAACAAAATGAAATATCATTGATCACAATAGAAATTTTGAAAGGATTGTAAAAATGAGGAGAAAGTTTAACAAAAACATTAGTATCAACACTTTTGATCCTTTGTTTTTCAATGGAAAGAATAACATAATCACCTTTTTTGAATTGGTGTGCCTTGCGGTGCTTGTTAGCATCCTTAGTGGAAAGTTCTTGTGAGTGTTTAATGACATAATGCACACTTGCATAAATATCATGAAAATTAGTAGTAAAATTATCAGCGCCAGGCACAATATTGGAAAGACAGGAAGCAAGAGTAGGCAGAGAATGACCATAAAAAATTTCAAATGGAGATTTATCTATGGCAGTGTGAGTGGTGTTGTTATATGCAAACTGTAGAATATGCAGGTAATGATCCCATTTCTTGGGTTGAGAAGAAACATAACCTTTTAACAAGTCAATGATGGTGCGATTAGTGACTTTGGTTTGACCATTAGACTTAGGCTGGAATGCAGACGTAATATCAAGTGTGATTCCAAGATTTTCAAAAATAATAGTCCAAAAAGTACTACCAAATTTGAAATCTCGATCAGATATTGTAACTTTAGAAAAAGTATGATGTGGAAAGACATCTTTAAGAAATAGAAGTGCAGCTTGATGTGCGGTGAGTGTTTTCTTACAAGGAATGAAGTATGCTTGTTTGGAAAAATGGTCAATGACAGTCCAAATCATATCATGCTTGTGAATAATGAGTGGAAATCCATTGACAAAATCCATTGAAATATATTCCCAAAGTTTTTGAGGAATAGGGAGAGGGTGTAGAAGTCTCAATTTCTTACCTGTTGCTGCTTAGACCTTTTGATAAATTAAACAAGTGGAAACATATTGTTTAACATTAGTTTTCATAGTAGGCCAAAAGAAATCATGACATAAATTTTGAAAAGTAGCAACAAATCCTCTATGTCCAGCATAGGGTGGTTTGTGCAACTCTTTAATGATCAATGTACAAAAAGGTTTAGTTACACAGTTTTTGTTTGATATAAAGAAAGTTTTGTTGAAAAATGTATTCCAAAAATGTGTGCACAGAGTTCTCAGTCATATGAAACCATGTGGTTTTGAAATCATCATCTTATGCATAAGTGTCAGGCATTGAATCAAATGAAGTACCTATAATGGTTGATAGACTATTAAGAGAGGGTCTTCGGCTCAAAGCATTAGCAACAACATTCTCCTTACTGGGTTGGTATTGAATGTTGGGTTGAAAAATTTGAATGAAGGCAGCCCACTTAATATGTCTATCATCTATTAAGGGTTGAGATAGTAAATACTTGATACTTTGATGATTAGTTTTGATGATTAGATCAACACCCATTAGATAGTGTTTCCAAATTTTCAAAGCATGTACAACAACAATCAACTCTTTGTCATATGTACTAAATTTTGCTTCAGATGGTTTAAACTTACGACTTTCAAATGCGAGTGAGTGGTTATCTTGCATAAGGTCTGCACCGATACCTTTTCCACTGGCATCAATAACAATGACAAAGAATGGTCTATCAAAATTAGGCAATTGCAGTATTGGTGCATTTATCAAAGCATTCTTGAGTGCACCAAAGGAACTTTCTGCAAATCAGTCCATACATAAGGAGAATTTTTATTAACAAAAGAGTGAGGTAATGAGATTTGTAAACAAAGCTACGTACAAACTTCTGGTAATAACTGTGTAGACCAATAAGAGAACGAAGTTCATGTAAACTTTTGGGTCTAGGCCATGATTAAATGGCTTCAATTTTCTTAGGATCTATATGGATTCCCCTGCCCAATACATGTATCCCAAATATTGAATTTCAGATTGGAAAAATGAACTCTTTTCAGGATTCGCATACAAGTGGTTGTGTGCAAGTAGTTCAAATACACGTGTTAAATGCTCTTTATGTTCTTGTTTTGATTTACTAAATACAAGAATGTCATTAAAGAAAACAATCACAAAATCTTGATAGTCAATAAGAATTATATTCATCATGCGTGTAATGTGGTTGGTGGATTTATCAAACCAAATGGCATGACAAGAAATTCATAGTGTCCCATTTGTGTTCTGAAAGAAGTTTTGTATACATCTTGATCAAACATTTTGACTTGGTGATACCCTGATTTGAAGTCAATTTTGCTAAAGATGTTTTCCCCTTTTAGTTTGTCTAATAGATTATCCACTCTAGGAATAAGAAACCTATTCTTGATGGTGATCTTTTTTAAAGCCTTGTAGTCAATACACATAGGAAAAGTCCCATTTTTTTTCTTAACAAGAAGTACAAGAGCTCCGTATAGTGTAACTACTAGGTCTTATAAATCCTCGATCAAGCAAGTCAGTGATTTGAATTTGTATCTCCTAATGTGCAGTTGGATTTACACGATAACCCGTTATAATATCTATTTTGTGATCTTCTAGGCATGAAGGTGGTATTCCAGGTGGTAGATCATGCATGAAACAATTTTAAAATTGTGAGAGAAAATCATCATGTGAAGAGTTATGTGAGGTTTTGGTTTCAACAGAAATTTAATTTACCAACACTAGATATGTTTTCCTTTTGAATGGCTCTTTTGGCTTGAGAGTGAGAAAGGAGTGGAAATTTTTGTTGTGCTAGTGTTGCTTGGATGGAGAAATTTTTATTATGATGAGTGAGAGACATAGTATGTGTTTTATAATTAATCAACGGATCAAATCATGATGAAATGGCATTCCCAAAATCATATCAAGACCATGCAATGGTGCTACCAAGAATTTACGTGCTTGTGTAAATTCACCAATGTAAACTTCAACAGTGACTTGGATTTTGCAGTTAAAACATTGATAATTAAAAATAGTTTTGACTTTGTTGAAGAAATTTCAGAGAGAGATAATTGTTGTGCCAACCATGCAGAAATAAAATCATGGCTACTGCCATCATCTAAAATAATGGTGACACTTTTACCCTGTGCCTTGCACTTTAAACAAAGTGTGAGGAGATATAGGAACACTTGAAGATGGATTGTCATTGTGATCATACTCAGGATCATATCCCTCATAGTGATTAGCTTCCACTCCATTGTCGTCGAGATTAGCATCTTTGAGGAGGTTAACAGTAGCACCGTTGGGGCGATTGTTGTTGAAGGGTTTTTGGCTTGGATTTTGGTTGACTTTGTTGGATTGGCCATTGCGCTCTTAGCAGGACTTTTTATCTACATAGTGACCATATTGAAAACATTTGAAACACTTCACCGTTTTATTACCGTTAGAGTTTTGAGCAGGACGTTGGTTGAAAGAATTTTGGTTGCCTCGTTGCTGCTTGTTGTTGTTGTTGTTATTGCTATGAGGTTGAGAAGTTGTAGCAGAATTGTCAAATATGCGCCTCTTGAAAAAGGTACGGCTTTTATGTTTGTTTCCATCAAAGTTAGTAGAGAAAGAAGCTATCTTGTTACAGTTAGTGTTAGCAGTTTGTTCGGTGTGAGAGGGTTGTCCACCTTTCTTCTTCTTCGCATTAAGGGCCAAATTAATAGCCTGTGATAATGAATCTGATTCCAACATATCTACCTCAACACCAATTTGTAGTGCTAAGCCAAAGATATATTTACGGTTTAATTACCTACGAATTGACATGTTCAATAGATTGAAATTGAATTAAACAGTTCCAAAAATGATCAGTATAGCCTTGGACATCTTCATTTTGATCCTGTCAAATTAAATCCCACTCGGTTCGTGCTTTAGCTTTATATTGTGTGGGCAAAAATTGACGTAAAAACAGCTTTTTGAATGCATGCCAGGTACGTGCTCTTTTTTCGTGTTGTTTGGTGGTGTTCCATCACAATGCAGCGCTACTGGTAAGATGATTTGATGCACATTTTACCATTTCACGTTTGGGAAAGTCTTCATCATGAAAATAGTCATCTAATTGACTAATCCATGTTAGAACCGTGCTAGCATCTTTAGTGCCATCAAAATCCTTGAAATTGAAGGCTTTTCTGCTAATTTTGTTTTGCTTGGGTGCCGATGCAGATTCTATGCATGCAAAATCCAATAATTTATCTTCAAGCTCTTGCCTTCGCATGCATTCATACATGAGAGATTGTTGCAGATTGGCAAGCTGCTCAGCAATTTTGGGTGCTTGTGGAAGGTGTGACATGATTGCTTGCTTTTCTTTTTTTTCCTCTTTTTTTTAAAAATGTGTGTTTTGAAATTTAAAATGGCTATATGGAGATTTTTACAGATGCAGTATGCAAAATAAGTGAGAGAGAATAAAAGAAATGACAAAAATAAAAGGTACTTAGCTTAAGATTGCGTTGGCGTCCAGTCCCAAATGGAGATGTGCGAGGAAATTGCTGAAAAGGTGAGTGGCCAAATGGTGTGATTTGGTCAAGTTCGCGGTGCCCAATCTCTCGTATCCCAAAAATAATGGCAATACAATCGGAAATTTATGTTACTGGTCACCGTAAAATTGAATTGGCAGAAACGGCGATAGTTGAAACGGCATAGCTTGAGCAAGCTTGGACAGACGAGGTTGTAAGAGCTCCAAGTAGAATGATATATATATAGACATATATATATATATATATATATATATATATATATATTGATTAGTGGTTTCATGGTGTAGTGTTTAGCACTCTGGACTTTGAATCCAGTGACCTGGGTTCGGATCCCGATGAGACCTTACTACTGAAGTGGTTAAGGAAGCTATCCCAAGATTGATCTTGCCAAGTGAGAGTTTGAACCCTTATCCTTCTTTCAAAGGGTGTTGAATCCATCAAAGGACAATAAGGCCCGGAAGAGATTCCTCGAAACGATATGGAGGTTAAAGGGCGGTTGACGGTCGAGGCTAAGGAGCTTTAGGAGAGGAAGGGGTGAATGGGTTTTAGTAGGTTTTTGTTTTAACCCTTGGACAATGGGTGGTTGGCCATTCTTATTTTTTTTAAAGCCTCACCTTTTAAACCAAAAGGTATGAAAGAAAGGCATGCAAAGGGCAGTGGAAGATGCTGACAACGCTAGAGGGAGAGATAGACAAGGTAGCTTCTACAGGATGTTTCAGGCTTCGAGGCAAGAGAAGATGTTGATGACGAGTAGGGGGTGCTCCCTTTGACACCCTCCGTGCACAGTTTGGTGATGGTCACTTCCAGCCAAGATGTGTATGTAAGCCGTTGCTCCCACTGAACTGTCTCTCTTTATTCCTTCTCTTCCTTTAGGCCTCTCGATGCCGGGTTTCTTGTCTTGACTTCCTCTCAAACTCCTTCTAAGCCTTCCCAATGTCAAGCCTGAACCACCGACTTGATTCAAACTCCTTGAAATTCAAAGTCTACTCAAACCCTTCCTTGAAAACCCTTGCAATTTCGTCTTAGTTTACGAAGTCAATTTTGTTGATTCATATAGAAAAATCGACTTCGATTGCCAATCCTTTTGAACCCAAGGCTCTTCCATATCTTTTTTTTTCTTTTTTGCAAAACTCACAATTGTGAGTGATTTATATTGAACAACCCAAAAAATTACAAGGTCTAGTCATGCTCTTGTTGAGCCATGACATCATCCAGAGACTATAATTACATCAGGGTAGCCACCCCCACCAACCCGCCGCCTCTTCCTCAATACACAGGGTCCATAAAGTTGTCCTTTTGAGATCTTTTATTTACCAATGGCCAAGATTTTTCCCCGTCCTAGGCATTCCATCTACTGACAACAAGGCACAAGTAGTCCTAGACCAGTCCTCCGGGTGTTGCTTGCACCCGAGCATCCATATTAGCACTTTGCTTTCTTGAGTAATTTCTGCGAAGCTTGCCACCTCAGAACCTCCTTCAAACACACGGCAATTCCTTGTCTGTCATACATTATGTAAGAAGAAAAATCTGACGATTTGAGTGCTGACGAGGAGGGCAAGACTTCCTGAATTCTCACCTCCAAGGAATAGGTCAGTCTTGAAGAAACTAATTTTTCATGTTCTTTGGACCCACTTGCATATTTTCCCTTCGAGGCCTTTAATAGTTGGGCAGTCCCTGAATAGGTGGGCCAGATCTTCTCTAGCCATCTTGCACCCCAAGCATCGATTTGACCCAGTCCCTCTCTCCTGAATCTTCCAAATCTTCAAAGTCCTTTGCTTTCTTCAACTGTTGCTCTCTCTCGCCTTCACAATCGATAGGAATTAGCCACCAATTAAAATATAAATTGACCATACCAAATCTCAATATCGATAATCAAATTAATTTGTCGATTCATCGATTGATCGCCGATTAGCTTCAATTTGCAGATTTGATATTGCCAACTGGAAAATTCCTCTTTGGATTTGAAAATTTGATTGCCAATTTCCTCGAACCTGAGGCTCTGATACCACTGTTGGGAGAAAGGGGGGAGACTGATTGCTTAGAACACTTCAACACTTGCTCACATACATCACCATCAACCTGTTGACAATGTAATTGCAAAACGAAGCCCAGCGGCCTCTACACGAGGCCTGTGCACGCAGAACTCGTCACAAGAAGTGAACAGGGGGCACCACCTAGCTTCGAAAGGCTAGGACGTGGACAACAGTGATTTGAATGACAACAAGACAGCGCACTGCACACACATGCACACACACGCACAGATGGAGATGTAGACGGAGGAGATGAAGACCCTTTGAAATGTGTGGGCAAACTTGATTCAAGATGATATTTACAAAACCCTTTGTGTCAGTGAGATGGAGACCGCAGAGAGAGAGAGAGAGAGAGAGAGAGAGAGAGAGAGAGAGAGAGAGAGAGAGAGAGAGACTATAGTGCGTTCTCTAGGGAGATCTCATGTGGATGGAGATCCTACCCCTGTGCATAGTGACCATTGGAGTCAGCGTGTGTGCATGACTTCTCTTTCAAGTGATGCTCCCCTCCCCCCCCCCCCAAAAAAAAAAAAAACTACCACTTGTCTATCATGCTTGTTTAGTGTTTGCATAATGTCATGGCTAAAGTGATGTTGCGCTTCTTTGTATTGGTGTTCTCCTAGTCATTTGAGTTGGAGAGCTCATCCTCCTTATATAGGATTTTGGGAGTGGTGACATCTCTTACAAGTGGGGTGAGAGAGAGTGCGAGTGTGCCATGTGATTGCGGGACTTGCTCCAGTGGAGCCTCTTCTTATTCTATTGAGTAAAAGAGAGAAGCTAAAGAGAGTAGAGAGAGGGAATGACATAGGGAGTGGCATAGGGGTACGTGAATTTACAAGTGCTAGCCATAGCTAGACTTAGGGTAACTTAGTTTATGGCTTTTTACAAGGGTATTTCCGATGGGGGGATTTCGTGGAAGAGGGATGGAGTATGCTTCTGCCGTTGCCGGTGTTTTGCCGGTGCTGAGATGCCACGGGATGAAGAGATCTAGGCAATATGGCCACTCCCCGCTTGTCTCACTCCTCCGCCTTGCTTCTTGTGTTCCTCTTGCCAAAAATTTGAGTAGGGTGGCTCATACTAGGTGTAGTCATAGGTTAGCATGTGGTCTTGGTTAATTAGCCCGATATGTGGTGGTGTATATAAGTGTCTATGCGTATAAGTGTGTGTATGTGTATGCGTTCGGATGTATACGTGGTGTGTGATATAATGTGTGTGTGCATGTATGTGTATATGGTATGGGTGTTCGTAAGTATTTGCATGCATGTGTGTGTGTGTGTGTGGAAAGAGAGAGAGAGAGAGAGAGAGAGAGAGAGAGAGAGAGAGAGAGAGAGAGAGAGAGATGGTAAGTGAGGTGTGTGAGGGTGAGTGTGTGTGTGTGTATGGAAAGAGAATTTTTCTGCTTGAATTGACACACACACACACACACACGCACGCACGCACGCACACACACACACACACACACACACACAGATGGTAAGTGAGGTGTGTGAGGGTGAGTGTGTGTGTGTGTGTGTGTGTGTGTGTGTGTGTGTGTGTGTGTGTGTATGGAAAGAGGGAGAGAGGCTGAATTTACTTAACAAGAGAGAGAGAGAGAGAGAGAGAGAGAGAGAGAGAGAGAGAGATTATGGAGTTGAACGAGGGTGAGAGAGAGCGAGATTATGGTGCTAGGAGAAGGGTGAGTATGTGTGTGTGTGTGTGTGTGTGTGTGTAGGTTTGTGAGTGAGTGAGTGAGTGTGTGTGTGTGTGTGTGTGTGGTAAGAGAGAGAGAGAGATATAAGTTGCACCTTGCTGGGGTTGCGGACACACACACACACACACAGAGTGTTATAGAATTGATATTTTATTATTTATTGCAGCTGACAGGTGGAAAAGATTAGACCTAGCCTGGCCTATGCGAATGGATATGTATATCATGTACATTTAATTATTCAAGTGCTCTTTTATGAGCTTTGGCCATTTATGACCGGCCGGCCAGTTTGTACTCATTTTTTACCATTCAAGAAATCTATAAATTAAATACGTGCAAGAGGGAAATGGTCACTCTTGCACGGGGGGAGATTGCACCCAGTGCTTGTGTCTTCTTCTCTTCTCTCCTCCCTCCTCTCTAACCGTGCTGGCGTAGCACTCCCCTCTAGGAGGTGCGCTTGCACGTGTTCTTCTGCTCTCTCCCGCTCTCTATCTCTCTCTGTTCGTATTGTGCTTGATTATGGATTTGTGTGAGTCGACAGCTACGTAGATTTATTCGTTTATGTCTTGCTATGTGCTATTTTGAGTATTTTGCAGGGCTCCTTACGCTCCTGTCTGTAGTAGTGGTATCAGAGCATAGGTTATGCACTTGGGAGTTGTGGCAATCATGGAGATGGAGTACTACATCTATCGAAGCTAAGTGTTACATCATTTTATATATATATATATATTTTTTGTTCCTTTTGTCCAAATTTTAATGTTCTATCTTATCTCACTGGCATTACATGTTTATGCTTGATCTACACATGTTTGATTGCCGAATCATCGCTTGCTATAGCTATTCAAATAGCACAATAGAGAGATTAACCACTCATAGAGAAATTAGTATATATATAATGTTGATAAAGTAATGGAACAACCAATTCACCACACTTGGGTGATTGGGCATCGTGAAAAACTACAGAGACCTCCATAGGCTATCAACATCAAGACAATGGCTAAAGTGTTTTAATCAATCAAAGAGAAGGGCACAAATTGTCAAGCATGATAACAAAGACCAACAAGTGATGATGTCATCCTCAAGTAGCTGGGCGTGGTGGGAACATAACCAAAGAGACTTCTTATAACAGCCGATTAATTTGCGAGCATGATAGTGAGAGAGCTCTACTTTCATGTTGCCGGTTTTTAGAGCGTTTGCCTCTGCAATACCTTGAACAAGAAGAGTGATGAGTGGTTGTATCTCATTGGCGGAGGTGACCTTGTTGATCTTGGTCATGACAGAAGAGAAGTAGTGAATGGATGACCCTTGGTTCACCAGATCCGTGAGTTCAGCGTAGCAAAGATCCAAGCTTTTCCACTGCGCTTGCTGATCATCTTTAGCTTCAACTAGTGCTCATTCAACTAGCGATGGTAGCTATGACAAACCAGTTGCATGCACAGATCCCAACCATCGCGTGCACCACCAACTCTCACTCTCTCTCTTTCATTATCTGCTAGTCGGCGAGTCTCTCTCTCTCTCTCTCTCTCTCTCTCTCTCTCTCTCTCTCTCTCTCTCTCTCTCTCTCTCTCTCTCTCTCTCTCTCTCTCTCTCTCTCTACAGCAACCACCCCTCCTACTCGAGACAGTTGCATTCACCATCCAACCCAACCCCTTGTGCCCCCCTCTTGCGGCCACGCCAGTGCCGTCAGTGATAATATTGGCTGCGGACCAATCCAACGCCACTACCTCTAAATTCCATGCAAAAGCGAGTGTCCCAGTCCCAGTCAAACAACTAATCCTCCATGCAGCACTGAGCCTTTTCCTTCTCTCTCACTGCGCTGCCATGCGGCCTATGTTTAACCACCACCATCTCACGGAACTACTCTCTCTCTCTCTCTCTCTCTCTCTCTCTCTCTCTCTCTCTCTCTCTCTCTCTCTCTCTCTCTCTCTCTCTCTCTCTCTCCTGGCCGCCATGCTGAAGCTGTAGTTAAATACACGTAAGCACACAGTTGTGTGGGTGCCACCTTTTCTTTAATCCCATGCCACACACACACACACACACACCAACGGCCAACACGCGATCTACTCTGCAACAGACCAACCCACACTCCCTTTTTTCTCTCACGCTCTCTCTTTCTCTGCCCCTCGACGTACATCAGTACACGGGCACCCCAGTTCTCTCTAACTCTCTGCATGCAGCCCTTTGCCACCTACCAAAGACCTGCCCACTCCCCATGCTGAAGCGCTCCCACTCATTCTCGAAGTCGACCTGCTTCATCCCACCCTCCCTCTATCTCTGCATGGCGCTCACCTGTACCTACTTTTTCTACATTTTCCAGTCCACCACCTCTCTCCTTTTGTGCACCACCCAATTGCTCCCGAGTGTTTTTCAACTCTCCAGCTAACAACCTCATACGCATGTTCAGTGCTCTCAACTCCCTCTCCTTTGCTCACCACCCTTCTCAACCGCGAATGACTTTTTTTTTCACCTACTACAACTCAAGCACACACTAGCAAGCAAATTGTGCTTGTGCCATTAGCATTAGCGCTCTCTTTCCCATACTCGATGGATGGGATCATACACCCACACTTTATTCGTCGTAATTATATCCCCACTGTTCCCAGTGATGACCGGAGGAGAAGGACGCACAACGTTCCATGGCAGTCCACGCAAAGGAGCCAAGTCCATTCTGAGGTCGTTGCTGTGAGGCCATGAGGTAGCCAAATTGCAAGGATCCCGTGTGCTAGCTACCCAATGGCGAGCAAACTAGATCCTGAAAATGAATCAGGGTATTGTTGCCATGTTGATTTCGTGTCCCTCGAAGGATGAAGCTGTGGTCAATGACTTGTCTCAAGGGTAGAGAGCTCTCAATGCTCCTTGTTTGTATATATGGCCCTGGCCTCCATTCCATCATATTCCCGTCTTCTATTAACTGGTCTTTGTGAAAACGTAGACTTATGGTTGGATGCTGAGTAGTATATTGATGATGCCTTAATGGGTCTTTAAGGACATGTCATACTTACACATTGAATTTGGAGCAAGCTGCATGATGACGAATCGTGTCTTTCATGTTTTTTTTTACTGAATGATCATTAGCATTATCTCGGTAATAAATTATCTCTATAACGTGACCAATATCTTTTATATATGTTGTTTTTAAATGAGGGTTTTCTTCATATTCTCTTACTTGGCATAATGGTTGCCGTGATAAATAAATACATGCAATACTTTCTCGGACAACATTTTCCTCTTAACAATCGTTCACTTTACTTCATTTTATTTTTGTACCTGGATATTTAATTGGATTCACAAGGATATTAGCTAAATTGGTCTCAATAGAAATTTTGAAGACTATTAAGTACTATAACAATTCATTTCTCCCTTTCTCTTCACCCCCCATTGTGTTTTGGTAATTGCAATCAATAGTGTTTTTTTTTTTTTAACAGTTATAAACTATATTGGTATCATAATCAAACAATTGAATTTATTATTATTATTATTATAAATAGTAAATTAAAATACAATATATAGAGAAAGAGATGATTATATACAATTTTATATATTTGATGTTATTGGTAAGAACTTAGATAAGTATTATGTTTATATAGTTTATTAGTAGTTATGTAGTTGTTTATCATATATCTAGTAAAATATGCTTATTAATTCCAACTATGCTATTTTGAGCAAGCTGACAATGCGACCCATCTATCTTGATTGTATTTTTTGCACACCATCCATGGCCATTACTTGTGACCACACAAACACACCTACTGTATGAGTGTCTCGTTAGTGCGCAGACTGGCATCCCTAGTTGTGCGATCCTTATTCTTTTATTCCAACTAACTACACATTTACTTCCCTTCGTTTTGACTAACGAGGCTCTACCTCATGTGGTTTGCATTATCTGAATTTCAAGGCATTATTTAGCCTAGTTTACGTAATTTGTACACGCTGCAAACTTTCATACTATGTACCTAGTACAAGTTTACAAGAGAAGCTTAAGTCTTTTTTGTCTTGCCAGGCATTTTCTTGATGCATATTCTCTTACATACTTTGACGTCTAACTGGAAATGTCTGATAGAGCAACTACGGTTTTCTTTATTTGTTGGATCAATCTACTGTTTATAGTATGGCCTTTGCATGATGTATGCTCATGATACCATGAGTAAACATTAGTATGGTCGTGATATCCTGACAAAACACTAGTTAATGCCCTTAATCACACATTTTTTTAAAAACATTTTTTTAATACAGTATTAAGCACTTTAGAAATAACAGTTTGCGATATCAAGGGGCTGCTCCATTTATTCAAACAAAAACAATCGACAATATATTAATTCCATCTCACTTTCCAATTGATCCAAGGCTAATCATTGTAAACGACTTTTGCTAGTTACAATTGTCTCCTACTTCTACCTCTTTCCCCACACAAACACTGGTACATATTTCCGATGCAGTACATCATTGAGAGTCTAATGATTTACAGAGAGAAAACAAGTAAGTTCTCTTCGCATTTTTTCATTTTTGATTTTGAAAATTTTATCGAAAACACAAGTAATCATACACTGATAGCACTCTCTCAAATTTTATATATGATACCAATAGTCCTACACATATCTACTAATCCCATTCCACAGAGAACAACACGATTACATAAATTCAACACATCTGGCTTACTTATCATCCTGATTACCATCTATTTTTATTTATTTTTTTGAAAGAAGGCATGGCTCTTTTACTTACCTGCATTCTCTGACATGGTGCCAATACTTGTATTACATGAAATTACTCTTGTGATCATTTCACATTGAGCTATGCAACTACTCACATGAACCTAGGTGCCTTCAGTTAATGAATAACAATTTGTCAGTACTTTGTTACTCAACCTTACTCCAATGTGGTAAGAACCAGGTAGTACATTTTTTATGTTTTTATGCCTCGCCTATTCCATTGGTCATAGACACACAGATTCACCGGTTTAGGCAGTGTGTAGATAGTCATCTTGTTGCAGATCTGCCGATCTAGGCAGCACATTGATACTTTGCAGCTTCATGATTTTTAAACTTACACCAAATGCAGATTCGCCGATTTAGGAAGCATTAGTGCAGATTCGCCGATCTAGGTAGCACGTCTTATTGGTGTAGATTCGCTGATTTAGGCAACACCAATCACAAAATCATGCTGCAGTGGCTGGCCACCACTGTAACTGGTATGATTTTGTTACCCGGGTACATAATGAAAGTGATTTGGATTTGGACTTATATTGTGGAATTGGAATAGGATTAAAATTTGGTATCTGCTGATTATTTAGCAGTGTTTATGTGATGAGACTTGACATTATGAGATTGATGATGAGTATGACCAATGATATCCTGATTCATCAGGGTATGACATATACTGCTTATTCTAGTGGTATGTGACACTAGAATAGGTAGTATGTGGATGACGGCAGGCATAAGCAATGTTGTCTAATTTTATGAATTTCGTACTATTTGATACAGATTTCTAATCATTGTTTTTGACATGTATTGTTTGCAGATTTTTATCTTTGCAAAACTGAGGACAGTTGCTTTCCAACGGAGAGGTATGTTATAGAATTGATATTTTATTATTTATTGCATCTGACAGGTGGAAAAGACTAGACCCAGCTTGGCCTATGCAAATGGATATGTATATCATGTACATTTTATTATTCAAGTGCTCTTTTATGAGCTTTGGCCATTAATGACCGGCCGGCCAGTTTGTACTCATTTTTTACCATTCAAGAAATCTATAAATTAAATACGTGCAAGAGGGAAATGGTCACTCTTGCACGGGGGGAGATTGCACCCAGTGCTTGTGTCTTCTTCTCTTCTCTCCTCCCTCCTCTCTCACCGTGCTGGCGTAGCACTCCCCTCTAGGAGGTGCGCCTGCACGTGTTCTTTTGCTCTCTCCCACTCTCTGACTCTCTCTGTTTGTATTGTGCTCAATTATGGATTTGTGTGAGTTGACAGGTACGTAGATTTATTCGTTTATGTCTTGATATGCGCTATTTTGAGTATTTTGCCGGGCTCTCTACGCTCCCGTCTGTAGTAGAGAGAGAGAGAGAGAGGGAGAGAGGGAGAGAGAGCCTGTGTGTGTGTGTGTGTGTGTGTGTATGTGTGGGTGTGTATGTGTGGGTGTGTGTAAGGGTGGGGGAACGAGAGAGAGAGAGAGAGAGAGAGAGAGAGAGAGAGAGAGAGAGAGAGAGAGAGAGAGGGAGAGAGAGCCTGTGTGTGTGTGGGTGGGGGAACAAGAGAGAGAGAGAGAGAGAGAGAGAGAGAGAGAGAGAGAGAGTGATAATGGAGGAGAGAGAGAGGGTGGTGCCAAAGGGGGGGGGGGGGGGGGGGGGGGGGGGGGGACGCCCTATCTGTGAGCGCGGAGACGAGGGGGGGGTGGCGCCAACCTCTGCAACCAACAAAAATGGGTTTTTCTAAAAAAATATATAACGCTCCCCCGATTGGGGCTAATTCCCATGGCTACAACTCTTGAAAGCCGGCCATCACTGTCAATCTCTTTCCCCAATTTCCAAGCACACACACACATACGCCTAGACTATTACACACACACACACACACAAGCACTAAAAGCATAGAATTGACAGAGACAAGTTGTAAGAGGGTGTAAGAACATGGAAGAGAAGATGTAGAATTAATTAAGGAGTACACAACAAACACTTAATAGCTTAAGAGATGGGATATGGAAAATTGAGAGCATCTACACCAGAAAGGCCTAAAATCATAGACCCAAATTCCACGAACCTCTCTTGTGGAGTTGGTATTTGGATATTTTGATTTATTATTGGTGTCAAAATTGGAAGCCCCTCTTTTACACTTTAGTTATGGGTGGTACACACTAGTTATTTCATGATCCTCTTAGGGTGGGTTCTCACTGTCCTATTCACAAAGGAGCCATAGTCGCTTATTTTTTGAAATACTGTGCTAGGATAAAATGACAAAGAATTATTATTTGTCGGCGCCTCCTCGTCAACTCCCAAAGTTCCAATCTACAAACCACCATGCAATCACTATTAGTAAAATTCAAATAGACAGCACATAATTAACCATTAAGCCAGCTGACCCTATTGCAGTTAACCACATGCAACAGGAGGGTGCTCAGTCTTGTAATAAGTATATCTTTTGAAAGACAGTAGCCTTGAGATGTAAATTCCAAAACTTGTCCACATATTTGTGGATAGACTCATGGGAGAGAAGCTTCAAACTCCGCCATTCGGTAAGCACTTTGTCCTTTGCATCGCTTGCAAGGAATTGCTTCATGATAGAAAATCGTGGAGTTTCCATGTCTTTGGGGCTTCGCCATTGCCACGAAGGCTTGCACACCATTAACGAGAAGATTTTTTGGAAGTGCATAGCTGCATGGCGTAGCTTGGAGGACTCCATGAAGCCCTCGTCTCCAAAGGCCGCATCAATTTGTTGGATGAAGGCCAATACTTTGTCGGTAGCACAAAGGGTGCCATCATAGGTGAGAAAAGAGATACTATATTCTCTCTCTTTGAACTTCTTGAGCTTTTGAGACATTCCCCATGTAGAATAAGATTTGCGATGTCCTCCCCTCTTGTATTTTCTAGGAGAATAACTATTGCTTTTGTTGGAAGAGGAGGAAGGTGAAGAAGAGGGTGACCTCTTTCTTACCCTTTTCTTCCTTTGTTTCCTCTCTTTCCTATCAAAGTGACGAGGAGAAGGACTGTGGGTTGACCATTTCCTCTTGGGAGGAGTTGGTGATCGTTCAAATTGCCATCTTTGTGGAGCCACATCTTTAGAGGAACTTAGGGATTCGCTTCTTTCTCGTTCTTTGGATTCCTCCTCTCTTATGGGAGAGAGCCTTCTTTTGGGGGTCTCATAAAGAGGCCTCCTAAGCTCTCTCTCCTCTTGGAGAGGAAGGGAAATCCCATAACATGAAGTTTTTGAGTAACTTCGGCTTGCAAAGCAGGGTTGCCCATAGCTTGCTGCAACCTAGTAACAAGATAATTGACAAACATGGGGGCATCATCATTAGCACCTTCATGTGCAAAATCAAAGTTATCAATGCTCATTCTACTCTCTTGATTATTGTCAGCCATGCTAATTAAACTTATGTATAGATTACTTTGTGCTTTGGTACCCTCAAAAAACTTAGTCTCTACTCTTCCTTACCTTTGAAAATTAATTTTCAAGTAGACACACCCATGGTTTAGACACTGTTGCGATTGCAAAGACTAGTGGAGAGGGTCTAACATTGCTCGGTTGATTATGGTTCATGTTGAGCTTGCTCATAGCTCAATAATGGTTAAGCCAAAGGAAAGCCCCGAGAGGCTCCATTATTAAGACTATAGTTCCAACGGTGTACCTCGAACTAAGTCATTTTCAACCAAGATAATAGATCCCTGTCCCACTTACCCTATTTCAATAAACATGCCCAACCTTTCATAGACAATTTAAGCACCTCTCTTCTTAAGCAAGAAAAGAGAAACCAATAGCTCTAATACCAATGTAATTGAAATGGCCTATGAACTTTGAGAATATCGGAATTAGGAGAATTAGAGTGAGTATTTTTGTGAGACTACTTTGAGAACATAGAGGGTGTACTTAATTAGAGGTAGCAACATAACCATATTACTTAAAAACTTGGCATGAACAATACTTTTGCAAGAGAGAGAGAGAGAGTTTAGAGAACTTGACAATAGTTGAGGACCAGATTTATGTGAAGCCGGTCCCCCCTCCTAGTAGGCTTTTGTATTATAGATTCTCCCATCAAGAGAGACTTGGTACATTACAATCTTTGTGTTCCTTGTGACCTAAGTGATGCAATGCTGATGGAAAGCTTCATGCATCACGAGCATAACATAGACTTTGTCAAAATCATTAACCATCCCCGGCCTCAGTCCCAAGGCCTCAAACACCTTCAAAGGTGGAGAGAGCTAGTGGGGAATGAGGATAGAGAAGAGGAATAAGAAACATTTATAGGAGAAATAAATAGTTCCTCACTTATCATCACTCTTCTTGCTTAGCATACATAATAGCATAGTAATGAAGATGGAAAGCTTAAGCATTGGAGCATGACTCTTGGTTGGATTTGCATTCCATAGCCAAGAGTGTTGGTGTAGGCTCTCAACTTCTCTACAATCTTGGAGAAGGAGATGAGGCTCTTGCACTTTGCAACTCACACAATCAGAGTGTGTGTGTGGGGGGTGGGGGGGGGGGAGAGTATACCCCCAAGCTAGCCCTCTCCTTGCTTTGGTCAAACCCCCTCTTCTAGCACTAGCTTGCACTTGATTGGACCTCCTCAAGCTTGGCCAATCACATGCTTAGTGCATATCAACAAGCAACAAGTGTAGCCTTGGGACAAGTGTCCCCCTTTCCCCTTTGAGAGAGAGAACTTGATAAATTCATAAGCAATTAACTAAATTAACTAGATTATCATTGGAACCCTTGGGAGGACAACCAATAGGCTTTAGGTACACTATGAGGGAAAAATGAAGAGGAGCTTGTCAAGTGTCCTATTTGCTTTCTTTGTATCAAGCTTGCCTTGTGTGAGGGTGTGTGTGTTCTCTCTCTAGCTCCTACAAAGAGGGCTTGCCCCCTCATGAGTAGGGAAGTGCTTTGACTTTTTGAACACCTTAACCCCTCAAGCACCTTAGTCATGGAGCACCTTAGCCATTAAGCACCTCAAGAACCTTAGTCAGCAAGCACGACAAGCACCTCAAGCACCTTAGTATGCAAGCACGACAAGCACTTTAAGCCTGGGCCCGGTTCCCACCTCAAGCACATCCCTAGCTTGCCTAAGGTCAAAGGACTTTCAACACTAACCTTTGGAGGTCTTTAATGAAGCTAACCCTAAGGTCTTTAAGCTCCATTAGCTAGCTTTGCTCTTTGACATATCATCTTTCGTTTGGATCCCCTTTAACCTTGGCCCCGTGTTGAGATAGATCCATAAGCACGTGTCTATATTCTAACTCTTGTTCCCATTTATTCTCCCACATTAAATGATTAATTTAATATGAAAAAATCATGTGGGTTGGTTAAATATTAGATTTTATGACAATAAAAGTCTAATGGTTATGTTGCTACCGCTCACCCTCTATGTTCTCAAAGTAGTCTCATAAAAATGATCACTATAGTTCTCTTAATTCTACTATTCACAATGTTCATTGGCCATTTCCATTACATGAGAGAATACGGGTTTATACGCCCAATGCTTTAAAAATGTCAACACCCCCCCCCGAGAAAAGAGAAGAGATGCACCCCCCCCCCCCCCCCCCCCCCCCCCCCCCCCCGAGAAAGAGAAGAGATGCACGCCTTCAGTTTATAGATGAAAACTTCAAGCATTTTTGGCTTTCTAAAAGAAGCCTTAGAGGAGTGTTGGGTTATGCATACTTTCAATGTTTTAAGTGACCATTGAGACTTACCTTAAATGCTATTCAATTTTAAAATAGTAAATGGATCTTTTTGGCTTAGGTATACTTGCAATGTTTTTAGTGATGATTGAGACTTACCTTAACTGTTATTTTGGTTTTACTATATTAAATAGAATTTTTTATTTCACCTTTCATTTCACATCCCAACATGTCTTGACTTTTCTTGCATTCTATTGTTTTAGAATGCTAAAGTGAAGCTTCACCTTGCATAATTCTAGTAAATTCTATACATATATATATATACATATATATATATATATATATATATATATAGATATATTAATGAGTTCTTTTTATTTCACCTTTCATTTCACAGCTTCACATGACTCGACTTTTCTTGCATTCTATAGCTTAATTCCAATTAGTGTTCGAAAAAGTCTCTTTTATTAAGTGGCCATCGATCGAGTTTCCTCTTCGCAAAGAAAAAAACGGAAAATAGTAGCAAAAAAATTTAAAATTTTCATGATTTTGTAACTCTTTTCTCACATATTTCACCGGTTTTTTTTCCCTTTATGGTTTGCAATTGGCTAGTCTCGATTTTCAAAAGGCTCAACGCAAAGCTAAGGCAATCCTTTCCCAGACATTGAGTCTAATTAAACTCAACATTTTAGTCAATATTCAAGAAAATCTCTTTTTTTTTTAAACTTTTTACAAAGAAGTGAACCGAAAATACTAGCATAAATTTCCAAAAATTTTGAACTATTTTTGCACATATTTCATCGTTTTTCTTCTCTTACCATGATTTGGAATCGGCTAGTCTCGATTTTCAACCCCGACTCAAGGCTAACTTGAGCAAATACTTTCTTGAACATTGATTTTAGTTAAACTCAACCTAAGGACTTTATCACTTTCTTATCCTTTTAGAAAGCCAACGTGACCATTTCACTTGTTAAAACTTGTCTTTTCACTTTGGATCTAGCCAAGACTCGGCAAGCATACTTCAATCTTTACAATTTGTGCACTTTTTATTTGTATGGCCAAGTAGATAATTATTTTGATAGTATTTGTAAACACTCCTCTTAGAAATATAGCTTCCGAAACCACCTTTTGCAATTCCCACTTGATACTAAACTTTCATGACTCCTTTTATAAATTAATGTTGTGAAATGTTATGAATGCACTTAAAAGACTCATTGTTATTTTTTCTAGTGTTATGATTTTCTAGTCGTGCAGTCCTTAATTTCTTTACTTCTGTCCTATTTTCAAAAATCTTAAAACAATAAAAGTGTCTGTTTTGAATGACACTTGTCACAAAGTTTAAGGGAATAAAATTGTTCGTCTTGAATAAAATTAACTAACTACTATAGATGATGATCTTCAATTTTTTTCCTAACAATTTACAAAGGGGTATGTAGACCATAAAGTTGAATTCTTCTCTTTTTGAGCTCATTATAAGTATACCATTAAGGACATAAGTATTTGTAAGGAATTGCTCATATAAGCTCTCTCCTCATTTTAGTTTCTTTTAATTTTTTACAAAGTCATTTAAAAAATTCCGACCGTAATACACTAATAAATAGATACCAAATTTTTTGATAGTTTCTTTTAAATTTCCACAATCAAATTTCTAAACTAAGTGTAAATTATAGTACTGAGTTTGTGCAACATACTAAATCTTGCGTGCATGATCGTGCCACCCTCCGAAACCTATCTATTGATTGCATTCAAGGAGAAAAATGCAAGTACACAAGCTCAAATTAGGTGGCTTGCTTATCAAAGAACCTCCATGTACGTAAATTCTCAATGTATTACATTACTATATATAAGTTTTTTTTCTCTCTTCGATGATCAGTTCTCTCCATTGACCCAAATGCTTAGTATATCTACTATTTTCTTCTTTATCTTAACATCTCCACATTGTACACCACCTCTTACAACATCTATACAAAAAATATTCCAATTTAATATTCTCATTTAAGGAAGGAGAGACCCTCCATGTGTCACACTATGCTCCATTTAAAAGAGAACCTTAAGAAACATTTAATTTGAAGTGCAAAAGTGAAGGGTAAGTACTAAGATGGTAGAATGTAAAAAGATTTTGACAGTCCTAGCAATGTACAGTCAAAAAGTTTAGTATTATATATATATCCATAATATTTGTAGTCTTTGACTCTTTGGGAAGGCCGTGAAGATTCACTCCAGCCCTCAAATCTCAATAGTGTGACCACTTGCTACTTTTGTATTTGAAAGCCATTTGAAGGGTGGCTTTACTTTGCATTTTGAAACTTGTAAAGAGCTTTCTTCTATGTGTCGACCAATAAAACTTCCTTTGCAGGCTTCCATGGACCTTCCATGTAGTAAGTGATCTTTCACCTCGTTGTTCGAAGCTCATCAATTGCACACTCATGCTCGTGCTTTGTCTATATACGTATGTGCATGCACACATATGCATGTGTGGATGTGTGTGTGTGTTTGAGAGAGAGAGAGAGATCCGCTGCCTTTGTGTGTGTATGAGAGACAAAGTTGATGTGCCATTCATTGAGTTGTTCGGAGCGTTGCACGAAGGTCTTCCACATTTTCATTGTATTAATGAAGTATAGCGAGCTCGACAATTCAACAATGGGAGTAGCGATTTGTTGTGGATGTCCTACACGTGTTGTGTATGTATGTATGTGACACACACACACACACACACACACACACAAAAAAAACGCGACGGTGGATTGTAAACTTTTGCATGTGAGTGGGAGTAGTAAAAAAATAAAGAATCCTCCATTTGATTTATCCTGTGTGTGTGTGTGTGTGTGTGTGAGAGAGAGAGAGAGAGAGAGAGAGAGAGAGAGAGAGTACAGAGAGGTGAACCCAAAGCAGGAGTGGATCTCAACAGACAACAAAAGTGAACGATGGGAGGCAACTCTGGCAACACTCGGCTATTTTGGAATGTTTTTATGTTAGATCTCTTTGAGCTTTGTAGGTTTCCTCACCTTCAGGTTGACTTGAAATTAGCAGGAGTGGACCTCAACAGACAACAAAAGTGAACGATGGGAGGCAACTCTGGCAACACTCGGCTATTTTGGAAGGTTTTTATGTTAGATCTCTTTGAGCTTTGTAGGTTTCCTCACCTTCAAGTTGACTTGAAATTAGTAGGTGGGATTGCACTAAACCTTGGTTTTTTTGAGCGCTCAAAGGCAAATTAGAATTTATAAGACAAATCTCAAAATTTTGTAAGGAGGGTTACAATAAATCGAGGTGAAGCATAGTGCTTTCTCCCAAAAACTTGCAAAACTTAAGCAGGAGAAATTTTAGGGGTAACTTTATTGTATTTGAAGTCTTTTACACTCAATTTCTCAATACTTGGTAGGTTTTCTCACGTTCAAATCTAGAATAGATGGGATTATACTAAACGCAGGATTTTTCGAGCACTCGGCTATACTATGCTTTTTCCCAAAAAAGTTTAGAGGTGAATTAACTATATTTGAAGATTTTTGCACTAAATTTTTGTACACTTTGTAGATTCTCTAAATTTTAAATTAGGTTCTTTGAACTTTGGATTTGGAGTAACTCAGAACGTCAATTTAAAATTTAAGGTTGTGATGCTAAGTTGTTATTCTTTTTGCAAATAAAAAAAATTGTTATCGTTTTTGCACCCAATGGCTCTCTGGAGCATGTGGATGTTGTGCTTTTTATGTTTTTAAATCATTACAACTCAATGTGATGAGTGAGTGCTGGTAAAAATAATTTAAAAAAATTTAAGGTAAATCTCCAAATTTGTGGGTGGGATTATACTAAACCTAGTTTTTTTTTTGCAATTGTTGTCCTAACCTTCAAATTAAATCTTACAAGTGTGTGGCCCATCCTATGGACACACACACACACACACACACACACCAGTTTCTTTGTGCCCAATCCACTCTCTTTCTTTCTCTGCCTTAGTTTCTTTGTGCCCAATCCACTCTCTTTCTTTCTCTGCCTTGGTTTCCAACTCCTAGCCCCCCTCCAAACCATTTTCTTATGTCACATAGTAGGGGCCTCCAAGATGCGTTAGATATAGTTGAGAAAATTTGTAGGTGTGGTCACACTAAACCTAGGTTTTTCTCGAACACTCGGGTACACAATAGTTTTTTGCTATTATTCAATAGTCCATCATCTATATTGTTCATAATGGAGCTTGAAAATCAAAGGGAGGAGAGGCATCACCTTTTGGTTGATTTGCATGGCCTGTTGGATCAACGTCCAAATTGAGCTACCGAGTCCCTGTGGGGTCATCCTCCTTGCCATAGTCGCATGAAAGAACTTTCCAAAATTGCATAAAATAGTTTAGATTCTATGCAACTCCATCCTTTTGCAATGACTTGGAATAATTAAAATCGGACGTCGAACAAATAGTGTGTGTGTGCGAGAGAGAGAGAGAGAGAGAGAGAGAGAGAGAGAGAGAGAGAGAGAGAGAGAGAGAGAGAGAGAGAGAGAGAGAGAGAGAGAGAGAGGGCCCCATAGATTGTGCAAATCAAGCCTTTTCCAACAACTTGCAAATGATCGAGAGATATTTATCCACAAGTTATGGTGTTGATGTAGCAATTGAAGTGAAAAGTCAAAATGGGTCTTTTCTTGCAATGGTGAGTACAAGAAGACCTGAATTGGGGATCCAAGAATGTAGTGTCCTAGCATTCGATACATTTGGGCTTCTTCGGTGGCTAGAAGTGTTTTTTAATCTTCTGGGAGCTACTATCTCCGACTACTTGAGCTACACAGACTTGGGAAAGATGTAGATGCTTTACATCTATCCCAAGGCATGTGTGTGTGTGTGTGTGTGTGTGTGTGTGTGTGTGTGTGAGAGAGAGAGAGAGAGAGAGAGAGAGAGAGAGAGAGAGAACATAATTTTAACAGCATAGGAACAATCCAAAGGGACATTGAAAATTAAGCGAGAAAGTCTTGAAAGAGAGAGAGAGAGAGAGAGAGAGAGAGAGAGAGAGAGAGAGAGAGAGAGAGAGAGAGCATGCTTATGGCATCATTTCGAGGTATACAAAATATATTGATTGACAAGTTAGTCTATAACTGTGTGTGTGTGTGTGTGTGTGTGTGTGTGAGAGAGAGAGAGAGAGAGAGAGAGAGAGAGAGAGAGAGAGAGAGAGAGAGAGAGAGAGAGAGAGAGAGTTTCCTTGGCAACCTGGTAGCCCTCCAAAAATGACCCCAACACCTAGCAAGTCTTTAACTCAAAAGAATCGAGAAAGGGGGAAAGAAAGTGAAAAAAGAGATAGCAAAAATGTACTTGATGAGTGTTGATCTCCGGATCTAATATGAGAGGGAGAAAGATAGAGAGAAGGCATACCTAACCTATGTATGAATTTGTGTGTGTGTGTGTGTGTGTGTGAGAGAGAGAGAGAGAGAGAGAGAGAGAGAGAGAGAGAGAGAGAGAGAGAGAGAAAGTTGCCATGCTTTTCTTGGTCACAACAACGCGTGGGTCACATACTAGTATGTAAGAAATTCCAAGTGATGAAAAGTACCTAGAGAAGGATGCTCTCTTCACATGCAAGAAACCCCAAGTGATGAAAAGTAGAGAATGATGCGCTTTGGATATAAAAAAACAAAAAAAATGATATATAGTAATGTTACCTTTTCCATTTACACGGATGGGATGGTAACTTGTAAACGGATGGGATGAGTGATTGCTTGAGAAACAAGTGAAAGGGTCACGGTGGCTTTCTAAAAAATAAGAGAGTGTTAAAGTCATTAAGGTTGAGTTTAACTAGAATCGGTGTTCGGGAAAGGATTGCCTCAGCTTAGCCTTGAGCCGGTTGGAAATCGAGACTAGCTAGTTGCAAACCATGGTAAAGGGAAGAAAAACGATGAAATATGTAAGAAAATAGTTCAAAAATCTTGCACATTTTTGCTAGTATTTTCGGCTCGCTTTTTTGTGATGAGGAAGAAATTCGATCGATTAGAATTAATTTATAGAATACAAGAAAAGTTAAGCCATGTGAGGCTGTGAAATGAAATGTGAAATAAAAAGAAGTCATCAATGTGTGTGTGTCTATAGAATTACTAGAATTATGCAAGGTGAAGCTTCACTTTAACCTTCTAAAATAGAATGCAATAAAAGTAAAACATGCCGGGATGTGAAATGAAGGGTGAAATAAAAAGATCCGTGTACTATTTTAAAGCTGAAATAACGTTTAAGGTATGTCTCAATCATCATTGAAAACATTGAAAGTATGCCGACCCAACACTCCTCTTAGGCTCTTTTTAGAATGCAAGACATGTTTTGATGTGAAATGAAAGGTGAAATAAAAAAATCCATGTACTACTTTAACGCTGAAATAACATTTAAGGTATGTCTCAATCATCGATGAAAACATTGAAAGTATGCCTAACCCAACACTCCTCTAAAGCTTCTTTTAGAAAGCCAAAAACTAAACCAGGTTGCTTGAGATACAAATCCACAGCTTCTTATAGAAAGCCAAAAACTAAACCAGGTTGCTTGAGATACAAAGCCAAGGGGTTGATTGGGCTTGTGGAAGGTTTGAGTGATTGCATAAGCTAGGTTTTGGTGTAATTTATAGTGTTTGTTCAAATGGGTTGTTAAAATTAAAATTTGTAAAATGGCTGCAAAGGCAGTGTGATAGATCCAGAGTAGTGGAAGTATACCCAGTTCGGGTAATCGATGTAAGGGCTACCATTTCAAGCAGCCATGGCGGAGTTCACTTCCTCTGCCCCTCCAACTGGGACTTCCATGTCATTTCTCACACATGGAGCATGGACATCCGTGAGTTCTCCAAGCAAATCGGCCAGCAAATCCAACCCTCTGGCGCCCCTTATAATCGCCAATTCCAGCGGCCACCTCAGGGGACAACCTGCCTACGAAGGCCTCATCGAGTTCTTGCAGCTGCTCGCTGATGAGGGCGTAGTGCGTGTCTGGTTTGATGCACTCTGCATTAACCAACAGGATGACACAGAGAAGGGCAGATAGATCGGGTACATGGGAGCTTATTACAGTCGGAGCAAGGGCTGCTATGCTTTGGTGCACGGTATTGGAGTTACAGCCTTTGGCCTGAAACTGATCCTGGTCGCTTGCCTCGCTGGTTCAACAGGGTTTGGACTCTGCAGGAGCTTGCCCTTCCAGGGAACATGCTGGTTGTGACAGAGTTACCTGAGAGAGTGCAGATCCTTGCCAGGGGATTGATCAGAAAGAGAACGGAGAACAGCTCGACGGCTGGGTTCTGCAGATGCTGTATCTGGAGGGAAGTGCTTGAAGATAAGGTGGATGCGGAGTCGCTTCAGCAGCTTCGCTCTTCATCCCCACCATCCATTGCTGCAAACAGCAACAATCTCACTACTGAGGCTGGCATTGATGTCGCTGGGACATCATCTGCCTGTGTGTGTACGAGATGCGGCGCATCCTCTTTAGTGAGAAGAGCTAATCGCCGCACCATGTCAGGCCAAACTGTTTACATGGTTGAAAGGGAAGCCTACCTTTTCTTGCTCTTTCTGGATAGTACGCACAATCTCCAACCAACAGATGAGTTTTGGGATGATATAATGATGGATTCTATCCGAATGTCCAAGCTAATTAAAAGCATACATGAAAGTTTTCAACCATGGATGATATGGCCTGAAATTTCCAGTCGTCAATGTACACATGATGAGGATCGAGTGCTGGGCATTCTTGGATTGTTGGGGTTCAGAGGAGACATGCAGCTTAGAACTGGGCAGACATTGGAGCAGCAACTCGTTCATGTAGCCAACTCATGTGATCCAGATGTTATGATTAAGGTTTGTACCGTGGATCCAAGAGGTGGACCCGCAGCAGGCCTATCATGGGCCCCTAACTTTCGAGATCCATATGCATATTTTGGAGTTTCTGGTTGTGGCCTGCACGCTCGGGCAGCAAGGAGGTGTTTTGGGCATGAGCCATTTCACAATATCGATCCAGAAGGATCATTGCAATTATTGTGTTGTCCACAGCTTAAGCCTGGAAAGGATATACTACAGCAGGTGCTGGATCTGCGGCAGGTTGAATTCTCCCTGGCCAATGTAGATGAGAGGATCAAGAATTTGGGAGATTCTGAGAGACATGTGGAGATTGTGAAGGTAACTGAGGATGGGATGGTTCTGAAGGGCAAAGCTGCATTGGGTGGAGTGAAGCCGTGCTGGAGAGAAGATGGATCAGCAGGGAAGAAGAAAGCCATGATCGGAGGGTTGCGCAGCTTGTCTGAGGAAGATGAGAGTGAAGTGTATGAGGAATTCAGGGGGTGGAGAAATGCTGGAGGTGCCATAGAGCTACCCAAAGAGCATTCTCCTACGCATTGCCTTCATTTTGAAGATGGTGGAGTCATTCTTCCACTGATTTGGAGTTTGAATTCACAATGGAAAACACTAGGATGGCCTGATGCTGAACACTTTGTGTCTTACTTCCCAGAACTGACAATGGCCTTGGCTTCTCATCCTTGGAATCCGATCTATCTGCAACTTCTCCACAATGAAGCTGCTGTGGAAGCCTTGCCCTGGCCAGTTTTGCATCGTTTGGAAGACCAAGCAATACAGATTGAAATGGAACTTTGGGCTGTGCTCTTGGGAAGTGTAGCAAATGGAAACTACCATGTGGCCATGATGTGCATGGCCAGGCCCAGTACCAGGAAGAATGTACAGCTTCACAAAGTAGGCATGTTTTTTTTTCCCATTGAAGTTAGTGATCAGATATTTAGCCAGCATTTGCCCACTACATGCTTTGAAATTGGAGGCTTTGGACCTGACTTGAGTGAATTTGTGACTCTCAAGCTCACCAACACAGCCTTGTAAGTCCTGGTTGCTATCATGTTAGAAGATTAAGATCCAATCTCTCAGGCAATGATATACTTGAAAACCAGCAGTATGAGCAGAAGCGAATAGAAAGTATTTTAGTACAACAAATAAGTAGCTGATAGGGCGAGTATGTGCCTACGATTTGTTTAAAAGAAAATAGTACAATCTGGTGTCGAGGCCATTTTCTATTGAAGGGACTAAAGAGTATAGGTCGAAAATAGTAATGGAATCTGGTGTCGATGGCATTTTTTTAATTGAAGGGAACACAGAGATAAAGCTCTATTTTGAGATCTCAAGAAGCTTTGAATGCTCTCCCTCCTTGTGTCGGAAAGGTATGGAACCATCCCATCGTAGCTTTCAAATATGTGAAAACTTTAGGACAAAAAGCTTTCAACTATAGTGGCATCGGACTTATCTTGAAAAGCAAAAAAGGATAGCAATCTCAAGTATTGATTGTCTTTGAAGTAAAATTGTTTTTTCTTCATACATAAATGGAGCTTTGGGTCATGTAGTTACTACCGATTGTTCTATTCTTTCTTTGGATTCCTTGAAAGACCTTTTCTCAAGAGGTACTAAATATAGGCTCCTTTCCTCGATGACTCTTTTCTTCTGAAAGCCATAGAGAAAGGAATTTCTAGTTTTGTACTAAAGTTTTGAGGAGTTTTTAAGAGTTCAAGGTGTTTTTATTCATTGGAAGTTTTTAGTCCTCAAGAAAGCTTCTATGAAATTAGCATCTTGCTCTAGGAACGTGTCTTCAGGAACGAATAGCTTATCTTCATGTGATAGTGATTCATCGTGATTTTATAATCTCTTACATAGATAAGTGCTCTGATAACTTCGTTGTTACGCGCAAAAAGTTTTAGTTGAAGTGTTAGTTAGGTGAAGTAAACTCTCAGACTTACAATGGTTGTGATCTTTCGATGCAAGAGGTTATCTTGAAACATCAAAACTTTGTAAGTCTTTTGGTTTCAAGTGCCGGCTTAAATTACCTTTTTTATATACTGTTTGGAAGTTTTACAAGAACCCTATAAAGCCTAGATTTATAGTTGCTTCTTGCAACATCTCTTTGATCGAGGTTTCAAATGGCTTAGTTTATTGTTTCAAAGCCACTTTATCAAGCATGAATGAATTGTGAAAAAATCTGCTAAAGAACGTAGACGTACCTACCGATTCAAGTTGGATTTTAAATGATTCAGTAGGTGTGATTCTTGTGATAAAGTTTTTGAACTCTTCAAGAAGCCTTGAGGAGATATTTTCTCCTTTATGTCTCCAAACTTTTGACTTTACAATACTATATACGAAGTTAAATTTGAAGGATCTTAAATTTAGAGTCAAGTCTCTTATTTCAAAAGTTTTTGCGTTCAAGCTTGAGAAGGATAGGTACAAGGCATTGCTAGTAGAAAAGTCAGATGACATTGACATCGTATTTATATATAATCGTCGGTGACTTTTTTCAAGCAAACAATTGTTATCCCTATGGGTCCCAATTGTGTTGTTTTTCTTGCTAATTTCTATCTTTTTACTTATGAGTTTGATTTTATGGAGCATCTTGTCCTTGCTAACACTTGCTCAATATTTTTGCACAAGTTATATGCTATGTGAGACGCTTTGTAGATGATCTTTTTGTTTCTGACGTTTCTTCTTTTCAAGACTTTATATACTTGAATTTGAGTTCTGTGGGTGGAGAAGTTTATCCCGAGGAGTTTTGTGAACTTAACTCTACCACAAATAGTGATTGTTGTGCCTTTTTAGACCTTGAGAATTTTTAGACTCCCTTGGGATTAACAATAGATATCTACAATAAGCGCCTTGAACTAGAATATGTCAATCTAAATATCATCCGTATGCCTCACATTCTCTTTTAGCTAAGTACAATGTCATTTGCTCTCAATTATTTAGATTTTCTCGTCTTTTTTATGGTAAATCTGCTTTTGTTGTTCAATTGTGCCATCTTATTTCTTTACTCGTTGAGAAAGGATATTCATTCAAAAGAATCATAAAAAACGTTCGTTCAATTTTGCATCGTAGTAAGTTTATTTTTAGTGTTTCTTCATATGGAATGTTCAAGATAATCAGTACTAAATTCAATAAAAATAGGGAGCTTAAAAGCCCACTTATTGTTTGACTTAGTAACACACTATTTCGTTGTTTTGATGTCTAGCGCTTCTATTATTTTTACTCTAGCTTGACAAATGTTAGCCTTCATCATGGTTGAGTATGCCCATCACCTCCGGAGGGTGATAGAAACTAAGCTCGTTGGTTTTGTAGAGTACGTTCAAAGCATGAATGACCTTTATACAAGCCTGTACCTACTCTTGGACAATGACAACGTAAGTAGGGATGTCATAACTGTTGTCCAAGCTATACATGATAAAGGTGATAATCTTGTTCTTCTTGTTTGGACAAGCAGCGAAGTCAAGTTTGAATCTTTGTACTTCTTTGGTTATTTGCAGTCTCTTCTTCGTAGGTTTGTAGTAGCAATTTATTTTCAATTTCGTATTTAGCTTACGTTAGGAGTTAAGAATTTATTCCTTTAGAAGTTGTTGTGTAAAGTTTGATTTCTAGAATTAAAGTTTTAAGATGTCTTTTCCTTTTTTGGTTAAAGTTGAGTACTTGTTTTAAGTATTAGCCAAGTAAGCAACATCAACTTATTTTGTGCGTCCCTTTTCTAAAAATATTCTTACGTTAGTAATGTTCTGTTTTATCTAGTTTTGTTTCATGGCAAATAAAGTGATTTAGTTTTTTTTTTTTTTGGTCCCTTGCTTTTATAGTTTTATGAGTGCTTTATTTCCTCTTATAGTTTGTGAGTTCAGACTATTTTGAACTTATGAAGGTATATTTTTCATTCATCTAGTGGACATTCAAATCTTTTTTATTTTATTCAAGTGGTGATCAGTTGTTGAGCTTCATGGAGATATTTTAAGAGGGTGTGCATACCCCAATATCTATCGAGCTTATATTCATGTTTCGATGTGATTTTATGTGTGTATTATTTTTATTTCTCGTTTTAAATAAACTTTTTTCAATAAGTAATGGGACTTTGTAATTTTGGTTGTATCATGATTGATTGTGTAGCGTTTCTTTTCGTTTTGATTTTGGTTTGTTTTTTGTTATGTGAATGATATTTGTCTTTTATTTTTTAATTTGTTGTGTTTTGCTTTCGATTGTGCGTGGTATGTGTGTGTTTGTTTGTTTAAATTTTTAATGTTTGTTTTTTTTCTTTTGGTTGTGAGAAAGTTCTAAAATAGAACTTTGTAGAATACATATTTTTAATGAATAATTGTTTCTCTTAAAATTAATAAAAAATAAAAATAATGTCCTAATTTGTCCTTGGATCAAGGGTTTCTTGTGCAGTTTCATGAAATATCTCTTGTGAGAAGAGGGGTTGAGTAGTGATTCTAGCAAGGGGATCATGGACACTCAATTGCACACTATTGTTGATGATATTTTGAGCGTAGCAAGTAGCCTATTTAAGGACCTCACTGCTTGGTAGCAGCCCTGCTATACAACATTAGGAAAAATAAGAACCCCAAAAGGGCCCTGTAGCTTAAGGGGTGATTAAGCATGGACCAATAGGAAGAGGGTGGTGGCCACAACTATACCCTCTCAAAAGGTAGAGTAGTAAGGGGGGGCGGGGGTTTGGGGGTTCTCTCAATTTTCGTGGGCGTCCATAAAGTAACCCTAAAATTTCAATTTTTTTTGAAAATCTCTAAATCTCACTTTTCACTCTCCAAAAGCTCTCCTGACCAAATACATGGTCAAAAAACTATTTTATTTGACCAAAATCTGCATTTCTCATCAGTACCCTCTATTTTACCTCTTGTCTCTTCTCTTTCTCCTTCTGCCTCCAAGCTTTTCATAACTGCAACACATGAGGAAGCTTTCCATAGCTGCACCACTTGTCTCCCCCTTTCATCCACACCATCCCTTTGAACTACTTCTTCTCCCCTTGCTCCCCATTAGCCACTTCTCCCCCTCCCGCCAAGATTTCCATAGCTGCATCACAAACGGAAGCTTTCCATAGCTGCACGATCTGTTTCCCCCTTTCATCCCTACCATCCATTTGAACTACTTCTTCTCCCTTTGTTTCCCATTCAACAATTCCTTCTCATTTCATTTATGAAGCAACATGCCTCTCTCTCTAACACCACAACTCTTCTTCTTTTGGTGCTACCATGTCAACCCCCTCCACTTCAAGGAAGTCAAAGGATGAGATAGAGGCAGTTTGCTTGCATAACACTAGGCATTCTGATGGGGAATGGTGCCGCAGGTGTTTTCTAAAGGATCTTGGATCTTCATGCAACCTGCAGCTATCGGGCCTCATCGAGTTCGAAACCATGGCAGCCTTGACGAACATTGGAAGGGTAGACTTCTTGGTTTCAAAAACCGTAGAGTCAATGGCACAGTGGCCATTGTTCAATACGTGTACTCTTGGCGTTCCATGCGCTTGAAGAATGGAAGCTCAAGAGATTTCTCAATACATTGTAAGTTGTAAAACATTGTTGGTTACTGATTGTATACACTTGTTATTTGTTTTTGATTTAACAGTTTCTGGTGTTGTCATAGAAATATTCCCATCCGACCTTGTTGAGGAACAACCAATCAAGAGTTTCACAAAAACCTTCAACGCTCTTCATACGGACATTGGTGTTATGATGCTTCCCAACTCGTCACCTTTGATTCTGCTGCAACGCAAAATCTTCTTCTACTCACACACATATGTAGTGCCGGCCTCAAAGGATGGATATGGTAAGATCGTTGCTGTTGAAAAATCTTCATTTTACTGAGTCCGAAATGGCCACAACCCTATGCGTGGTCACTTTTCTCAGTGAAGGAGAAGATGCTTTCCGATATTTGCTCCTCATTAAAATTTGGGAAGGCTTCTAGATCAATAGGGCTCAGTTGGTGCTACCTTGTGCATGTTTTTGTACACCTGTTCAAGACATTGCCATTCTGTGTCACACCTACTATGTTTTGTAGCAAGAATGTCATGTATGAAGCACTAAAACTGGTATTTGGAGATACTTGGGAAATGGTTGAGGGAGTGCACCAAGGAGATAAATACAAGTGTAAAGTGGGCGCTTCAGGTATAGGGATACGATATTTGAAAGTGCGCACTACTTTGTACTTACGTTTTCACTATGAGCGTTGGATGTGTAAGAGTGGAAAGTGGATACCCTTACAATCTAGTGTTGCTAATTTTGTGACATTTGACATGCCCGAGACTTTGTCAAATGGTGTTTCTAAGATTGTGCAAGTCAGTGAACACTGGACACTCACCAACATACGAGAACACTTGATTATCTTGGGCTACAAAAAAATCAAAGATGCTTACTTTCGTCTCAATCGGCAAAAGGGCAGTTTAGTTTATATGTTGTCTACAAGTGCCAATTGTTAGTCTTATTAAAAGCATTTTTGTTGTTTCAGATTGGTAGGCGGATGGAGGCAACCATGAAAGTGCAAGAGGAGTGGAGGGTTGGCGGCGCACTGTCTTTAAGTTGATCTGATAGATCAATGTAGCCGACTCTAATGCCACGTTGTAAAGCCTTCTATTTAATGGAAATTCAAAACTTTTTTATCATTATAGTATCACCTTTGTTGATTAAGTTTTTTAGATTTTGTTTGGGTGTTTGTGTGCACACCCATGTGTATTTGTATGTATATCAAATAGCTTTGGAATGGTGTCTTTTTCTGCATCAGGCCGCGGCGGTGGGGGGAAAGGGGGGGGGGGGGGGGGGGGGGGGGGGGGTATATAAAGGGGAGGGGCTTCTTAATTTTATGTCAACACTTGAGAGAGATAGAAAGAAGACACACACACGCACACAAAGAGAGAGAGAGAGAGAGAGAGAGAGAGAGAGAGAGAGAGAGAGAGAGAGAGAGAGAGAGAGAGAGAGAGAGAGAGAGAGAGAGAGAGAGAAAGCCATGGCAGCACATGCTAGTGCATCCTCCTCCCACGCAACAGCAATGTCGGAAGAGCCACACACCCCCCTTTTGTGGTTTCTTCTTTTCTTAGAGGACACCGAATATGTTGGGCGCAGTGATCTTCATGGCTTCTTCACCCGCACAGTGGATTTACAAAAACCCATGCAACTCCACAATGACACTTTTCACGACATCATAGAGTATATGCATGTGCATATACTCAAGTATGCTGTGAACTTTGAAGACAACGCCATGCTATGGTTGCCATGTGATTTGCTTCGCTACATCCACAAGGGCAACAATGCATTTTCAAAGAGACTAGCTCGCTTTGAAGCGATTGCAAAAGAGGCAAACCACTTTCGTCAAGTGACAAACGAAGTTACAGACTACTTCAAGAAGCGCAAAATTGGGCAATCTTTCTTGTCCAACATTGCCACTATCTTCTTCCTCGTCAATGAGGAGCCCTCCTTGGAGGACATGGAGATCCCGCATTTGGAAGTGGGTGGGGTGTTGGCAGATTGTAAAGATCCCAAGGCCGCGCCTATAGATGTCCAAAGTGAGTGAAGACTACAAGCTGCCGAATATCCCCACGGCTTGGAAGAAGCGTTTGCAGTGAGAGAGCAGATTGGCACCTCCAAGGTGCCTGACCCCGAGTGCCGTGACCCTGCTGCAATTTCCGAAGTGGAGATTAGACGTCTCATCAACATAATTATAGAATATGAGGAGTATTTATTCTTATATGATCTTGAAAAGGATTTTGGTGTCCGACTAGATGAGTGTCTTAACCTCATATGCACCAAGATAGAGTTTCCCCTTAATTCTACACCAGACGCTACAGATGACAAGCTGCTTCCATTGCGGGACTCTGTTGCTAACACAATTGCACTAGTGACAACGGATATTCTCACTGCACAGCAGAGTAAAGTCACGAACGAGGAGTTCGTTGCCACACAAGCCAGGGTTCTTTCCAACCAAACTCCTATCCGTCTCGATTTGCCTGGTTTACAGAGCCCCCGCAAGGTTGATGACAGCAAATCCTCTATCAACCTTGAAGCCACACCAACTATGGATGATGAGGATAAGCAGCAAGAGGTAATACTAAGAATCTTCTAAGTTGATAATTCAACCTTTCTTCTTTGCTTTTGGTTAATTACGATTTTGCAGGATCTTTTGGACATGAACCTTTGGGCTAGCCGGAAGGGGGGAGAGCGCACGGTGTTTGGGCCTCAAGCAGCCCTAGCAGACTACATCGGAAAACTACTAATGCAGGATGTGTGCATCATACACATGATTTCTCTCCGAACGGCCATTTTGTTTTGTGGGTGCTTAAAGCTGCAAGTAAATTCATATGCTTAGCCACCATCCCTCAAAGAGCCCATGTAATTATTCTTGTGAAAAAATCACTTGCAATTGCCACTTTTGGCACTGGCTTCCGTGGCAAGGTCATCACACGCATAGCTCTTTGTCAAGCCATGGGGGTGGACAATGCCCAAGCTATAACTGCTTCTGTACTTACATCCATTCTACCCAACGCTATAAAACGTTGTAGAGAGGTTGCAAAGTGCCTCCTATCAAAAGATCGTTAAGCCAGATGTACAAGCTTTTAAATGAAAATTATCTCTCTTCTCCATGATCTTTTGCAAAGTTCAACTTACTGTTTTGTTCATGTTGAGTGACAAGGCAAATTATTTGTAAGTTGATTTTGTACATTGAAAAAAACTTGTCTAAAAAATAGCATATAATAGCTTTTTTGGTACTAGCTGTGCCCTGTCATTGACATTTCATGCAATTCTCTATGTGTCCACAAGGCAACGAGATTTAGCCCTGCAAGCCTATTGTCTGGCCAATTCTCGCTGTCTTGTGGACAACACCAATTTGACAAGTTTTGCAAGTTTCTGGCAAATACAAAGCAAACATTTTACCTAATGGACAATTTCAAGCCAACCAAAAAATTTATCTAGCTTTGTTGCCAGTTGATTAGCCTTTTGTGCAGGTGATTAGCATCTCACCTTCAACCATTTAACAAAATAAATGTAGATAAATAGACATTAAAATTGGACATTAGTTAACATAGAGAGACAAAAAGAGATGGATTGTATTTGTCGCAAAGTGAAAATACATTGGGTTCTCAAGAAAACTTGAATCCAGTACAAGGGTTCCAAAGTAAATTGATTCCAATACAAAAGTTAGTTACAAAAAAAGGTTTTGACATCAAAGGGTATCAGTCCTGCCTTGGGCGACATGCAAGTTGCATGTCCTTGGCCATGATTGTTATGTGCTTGTCATGGACATCACATAAGAATGTGTCTCAAAGAGACTGACCAAATAAGCCTCTGCAGCCTCCTGAATTGATTCGAGGGCAATTGCAGACATCAGAAGCTCTGTGTTGTAGCTTTGTAGCACTTCCTTACATGTCTGTGAAAAAGATGCTTTCCTAATAAGCAGGTCTGCTGTCTTTTGATAATATCGAATCTCAACAAACGCTCGACAAAACCGTCGTGTTCTTTGAGGTCGGCGTTGTGAGGGCCTCTGAGCTCCTTGTGGCTTTGCTCTCTGCGGCTTCCTGTAGAATTTTGACCTTTGACGACGCTTGGGAGGTGCCAGGGGGCATCTTCATCTGGATCATAATCCTCATCTTCACTGCTACGCTCATCATTGTTGGGTTCCTCTAGGCAGTGACTTGCCAGCCACATTGTGGCGACCTGGGCCAGATGGCATCGGGCCCACTTGGCCTGGCAACGTCTTCCCCCCCACCCTATAGTTCACTAGGATGTCCTCCCCTTCCCACGACGGACGTTATCGGACGTGTCCATATTTGTTTGATCCGGGTCAGCTAGCTCTCTAGGTTGTCAATTTGCACGCATCTTTTGCTTTCTGCACGCCTCAATGGTCTTTGGATTCTTCTTTGCAGTTTGTTTTGTCCTTGCCATCGTGAAAGTGCATTTGGGGGCCTTCTTAGAGCTTGTGGTGTTCAATGAGGGAAGGAGGGTTATGTGTTTGAGAAAAGGGGGGGGGGGGGGGGGAGGTTACCTCTTTATATAGGGTGGCCATATAAGGGCGGGTTCACATGGTGAAAAAGAGCCGCTAAAAGCACGAGGAAATAATCTTTTGAATTTTCAAACCACATGAAATTGGAGAACTATTCAAACACACATAGCGAAACGTACACTTCTAAAATTGCGTAAACAATCAAACAATGCAAATGCTTGATCCAAAAAAAGAGAGCATCCAAATGTAGTGGACTTTCCATTTTCATGAGAGTCAAGTGCAAAAGGGAAATCCCTCGTTTGAGGCACATTGCCTTGGATCACATGGAGAATGAAGGACTTTGGCATCCTCAAAAAAGCGCTCGGAGAGATGAGAGCATGAATCGCCCGTTGCTTCAGGAGGTGCCCCTTTGGTCTATGTTCGATGGTGGTGCATTGACGCATACGGCCGAACGGGAGAGGCAAGAATGACCGGGCGATTTGGGTGCACCGCATGGTGATCCTCTCGTTGGCTCTACTTCGGTAGCTCCTATGGCTTCTCCGTCGCACTTTGAGACAGAGGATGAGCACATGTTCAACATGTGTGATGAGTTACTACCTCATGAGCACGACGTGTGCAAGGAGGATTGTCAACCCTGGACTAAAGGGCTGCCAAAACGGAGGATAGATTGATGGTGAGTGCCCAAACACCTCTTTACGACGGTGCACGGTACTCGGTGCTCCGAGCATCGTTGGAAGTCCTCAACTTGCAAGAAAAATTTGGTTGGAGTAATGCAAGTGTTGATGCACTACTTCTGTAAGTATGGAATGTGGCTTTTATATACTCTCCACTCGCTTTATGGTGCCGTCTTCTAGCAATTATACTAATACGCTTGTTTGTTGTAGTTTGATGGACAAAATCTTGCCAGAAGATCACCACATGCCTCCAGATTGTCGACGAGCTAGATTGTATGTCACTGCACTTGGAATGGGGTATGAGTGTATCCATGCGTGCATCAACAATTGCATGCTATACCGCAATGAGCACGCACATGCTACCTCATGTCTAGTGTGCGGGGAGACACGATACAAGACTGGAGTGAGCGGGGCGCACCTACCCTGCAAGGTATTGAGACATTTTTCATTAATTCCTCGTATCCAACACATGTTTAAAAACAGGTCTACCATAGAGCTTCTCGCGTGGTACGCCAACCACCGCTCAAATGATGGAATGATATGTATCGCTACCAATTCACCTGTATGGAGGCACATCGGAACTCAATGGCCAGAGTTTGGGTATATTTTAACCTCAAAAGTTTCAATCTTTATTTTTATTTTGCCAAATTCACAATTGTGAGTGAATTAAAATCGAGAAAGAACAAAGAGACCCCAAGCTCATACCATGCCTTGAGGATCAAAGGGTTACAAGTAGGATATACATACAATGCCTCGGGTCGAAGCCATACAAAAGCAATTTACAAAGACAAGTACCTAAACACTATACGAGGAGTTGTCTATAACTGCTAGCATTGCCGCAAAAAACAAAGGAAAAAGGAGAGAGAAAAAATTACGGGAGCGGCAATAATCGCGGAAATATACCCACTACTATTACCACGACAAACGTTGTCGCTTCTATTACCACGCTTATTGCCGCTACATGTCCATTCACAACTAAAGGTGCTCATTTGGGCCACCCAAAATTGGGTGGCTCAAATGAGCACCTTTATTTTTGCCATGCATAAAACAATGAAACATCAATTGTTTTTTGGACGAGTATAAATAATACCAAAGAATTGAAATTGAATTTACTTTACCTTGACAATTTAATATATAGAAGATCAACTATTTAAAAAAGTTACAATAAAAAATAAATAGTTATATATACATTGTGCCACATTGGGACTTTACAAAAGTTTGGACAAAATATTTTTCTATCTAATCCTTCTCTATTTCGTCGTCGTCCATAGGCACGTACGTCCATAGGCACGTACATTCGATCACTTTGACTCTACATAAATGCTTCTCTATTTCGTCGTCGTCCATAGATACGTACGTTCGATCACTTTGACTCTACATAAATCCAAACCAAATTAAACAGTTATCAACAACTCAAAACAATTGATACAAAATTACTTATTTAAACTTACCGCTTGTAATAATCCAACCGTCGCGTCAAATTGCTCGCAAGAGATGTAGTTGTTTTTTAATAACCATCGCCAATTATCAAATTTTGTATGTCGCTCTCGATACTTGACCATTTCTTTGGTTGGTCGAGTAAGAGTGATATTTTTCTAAGGTAGCAATAACAACCAAATCATCAACTACAATCTTTATAATCACCGATTGACGTTATAATTTAATCAATCTTACATATGTGTCCTTCCAAGCTCCCTTGCCTCTTGAGCCATAGTGCATGGGAGTTTGTCTGGCGCGAGCCTCGCGTTGTTGTCTGTATGATGAGCCCGTCGCAGCTTGATCGCTCTTTTTTTGAATTGTCGTGGAAATAGTCGTGGAAATATACCCACTACTATTACCACGACAAACGTTGTCGCTTCTATTACCACGCTTATTGCCGCTACATGTCCATTCACAACTAAAGGTGCTCATTTGGGCCACCCAAAATTGGGTGGCTCAAATGAGCACCTTTATTTTTGCCATGCATAAAACAATGAAACATCAATTGTTTTTTGGACGAGTATAAATAATACCAAAGAATTGAAATTGAATTTACTTTACCTTGACAATTTAATATATAGAAGATCAACTATTTAAAAAAGTTACAATAAAAAATAAATAGTTATATATACATTGTGCCACATTGGGACTTTACAAAAGTTTGGACAAAATATTTTTCTATCTAATCCTTCTCTATTTCGTCGTCGTCCATAGGCACGTACGTCCATAGGCACGTACATTCGATCACTTTGACTCTACATAAATGCTTCTCTATTTCGTCGTCGTCCATAGATACGTACGTTCGATCACTTTGACTCTACATAAATCCAAACCAAATTAAACAGTTATCAACAACTCAAAACAATTGATACAAAATTACTTATTTAAACTTACCGCTTGTAATAATCCAACCGTCGCGTCAAATTGCTCGCAAGAGATGTAGTTGTTTTTTAATAACCATCGCCAATTATCAAATTTTGTATGTCGCTCTCGATACTTGACCATTTCTTTGGTTGGTCGAGTAAGAGTGATATTTTTCTAAGGTAGCAATAACAACCAAATCATCAACTACAATCTTTATAATCACCGATTGACGTTATAATTTAATCAATCTTACATATGTGTCCTTCCAAGCTCCCTTGCCTCTTGAGCCATAGTGCATGGGAGTTTGTCTGGCGCGAGCCTCGCGTTGTTGTTTGTATGATGAGCCCGTCGCAGCTTGATCGCTCTTTTTTTGAATTGCCCTCTCCTACTCCGTGTCTGTCATATTGCCACCGCGATAGCTCCTATCTGGATCTCTGACCTGGCTGGCTGATGCGTGCCGCACATTGGACTGCTTGTTTTTCAGAAATATCTTTATGTAGCCCTCCAACCACTGTTGTGAAAAATGTTGATTGGGGGTATTTGGAAATCTAGCTAATAGAGCTTCAATGTACCGTGCATGATCGGACAGTTAGTCTCTAAACTTTATAAAATAGTTCTTATACGTTGAATGTATAAGAATTTGTAGATGGCATCGAAATGCCCTATCCTGTGGTGTGCCGAATTTCACCTTCCCACCATATTTAACCATGTAGTAGCGTCCATGCATGTCTGACACGGGTGCGCCGGTATGCATCAGGGATGGCACGCTCTGAAAGTGGGGAATCCGTTCCCCCGCCACTACCAAAACAGGTGAAACCACAAGATTCTTTATACCATTGGTGCGAGGCTCTGTAGATAAAGAGTCTCTCCCTGACTCCCCCATGGTGTAGTTTGCAGAGAAATACCGTAGGTCGCAAGCTACTGTGAAGTGTAGCGACCAAACAAATTCTCTGTCTCTTGGATGTACTGGTATCGTAAAGAGAGAGTCCGATGTAGGTCTAGATCTACGACTGGTGGAGGAACATGAGAAGGGTAGCTGTAGGATGGCCATGCTTGCATATAACAAAAATAAACCTATGACATTCATGGTTTAGGGTTAACTAGCCAAAAACATTCTTTATTTCTTAGCTTGTTCTCACCGACTCAAGACTCGGGTCCACTAGAGGCGATGTCCACCCCGAGTGGGAGCCCACTTGAAATGTGAACCAACCAAAAGAAGAGCCAACTGGCTGCTCCCCCACCAGGTGGTCTCTCATTTGACACCTACATTACAAAGAGCAATATAAGATTAAGCTTTTCCCCCTACTCACTTATCTATAAATACGTACACAAGTATGTTAGCACACAAACACGTAGATACATATACATAGTACTAAGTAGGAGCTAGTAGTGCCCAAGGTCAAGTGGCACCTCTTTAGATATCATCACAGTTTCAACCATGGTAAAACCAAAGGTACATTGCGGTAATCCATGCAACACCACGATTAAAAAGAGACTATACCCAAGAGAAAGTGTCTAACCTTCGGGTGCTATGCTCCCATACTTAGTACATACATACATGCATAAACAAATAAATATGTATACACAGATATATATACAATTACATACTGTAGCCATCGTTTTGAGTATAGATAAATAGTTATGGTTGTAAATGTGGCATCCTATGGCGCTGTGCAGGTAGGGAGAATAGTTCATTCTGTCTAGTCTTGTGAATCGTGATGCAGTTGCGTAGCTTGCCATTTTGTCAAAAATTACGTATGACCGTTGGGACTGCCACCTGTCTTTGCATGTCTACACACTAAGAGCGCCTTCCCACTCATACTATCTATTTCTCTCCCTCTCTATTTTTCCTTATCTCTCTTTCTCTATTTCTCTCTCCATATTCCTCTCTCTCTCTCTCTCTCTCTCTCTCTCTCTCTCTCTCTCTCTCTCCCCCCCCCCCTCTCTCTCTCTCTCTATTCCTCTCTATCTACTCTCTCTCTCATTCTCCCGCTCTATATTTCTCTCTCTCTCTCTCTCTCTCTCTCTCTCTCTCTCTCTCTCTCTATTCCTCTCTTTCCCTCTGTCTCTTTCACTTTCTCTCTCTCTCTCTCTCTCTCTCCCCCCTCTTTCTATTTCTCTCCCTCTATCTATCTCTCTCGCTCTTTCCTTCTCTTTCTCTCCCCCTTCCCCTCTCCCTCTCTCTCTCTCTCTCTCTCTCTCTCTCTCTCTCTCTCTTCCTCTCTTTCCCTCTCTCTCTCTCTCTCTCTCTCTCTCTCTCTATTTCCCTCTCCCTCTCCCTCCCTCTATTACTCTCTTTCCCTCTCTCTCTTTCTCTTTCTATCACCCTCTCTCTCTCTCTCTCTCTCTCTCTCTCTCTCTCTCTCTCTCTCTATCTATCTATCTCTCTCTCGTTCTCTATTTCTCTCTCTTTCTCTTTCCCTCTCCCTCTCTTTCTCTCCGTCTTTCTATTCCTCTCTTTCCCTCTCTCTCTTTTTCCCTCTTTCTATTTCTCTCTCTCTATCTATCTTTCTCTCTTTCTCTCTCTTTCCTTCTCTTTCTCTCTCTCTCTCTCTCTCTCTCTCTCTTTCTCTTTCTCTCCCTCTCTATCTATTTTCCTTACCCTCTCCATTTATCTCTCTCTCTCTATCTATTTCCCTCTTTATCTATTTCCCTCTCCATTTATCTCTCTCTCTCTCTCTCTCTCTCTCTCTCTCTCTCTCTCTCTCTATTTATCCCTCTCCATTTATCTTCCTCTTTATTTCTATCTAACAAACTTAACATTTCTATTTAACATTCACTATCTCTATCTCTACTAACATTCACTATCTCTAACAAACCTCACATTTTTAACATTTGCAAATCTAGCAAGCCGAGCAACGTAACCATTTCCAAACAAGCATCTCTTCTCTACCACGTACGAAGAGACATTTGAACAACACAACCATTTGGGAAATGAATGAGGTATATCATGATGTCTCTACTTTTTTTTATTTTTTTAGGGTTTATGCATATGTGTGTGTGTATAGTAGAAAACAATAGAGAAAGAGGGGGGAGGAGCATTGTTTTGTGTTTACCTTTTGTTGTAGCACGTTTTCGGCTAGATTGAGCTTCCAATGACAAACGCGAAAAACCCCCTTTGACAAACTCCTGCTTGACCCGAACGTGCGTGTGTGTTTGTGTGTGTACGTGTTGATGTTGTGCTTGAGATGGAGTAGGGAGAGAAGGTGTAGGGACAGGGGGGGGGGATGATGGTTTGGGACGTGGAGAGAGAAGGGGTAGGGGGGAGGTGAGGGAGGGGGGGGGGGGGGGGGAGCTTGGAGAGGGAGTGATGGCGGAGAGGAAGGAGAGTAGAGTATGCAGCAAACACGCGGCATACTCTGCCTCCTTGCCTATTTTAGGCACCAGGCATTATCATGGCTATTAACGCGCCTATGATCGCGGTTGGTCATTTCAAACGGATACATGCGAATCCGAGGTTGCAAGGGGGGGGGGGGGGATACAAACCACCCCCTCTACCCTTAGCTATCCATTATTTCATTTTTTAGCCTTTTGAGGTTTTTGATAAAGATTTCTAATTTTTATGGATAATTTATTTTGTAGTACTTTTAAATGTTTATTAATTTTATTTTTGAATTTTTCTTTTAGTTAAAAATAAATTTAGCACTCATTGTCATTTATTCTCTTTGAACTTAACTTCATGTAATTTTTTTAATGGAATTTATGGCATTTCTAATTTTTTATTTTTTAGGACCCATTAACAATATTTCGTGTGTGCAGGACATCGACTGGGATGATCGTGGTCCCCTTGGAGGCCCTGAGCGCAATCGTTGGCTCAATGAAAAACTCCCTTGTCCTTGCGTCAAGTGCAAAAGGGAAATCCCTCGCTTGAGGCACATTGCCTTGGATCACATGGAGAATAAAGGACTTTGGCATCCTCGAAAAAGCGCTCGGAGAGATGAGAGCACGACTCGCCCGTCGCTTCAGGAGGTGCCCCTTTGGTCTGTGTTCGATGGTGGTGCATTGACGCGTAAGGCCGAACGGGAGAGGCAAGAACGACTGGGCGATTTGGGTGCACCGCATGGTGATCCTCTCGTTGGCTCTACTTCGGCAGCTCCTATGGCGTCTCCGTCGCACTTTGAGGCAGAGGATGAGCACATGTTCGACATGTGTGATGAGTTACTACCTCATGAGCACGACGTGTGCAAGGAGGATTGTCAACCGTGCACTAAAGGGCTGCCAAAATAGAGGATAGATTGATGGTGAGTGCCCAAACACCTCTTTACGACGGTGCACGGTACTCGGTGCTCCGAGCATCGTTGGAAGTCCTCAACTTGTAAGAAAGATTTGGTTGGAGTAATGCAAGTGTTGATGCACTACTTCTGGAAGTATGGAATGTGGCTTTTATATACTCTCCACTCGCTTTATGGTGCCGTCTTCTAGCAATTATACTAATACGCTTGTTTGTTGTAGTTTGATGGACAAAATGCTGCCAGAAGATCACCACATGCCTCCATATTGTCGACGAGCTAGATTGCATGTCACTGCACTTGGAATGGGGTATGAGTGCATCCATGAGTACATCAAAAATTGCATGCTATACCGCAATGAGCACGCACATGCTACCTCATGTCTCGTGTGCGGGGAGACACGATACAAGACTGGAGTGAGCGGGGCGCACCTACCCTGCGAGGTACTGAGACATTTTCCATTAATTCCTCGTATCCAACACATGTTAAAAAACAGGTATACCATAGAGCTTCTCGCGTGGTACGCCAACCACCGCTCAAATGATGGAATGATATGTGTCCCTGCCAATTCACCTGTATGGAGGCACATCGGAACTCAATGGCCAGAGTTTGGGTTGGAGCCTTGACACTTGAGACTTGGGTTTGCAAGTGATGGTGTCAACCTCTTCGGCACTAAGTCTACTTCATGGAGCACTTGGCCTGTGGTGATTGTCAACTACAATATTCCACCATGGGAGACAACCAAGAAGGGCAATATACTTCTTTCCTTGCTTGTTCTAGGGAAGTATAAAGTGTCAAATATTGACATCTACCTCGAGCCCCTCATTGAGGAGTTGGAGGAGTTATGGAGAGGCATTCTTGTTGTCAATGTCTCACTTTCAAAGGGGGGGAGAGAGAGGCCATTGTGAGGGGAATCCTTATGTGGACTATGCACGACTATCCTGGGCTTGGAGAGATTTCTAGTAACCCCCTTTCCTCTATCTCTCTCTCTATCTTTCCCTCTCTCCCTTTAGTTCACTCATCTCTCTATATGATATGTATGCAGGTTGTCCACATCGGGGCACAATGCATGTCCTACTTGCGGGCCATCGTTGTTGACGGAGAGGCCCGATTCCTTGTGCAAGGTAATCTATCCAAACAACCATCGTTAGGGCATAACAAGCACAAGGGGCTCCAACAAATGGGAAGACCCCTCTAAAGCTCAAGATGGAAAATTGGGCAACCATTTGGGAAGAACACCACAACAACAATCTGGCTCCGTGTCCTCCACCAAAAGGTATGTCAAGGTATTCCATATTTTTAAGGCTTCCATATTGAAAGGACTTAAAAATACAACACCTCTTGGATCCCATGCACATATTCAAGAATGTAGCCCAAACACTATGGGACCACATTATTAGCAAGAAGGACTCTTTGGGTACGAGGGAGGATTTGAAGCTTTTAAAACGTCTCCCTGCCTCTGCTACTCCACGTCGTGCCTCAAATGGAAAGATTATGCACCAGCTACGTTCAATCGTCTCTGATGGAGAAACTTTTTATACCTTATCGCAAATTCACTGGAGTGTTCTTTGATGATACCATCATCTACTCCAAGTCTTTGGAGGAACATAAGCAACATCTCCAAGTGATTTTTCAAGCATTGAGGGAGAACAAGATTTTTCTCAACCAAAAGAAAAGCGAACTCATCCTCCAAGAGATTCAATACCTAGGTCATATTATCTCTAAGAATGGTATCCATATGGATCCATCAAAGTTAGAGGTAATAAAAGCATGGCCTAACCCAACAAATCTACATGACCTAGAAGCTTTATTGGTATGTGCGCATACTATAGACGCTTCATAGCAAAATTCTCTCAAGTAGCAGGACCATTACATGACTTAACTAAGCAGAACGTTAAGTATGTATGGACTGCTAAGGAGCAAAATGATTTTGATAAGCTCAAAGAGAAGCTTACTTCCCAACTAGTCCTCGTACTTCCGGATCTCTCAAAACCATTTGAGGTCCAATGTGATGCTTGTGGTGATTGCCTTGGAGCAGTTTTGCTTCAAGAAGGGCATGCCATAGCATATGAGAGCCGAAGGCTCAATATTGATGAAAGAGTCTTGGGCATTTATGAGAAAGAGCTTTTAGCTGTTCTACATGCCCTAGACACATGGAAGCACTACCTATTGAGGACTCCATTTATCCTACGAACCGACCACCAAAGTCTCAAGTATTTGACGCAAACCAAGCTTTCTGACAAACAAATGAGGTGGGAAAATTTTCTTTCACAATTTAATTTTTATATTGCTCACATTGCTGGTAAGCACAATCAAGTGGCCGATGCACTTTCACGACGACCAAAAGTTAATGCGGTATCTATAGCTACTCACAATGATCTATCTTCTATGATAGATGAGTATGCTACTGACCCTGACTATAGAGACATAATGCCAACCCTTGCTTTGGGGAAGAAAGAGGAACCATTCACCTTGCAAGATGGTTATCTTCTCCACGGCAATAGGCTATGTGTTACACATTCCCTCCATGATAAAGTTATGTATGAATCCCATGCTCCTTTATATGCGGGGCATAGAGGTATTCAACCTACTCTCTGAGGAGTAGAGACATACTTATATTAGCCTACCATGAAAGTGGACATACAAGAGTATGTTTCAAAATGTGTAGTAAGCCAAAAGACCAAGTATGATAGAGGGAAGCAACCTGGATTACCCAGCCATTGCCTATCCCAAATTCACCATGGGAGAGTATATCCATGGATTTCATCTTTGGATTACCCAAGTCTATCCATGGGAATACGGGAATATGGACAATAGTAGATAGGTTTAGCAAACAAGCACATTTCATTCCTGTCAAAAAGAATATTAAGGTACATCAAATGGCAACTCTCTTCATATCTCAGATTTTCAAGCACCATGGATTACCCACATCCATCGTGTCGGATAGAGATCCTAGAATGACCAGTAATTTATGGAAAGGTCTCTTTGAAAATCTAAGAACAAGATTGAATTTCTCTTCGGCCTATCATCCACAAACGGATGGCCAAAGTGAGATAGCCAATCTTACGATACTCGATCTACTCAAGACTTATGTTACCGAAGTAGATCAACGATCACAATGGGAAAAGTTCTTACCTCTTGTAGAGTATGCCTACAATAATACTATGCATACTTCTATGGGAAAAGCACCTTTTGAGGTCATTGAGGGAAGACCTAAAAGTCCCTTGCTACTCAAAGTATATGGGAAGATCTTCACCGCCGATGAGTATAGCCGTGACCTACAAGAATCTTTTCAAAATATTAAGGAGTCTATATCCATCTCTCAACAAAGGCAAAAAGCTACTGCTAAAAAGCACAGAAGAGACTTAATGTTCAAAGAAAATGATTGGGTCTTACTCAAGTTTCCTAAGGCTCGATTAAGGCAACGGGCAAAAATCCTACAGGCCATCAAAAGTATTATGCTAAACTAGCAAAAAGATACTATGGTCCTTTCCAAATCTTGAAGCCCATCAATGAGACGGCTTATCAACTCAAGTTGCCAAACCATTGGCTCATACACAATGCCTTTCATGTAAGCCTACGTAAGCCCTACAAAGGCGAGCCACCAAGTGAACCAATTATTGAAGACCCTCCCGAAGTTGAAGACCAAGAAGAGGTGCTACAACCCGAAGCTGTCCTTCAACATGAAGACAAGGTACTACGACATGGTAAGATTATCCGACGGTATCTAATTAAGTAAAAAATTATCCTTTTAAAGATGCTAGATGGATGCAAGGAATACAACTTAAGGATAGTATGAACCTTGTCAATGCTTACAATGCTACATTATAGTAAGCAAATGTACAAATTTCTTTTAAATGACTCATGTTTTTGTCTTATAAGACTAGCTTTCTTTTCAATTGTGCATAAATTTAACTAATATGCATGCTTAGAATCATGTTTGTGATGACGACGTCTCTCAAACACCAAGTAGAATTTGTCACTCTACGTTGGGAGAATGAAATGGACTAAAGAGCAGACATTCTTGCGGCAGCTATGTCTCCCAAGCACCAAATGGATTAGTCATCCATCTTGGAAAGATGTCGTAGAGTAAAACAGGATCCTCTACCCGCTAAGTAAAATTGACTAATGACTAAGGCTTTATCTCTTCTACCTCATAGTCGAGGACGACTATGATTTCAAGAGAGAGGTAATGTCATAAAATCTAATATCTAATATCTAACCAACCCAAATGATTTTCTCATATTAAACTGATCACTTAATGTGGGAGAATAAACGGAAACAAGTGTTAAGTTATAGACATGTGCTTATATATCTATCTCAACACGGGGCCAATGGTAAAGGGGCCCACATGAGAGATGGTCTATCAATGAGCAAGGCTAACCAATGGAGCATAATACCTTAGGGTTAGCTTCATTGAAGACCTCCAATAATGTATGTAAAAGTCCTTTGACCTTAGGTAAGCTAGGGTTGAGCTTGAGACGGGAACTCGACCCAGCTCGAAGTGCTAGTCCTGCTTGTCATGCTTGATGACTGAGGTGCTTGAGGTGCTTGAGATGATTGAGATGCTTGAGGTGCTTGACATGCTTGAGATGCTAGGATTGCACTTGAGGTGAGAACCCAGCGCAAGCTTAAAGTGCTTAAGGGCCAAGCTTGTGGTGGGAACTGGGCCTATGCATGAGGGGCTTGAGGTGTCAAAAAGTCAAATATTCAATCCCTACAAGGATGGGGTGAGCTCTACATGAGGGGGGATGAGAGAGAACACCCACACACTCACACAAGGCATGCATGGTTCAAAGAAAGCAGAAGGGACACTTGTCAAGTTTCTCCTCATGTTGCCCTCATGGTGTGCCTGAAGTCTATTGGTTTGCCACCCAAGGGGTCCAATGATAATTTAGGATATTTAACTAATTGATTTTGCATTTATGAAGTCCTCTCTCTCAAAGGGGAAAGGGAGACACTTGTCTCAAGGCTACCCTTGTGTTAGGTAAAGGCGGTGTGCCTCACTGTGCTTTGCCCATGTCCGCCGGGAAGTATCCGGCCACCCACATTTATCTCCTTATTCTTTATACATACAAAGAATAAGGAGCTCTCACTCACATTCTCACATGGTGCTCACACAGTGAGATTTGGAAGCTCCACCCACATCCCATGTCGTTCTCTCTCTCTTCCTCTCTCCCCTTCGCACTCTTTGCGCACGCGCACTGCATCCGCGCACTCACAATTGGTATCAGAGCCATGGTGACCACGGAGATCATGACGGCTTTGAGAGCTTTGAGAAGATAGCTCGCTCGCTCTCGATGGTGGAGAGATTAAGAAAGCTTGGAGGCTTTGTGAGAATGCAATGGGAGCTTGTGAGCTCAGTCGAGAGTGATGTATGCTCTTGTGGAAGCTCAGAAAAGAGTGTGGAAGATTGTGTGTAAGTGAAGGTGCTGCCCTAAAAACTGTGTACGCAACAACACTGTTTTCAAATTCATTTTTCTCCTTGTAGAATGCATATCTAAGAATTCTGTCCGACATGCCCATCTATTTTGACATGGTCTACAACTTTACAGAAGAAAGTTTTTGCAAATTCCTCACCGTTTTGTTGATATTTAGCTCAGATTGACTGAATACAGAAATTGCAGGTTTTTTGTTTTCGCATAGAGTGAGAGTTTGATGCACTTTTGGAAGCACGGCAGGTGCTCAAAGTTAGGTGCATATATTCTGAGCCGAAGATGCAATTTCAGCTTGTGCAGAGCTTGTGGTTTGAGGGTTTTTGGTAGATTTGGGCAACAAAGCACGGAGGCGTTTACACACCATCGAAGCGGTCTCTTGTTTCTGCCCTTTTGGTTTTGAGACTTGATCTTGCTTATGCGGTTGGTGCATTTGCAGTGGGAGTTGTCAGTCGTGGAAACAATGCTGGAAGAGGTCAATGGCAAAACCATTCTAATAAAGTGATAATGTACTTCAATGCGTTTAGTGCGAGCATGGTAAACTTGATTCTTTGCCAACATGATGTTGCTAATATTATCACAATATATAATGACATTGTCAAGATAGTCAAAACCAAAGTCTACCATAAGTACTCTCAACCATGACTCTTCACATGCTACGAAAGATGCTCCATGATATTCAGCTTCTGTACTTGATAATGCTACAGTTAATTGCTTCTTGCTACTCCAACTTATCATACCATTGCCAATGGAAAATGCATAACCACTTGTAGATCTTCTATCCATAAAATCTCCTGCCCAATCTGCATTTGTGTAACCATGAAGACAAAGCTTCCCATTCTTTTCATAAAACATTCCATAACTGACAGTGGCTTTCACATATCTCATAATCCGTCTCACTGTATCAAGATGACTTTTACATGGCTTTTGCATGAATTGACTCACAACACCCATTGCATAACTCAAATCTGGCCTTGTTATTGTCAAGTAAATAAGACTTCCAACCATCTTGCGATACATAGTGACATCCTCAATGTAATGTCCATAATCAATCAACTTCACATTTTGATCAAGAGGTGTATCAACCGGTTTGCACGCTAGCATTCCATACTTCTCAAGCATATCCAACGCGTATTGTCTTTGTATCATCCAAATTTCTGATAAAGTGTCGACAATTTCAATTCCCAAGAAATATCTCAACTCACCAAGGTCCTTCATGTTGAATTCTCTCAACAAACTCTTCTTGACATGCAAAATTTTCTCATCATGACTTCCAGTGAGAATCAAGTCATCAACATAGATAACAATAACAACGATCTCTCCATCAACATGCTTCAAAAACAATGAGTGATCAGCAAGAGTTGAAGAGAAGAGTGCACCACAATTGAGAAGATCAGAGAGGGTGCGTTATCTAGTTGATAGATTGACATACAACGGTTACATGCGTACATATTATGCATACATGGTTTCACGTGTGCAACATAAAGAGCCTACATGTTTTCAGGAGGCAATTGGAAAATCAGAATGGGAGTCAACTATGGATGATGAGATGGATGCTCTGGTAGAAATGAAACTTGGGATTTGGTTTGCTTGCCAAGAGGAAAGAAAGCAATTGGTTCAAAATGGGTATACAAAGTCAAGTGCAAGTAAGATGGTAGTATGGAAAGATACAAAGTGAGGCTTGTTGATAAAGGTTATGCACAAACAAAAGGTCTTGATTATGATTAGACATTTAGTCTAGTTGCAAAGATGATAACAGTCAGATTGGTGATAGGAATGGCAAGTATGTTCAGTTGGAAGTTATGGCAAATGGATGTCGATAATGCATTCTTGAATGGTGATTTGCAAGAAGAAGTTTATATGGTACAACTAGAGGGTTATCAACATCCAGAGTTTCCATATTATGTGTGTAAGTTGAAGAAAGCATTGTATAGTTTGAAGCAAGCATCTAGAGCTTGGTGTGAAAAGATAACCAGATTCTTGAAGAAGATTGGATTTAAACAGTCTACATATGGGGGTACATATTTCTCAACAGGCTTAGTGCTAGGTATCCTCAAATGTGGTAAACTATGCTCTTCATCAAGGATTTCATCTCCAGAACTCTCCTCAACCACTTTCTTCTTGCCTTTCTCGTCTTGCTTCTTATCTCGCAAATGACCGCTCCATGGGTTGACAATTCCTGTACTCTCCTCTGCCATATGTGGTCCTGAAATAGTTCTTGTTGATGGTCCTGGCTTATCAACAACATGACGCACATTCTGTTGCTCTTCATACTCATCTTCTATCATCATTGGCTTTGGTGAGCCTACACCATCACTCTTGACTATGGAGTGCAAATCCAAACAAGAGCCATGCTTCAATGCTTAAGATCTTCATCTCCTTCTTCTTCATTACTATGCTATTATGTATGCTAGCAAGAAGAGTTATGATAAGTGAGGAACTAATTCTTTCTCCTATGAAATGTTTCTTCTTCCTCTTCCCTACCCTCATTCCCTGCTAGCTCTCTCCACCTTCGAAGGTGTTTGAGGTCTTGGGACTAAGGCTTGGGATAGTTAAAGCTCTCTTCAAGTTTATGTTATGCTTGTGATGCATGAAGCTTTCCATCTTCATTGCATCACCTAGGTTACAAGGAACACAAAGATTGTATTGTAACAAGTCTCTCTTAATGGGAGAAATTATAATACAAATGCCTATTGGAGGGGGGACCGGCTCCACATAAATCCGGTCCTCAACTGTTGTCATGTTCTCTAAATTGTCTCTCTTGCAAAAGTATTGTTCATGCCAAGTTAACTAATTTCTATGATTATGTTGCTATCTTCAATTATGTTCAACCGCTATGCTTACAAAGTCATTTCTCAAGAGTACTCTCGTTAATTTTCGCTACTCTCAAGTTAAATAGGCCAATTTCATTACACAAGTTGTCATGTTGCATAGCAAGTTAGAAGAGAGAGAGAGAGAGAGAGAGAGAGAGAGAGAGAGAGAGAGAGAGAGAGGAGGAGGAGGAGGAGGAGGAGGAGGAGGAGGAGAAGGAGGAGGAGATCACAAGAGACCTAAATATTTTAGCCGATGAATGTTGATTCTTGAACTCAAGGGCTTGCATGCTCACATAGTTATACAAGGAGAGGGGGACATAACTTTTAATATCATAGAAATAATCACAGTGACCTCAACAGTTAAGGGGGGGGGGGGGGGGGGGGGGGGGGGGGGGGAGAGAGAGAGAGAGAAAGAGAGCATTTGTAAAGGTCAGATTGACCTATGGGACCGAGTAGAATATGTAACATCCTTGAAGACTATGGATATAAGGGTGACCACTGACAAGTTGAATCCGTGAGGTGGCTAGGAGAGAAAGGTATGTTGGCCATGATATGGGCTATAATGTGGGTAAAGCAAGTTTGATAAGATCAAAATTTGAGCACTCATGTAGGTTATGATGATCGCACTCTCAAATTGTTAAGGGATGTAATTCACGTACAAAAAGAGACTCTCCTCCATGTAGTGCTTCAATGCTTTGTCTCACATTTACGGGAGTGGGAGGTAAGCCAAATGGCTACTATGGTATAAAATATGGGTAAGGGCAAGCATGTGAATGGTTGAATACAGTCTGCTCTCGCAAAGAAGAATGTAAGACAGGGGTGACTAGAGCCTGAGAGTCCACCACCGAACCACCCTTTATATATGCATCCCCTTGGCCCTTTGCCCTAGTTGGACTCCCTGTTCCACACCGCCTAGCCCCGGCCCTACCTTGTCTAGTCCGGCCTTGCCGGTGTCCTGACATTACTCCCCCCTTAAGAAGAGTTTTCGTCCTCGAAAACAAAAGTGGGAAACTTCTTCTTAAGAACACTAATGTTTTCCCAAGTGGCACCTTCTTCAGGTCGGTCTTTCCACTTGATTAAGGCTTGTTGTCGTACATGATGACGTGTATGCAACTCATGATAATCAAGAACACATTCAGTTCATGCGGTAAGGTAGGAGGTTCAATGTAATCAACCGAAACTTGTTGTTCAATGACATTGTCGTCCCCATGTAACCGCTTTCGTAGACGACTTACATGAAACACCGGATGAATGCGAGAATGTAAAGGTAGTAATAGTTTGTAGGTACTATCACCTACTCGCTTGAGTATTTTGAAAGACCCACAATATCGAGGAGATAATTAAGGTTTCATTCCAGTTTTCAAACTTTCTGAATGTTCTGGCACACGTAAAACTAGTTCCTTCCCTTCTTCGAAGGTAACTTGCCGACGTTTCTCATCAGCGTATTTCTTATACCGATCCTGTGCTTGCCGGACATTCTGACGAGCAAGTTTCAGCATATCCATGTGGTCTTGGAGAAAATCCTTAACCTGTTGGAGTTTTCGGGTTGCCAACCCCACCGTAACTGGTGACCTAGGTTGAAACCCGTACATGAGCATGAAAGGACTAAAACCTGTTGTGACATGCTTAGCACTGTTGTAGGCAAACTCGAGAATAGGTAAGTACTCTTCCCAATCTGATTGTTTTTTGCTGACGTATGCTTTAAGCAGATCCTCCAGCACCTGGTTAACCCATTCCATTTGACCATCCATTTCCGAATGATCAGTTGTACTGAGGTTTATTTGTGTACGCAATCGTTTAAATACAGCTCTCCAAAAGTGGCTGTTAAACTTGGGATCATGGTCACTAACAATGTTACTTGGCAACCCATACAATTTGTACAGATTGTCCACAAATAACTTGGCTAGTTCTGGCGTCTTAACCATTGATTTGGTCGAAATAAACTTACATAGTTTAGTCAACCTGTCTACGACCACCCATACTGAGTCATGACCTCGTATAGTGGTTGGTAAACCTACAATAAAATCCATAGAGATACTTTCCCATTTTCCATTGGGAATCTCCAAAGGATGTAAGAGTCCTCCTGCTTTTAGGCGCTCTGCCTCGTTAACTTGACATTTTTGGCAGTGCAAGACATAAGCTTGAACAAAGCCATGTATACCTGGCCAGTAAAAATGTCGTCGTACAAGAGCATAAGTTTTTCTAATCCCCGGGTGCCCTGCACTTGGACTATCATGACATTCATAAATAATTTGGCGTCGAATGTCCATGTCCATCGGTACACAAACTCTCCCCTTGTGGAGTAGGTACCCATTGTTGATGGTAGAATGCTTCCATAGCTGTAGTTCATCACTTGATAAAGGAGAACTAGGTGTAGAGGTTAACTGTACACTACCATCATTGGAGTGAGAAGGATCCCTCTTTGAACATGGCTCCACACTTTGTAATATGCTTCATCATGCTCATATTCCCTTGAGAGAATGTAAAAATTCACTACGAAGTTCCGTGAACAAGAACGAATTGATCTCTGGCATTCTACTTAGAGCGTCTGCCACTACATTGTATCGGCCTTTGCGATACCTTAGCTTGGTGTCATATTCCTGAAGGATCTCGGCCCAAAGGCTTTTCGACCCTTTAAATCTATTTGTTGTGTAAACCATTTGATGCTTTCATGGTCAAACACAATCTCGAAATGAGCACCATACAGATTATGCCGCCATGTTTTTAAGGCCGACACTATTGCATCGAGTTCACGTTCGTAAGCAGAATAGTTATGTTGAGCTGCATCAAGCTTCTTACTTTCAAATGCAATTGGCCGTCTGTCTTGTAACAGGACTGCTCCAATAGCACGATCACAGGTATTTGTTTCCTTCCAAAACAAATGGTTTCAAAGGATCTACAATAGCTGGTATAGGAGCTGTAGCTAATGCATCCTTGAGCGTATCAAAATTGTGTTGTTGAGCGGATCCCCACTGAAAAGATTTTCCTTTGCCTTTAAGTTGATCCATCATAGGAACAACAATTTGAGCATAGTTTTTAACGAACCTTCGATAAAAACCTGCAAATCCTAAAAATATATGTAATTCTATAGGCCGTGAGCGGAAATAACATGCCCTAAATAATGAATTTTATCTTTTAGAAAAGCATATTTAGATTCCTTGGCATATAACTTGTTTGTACGTAACAACTCAAACGCCTGCCTGAGATGTTGTAAGTGCTCTTCTTCAGAAGCACTATAGACTAAGATGTCATCGAGGAAAACAATGATAAATTTACC